>NC_058520.1:202710548-203020459 GCF_904849725.1 Hordeum vulgare subsp. vulgare | reverse complement strand
TCAAATCATGAAGCCACATGCATGATTGTCACATAAAATAACACTACTTGTTTGTCATAACCATAATGTTTTTCTCATGAAGCAACCCACACTCAACCAAGACATATGTAGGTACAGAATGCTTGCCTTCCAAGTGTAGAGAGGTAGGTTGCACTCCAAATCTTTTGAAGTTGTTGCTCCTCTCTCCAAAGCCTAGTTTGAAGAATATTCTAATTAACACACAATTTAAAAACAGTACAAAAAATGCTTTTTGAAAATTTTCATATAAATACTAAAATAAAGTTGATAGAATTTGAAAGAGGTGAAAAAATAATTAGGTCATTTGAACTATTATTTTGGAAACTAGAGCGAGTCAAAGTCTCGTCATAGTTCTATTTAAAAACAAATTAGTAAAACAAAACGTTTCAGATCAAATACGCTTTTGCAAGGGGGAAAGGTACCAAGCCGACTACACCTTCCCTAGAGGGAAGCGAACTCACGTGGGTGCGTGGCCGAGGGAACCGGCCCACTCACCGATAGATGGGACCCATGTGTCAGGTTCTCCTTCGTCCTCCCGCGCACGCTAACACAGAGCAGGGGAGTGCACTCCGTCGGCGATTGCCGGTGACAGGATGGAAAATTGGCAACGTTTCGGCTATGCATATGTTCAGAAGGATGAGACACATCCATTTTTTAGGCTTGCGGACACGGCGGAGCTTAAGGGCGAGCAACCCTTCCTCCATGGCGGAGGGCAGCTTCGGTTCTGGCGAGGTGCGAGCTAGGGTGGCTCTAGGTGGGTTACGAGAGGTGGGCAGCTCCGTGGGGTTGAGGAGGGGTCGAGGGTTGGCTCAGGTGGGGCCAGGATGCTTCGGCTTGGCCGAATCGATCCGAGGCGCGACGACGGTTGGGGTCCTCGGAGCTGGGGAGATGGAGGTTCTAGTCTGCATTGGGTGGAGCGGCGGTCTCCTATGGCTATGCAGATGAATTTTCCCATTGCTAGGAGGGCTCGGAGGTGCCTACTTATAGGGCCTCGAGGTCGGTCCGAAGCGGTGGCCATAAGATCGCCGGTCGACCGCCTCTGGAGCTGCAGGGACACGCAGCAATGCTGGGGTGAGTTAAACGGGGTCCGACTGGTGTTCTTGGCTAGCTGACGTGCAAACTTCGATCGTAGGGGGAGAGCTGGCGAGCAGGGGCGGCTCGGGCGCTGTTGTACTCGCCGGGGCAGCCGTTGCTGCAATCGACAGCCAGCACGGCTGCAGGACGAGCAGCAAGTGCCAGCAGTGTCAGCAATGAGGAGCTGCCGGCTGCCATTGCACGGGTGACGCTGGAAACATGGCAGGTGGGCACGGTATCTACTGCACATCACGTGCAACATGCGCACCCTGGGTGTTCTCTTGGCATGCCCACCATGTGCTCGGCAGAATGCAAAGGGGTCCTAGAGGGCTTGGGTTGAGCTGCAAATTAACAGGGTGGCTAGCCTAGTTACGAGGGCCTTGCTAGACATGCTGGTTTGAGCACTAGGACAAATCCATAATGCAAGGTTTGCACTAGGCCATTTATGTCCATGCACTCAGGGTGTTTGACAGAATGCCAATGGCATCTAGGTGGCTCAGCTGGTTACCAAACTTCCCAGTACAATGTCTCTCTAGACACTAACAATGATGGCAAGGTTAGTTTTCACAAAGCACAAACTTGTTAGTGCAACAATTTGAGAAAAACAGTCATGGCCAGTATCTTAGGGCCATGGTCTTAATAAATCCAAAAGGGGTTGATCTCCTGGACTTAAGGGTTTTGCAGGGTTCTCTACAAGTAGTAAAATTTTCAATAGCTATGGGTCAGAAAATAATATTGTTGCAGTGCAAATTGCAATTCTGGTCCAGAACAGAAATTAAGAAGTGGTGCTCAAAATTTTCAAAAGACCAATATATGTTTTTGCATAATACTCATTTATATGAACTCCTTGACCACTCCAAATTTTTGTAGATTTTTGAATAATCATATCTAGGGTTTGTAGTACAAAACACCAAATTGGACCAGAATAGAAAAGAAGATAATGAGCTCAATTATTACAAAACACTTGGATATATTATTTCATAAAATTGATTCAGAAACATACTAGGTCATTTCCATGTTTATGTGGAATTTTTAAAAGAAGTTATCGAATGGTTGTAGTTCAAATCAGGCCTAGAAGTAAGTTTTTGAATAAATGAACCCTAAAGAAAATATTTATAAAATGCCTTCATTTGATTTGGAAATAAATGGAAAAATATTTGAGGTAACACTCAAGTCAAATAATATCTTTCAAAAACTCCTACTTAAGAAATAAATCTTTTTATAAAACAAAACAAAGAAGGGGCCTGATAACAGTAGAAAACCCAAAAATAATTTTTTAAATTACCATGTCCAATTTTAAATAAATAAAAATCATGCCCAAAATTTTGGGGTGTTACATCTAGCTCAAAATCATCATCTCTATATCATTGGCATTTTCATAACAGCATATTCTTCAGATTTACACTTGTTGTTGGATAGCTTTTGTCGTCTTGAATCCAACAAGCTTGAGTTGCTCAATTCGCAGCTCGTATGCGAAAGTTATGGCAGTTCAGGGCACGTTTTATCTCTCAAGAGGAAGTACCGCTGGGGTAGAGCGGTAGTATTGCTCTAGCCGTACTGCCGCCCTCCCTTGCAGGCCTCTCTTCTGCTTATATTTTTCTCCTTGCATCTTCAGGGTCTTTTTCTTTTTGAGCAGTAGTACCGCTTGGGGGAGCAGTAGTACCACTCAAACGGTAGTACCGCTTCGGGGGAGCAGTAGTACCACTCCCGCGGTAGTACCGCTGGGGTGAATGGTAGTACAACTCTGGCGGCACTACCGCCCCGATATCTTTGTCGTTTGCATGTTTCTCCTTGAAACTTCCGCTAGCGGAAGTACCGCTCACCTGAGTGGTACTACTGCTTGTGCACAAGCTGAGTGAATAACGGTTGGATTTCGAAGGACTTATTTAAAGGGGTCTTCTTCCCCAATGGTCCATATCCATTGAGCTCATGTTTTTCCCCCATTGTTGACCTTCTTAGAGCTTGCTATCTCTCAATCCCTCCAATGATTCTTGCTAGTTCTTGAGGGAAAAGAGAGAGGAGATCTAGATCCACATCTCCACCAATCACTTTCTCCTCTATGTGAGGGGAACCCCTTGGATCTTGATCTTGGAGTTCTTTATGAGCTCCTTGTTCTTCCTCTCATATTCCTCCATAGCTTTTGTTGTAGTGGAGGGATTTGAGTGTGAGGGACTTGTCCACTTCGTGTGTTCTTTGCATTGCATTTTTTGCATCGGTTTGATTTCTTCACGGTGATACGTGGAAGTGAAGTTTGAGAAGCTTGTTACCCTTGGGTACTTGGTACCCTAGAGATTGTTTGTCGTGGATGCTTTGGCATCCTAGAAGCTTGGTGATGCCTTGGAGCTCAATCATTGTGGTGTAAAGCTACGGGCAAGTGTCGGGGTCTCCAATTAAGTTGTGGAGATTGCCCCGAGCATTTGAGGTCATCACAGAGCCACAGTCCATTGTGGTGAAGCTTCATGGTGTTGTTGGGAGTCTCCAATTAAGTTGTGGAGATTGCACCAACCTTGTTTGTACGGGTTCAGTGTCCGCCCTCAAGGGTCCCTTAGTGGATTCACGTCATCTTGCATTGTGCAAGGGTGTGAGGAGATTACGGTGGCGTTAGTGGCATCTTGGGGAGCATTGTGCCTCCACACCGCTCCAAACGGAGATTAGCATCCGCAAGGGTGTGAACTTCGAAATACATTGTCGCCTCTGCGTGCCTCGGTTATCTCTTACCCGATCCCTTTACTTATGCACTTTACTTTGTGAAAGACATATGTTTCTTGTTATAAATCTTGCTGTCACTTAGTTGTTTATCTTGCTTAGCATAAGTTGTTGGTGCACATAGGTGACCCTAGTTGTTTTAGGTTTTGTGCTTCACAAATTAAACATTAGTTTTATTCTGCATTTCTTCAAGGCTAAACCATAATTATTTTAAAGGCGCCTATTCACCCCCCCTCCTCTAGGCGACATCCATGTCCTTTCAAGGTGTTCTGCTATGAACTCGATGTTCATGTCGTCGATCTTCGTGGGGGCCTCTCGGAAGAGGAGGAGATTTTTGACGTCTTCCGAGTGCATGCGGGCTGTGAGCCGACTGCACTGTGTTCGCCTGGATGGATCTCCTATGGATACGATGTCGTGACTATGACACTGTAGAGTTTTGTTGCATGTCAATCTTGAGCAAAGCCTGGATCTGCCCAATGCCTTCTCCGGCCGCAGACTCACTCGGCAGGATGGAATTAGCAATCCAAGTGGCAACGGCCAAATTTAGCAGAGGCATTCTCATCACCTCGATGTGGCAAGGGCAGTTGTTCGGAAACAGCTCACGACTATTGCGACTGGAGCCAGCCAGGCTGATCCCTCATGGCCCCAGTGTTGAGTGACTGTTGGAGTCGCTCGAGGCGCTCGCACTTTGCCAGAGTGGCCTGACGCGCATTCTCCAAAGCTATTTCTTTCAGGGCGTTCCCGGTGATGGTGTTGGAAATATGCCCTAGAGGCAGTAATAATTAGTTATTATTATATTTCTTTGTTCATGATAATCGTTTATTATCCATGGTATAATTGTATTGATTGGAAACACAGTGCATGTGTGGATACATAGACAAAACACTGTCCCTAGTAAGCCTCTAGTTGACTACCTCGTTGATCAAAGATGGTCAAGGTTTCCTGATCATTGGCAAGTGTTGTCACTTGATAACAGGATCACATCATTAGGAGAATCATGTGATGGACTAGACCCAAACTAATAGACGTAGCATGTTGATCGTGTCATTTTGTTGCTACTGTTTTCTGCGTGTCAAGTATTTGTTCCTATGACCATGAGATCATATAACTCACTGACACCGGAGGAATGCTTTGTGTGTATCAAACGTCGCAACATAACTGGGTGACTATAAAATGCTCTACAGGTATCTCCGAAGGTGTTCGTTGAGTTAGTATGGATCGAGACTGGGATTTGTCACTCCGTGTGACGGAGAGGTATCTCGGGGCCCACTCGGTAATACAACATCACACACAAGCCTTGCAAGCAATGTGACTTAGTGTAAGTTGCAGGATCTTGTATTACGGAACGAGTAAAGAGACTTGTCGGTAAACGAGATTGCAATAGGTATGCGGATACTGAAGATCGAATCTCGAGCAAGTAACATACCGAAGGACAAAGGGAATGACATACGGGATTATATGAATCCTTGGCACTGAGGTTCAAATGATAAGATCTTCGCAGAATATGTAGGATCCAATATGGGCATCCAGGTCCCGCTATTGGATATTGACCGAGCAGTCACTCGGGTCATGTCTACATAGTTCTCGAACCCGCAGGGTCTGCACACTTAAGGTTCGACGTTGTTTTATGCGTATTTGAGTTATATGGTTGGTTACCGAATGTTGTTCGAAGTCCCAGATGAGATCATGGACGTCACGAGGGTTTCCCGAATGGTCCGGAAACGAAGATTGATATATAGGATGACTTTATTTGGTTACCGAAAGGTTTTCGGGCATTACCGGTAATGTACCGGGAATGACGAATGGGTTTTGGATCTTCACCGGGAGGGGGACCACCCACCCGGGAGGGCCCAAGGACCTTGGGGGTGGCGCACCAAGTAGGTGGGGTCAGCCCAAGGCTGTCTTGCACAAGAGAAAGAAAAAACCAAAAGAAGAGAAAGGAAAAAAAAGGAAAGGTGGGAAAAGAGAGAAGGACTCCACCTTCCAATCCTAGTTGGACTAGGATTGGAGGAGGACTCCTCCTCCCTTGTGGTGCAGCCCTTGGGGCTCCTTGAGCCTCAAGGCAAGCCTCCCCTCCCCTCCTCCTATATATATGGAGCTATTAGGGCTGATTTGAGACAACTTTTGCCAAGGCAGACCGACCACATACCTCCACAGTTTTACCTCTAGATCGCGTTTCTGCGGAGCTCGGGCGGAGCCCTGCTGAGATTAGATCACCACCAACCTCCGGAGCGCCGTCACGCTGCCGGAGAACTCATCTACCTCTCCGTCTCTCTTGCTGGATCAAGAAGGCTGAGATCATCGTCGAGCTGTACGTGTGCTGAACGCGGAGGTGCCGTCCGTTCGGCACTAGATCGTGGGACGAATCGCGGGACGGTTCATGGGATGGTTCGCGGGGCGGATCGAGGGACGTGAGGACATTCCACTACATCAACCGCGTTCACTAACGCTTCTGTGGTGCGATCTACAAGGGTACATAGATCGGAAATCCCCTCTCGTAGATGGACATCACCATGATAGGTCTTCGTGCGCGTAGGAAAATTTTTGTTTCCCATGCGACGTTCCCCAACAGTGGCATCATGAGCTAGGTTCATGCGTAGATGTAATCTCGAGTAGAACACAAAAGTTTTTGTGGGCGCTGATGTGCATTTTGCTGCCCTCCTTAGTCTTTTCTTGATTCCGCATTATTGTTGGATCGAAGCGGCTCGGACCGACATTACTCGTACGCTTACGAGAGACTGGTTTCATCGCTACGAGTAACTTCGTTGCTCAAAGATGACCGGCGAGTGTCGGTTTCTCCAACTTTAGTTGAATCAGATTTGACAGAGGAGGTCCTTGGATGAGGTTAAATAGCAATTCATATATCTCCGTTGTGGTGTTTGCGTAAGTAAGATGCGATCCTACTAGATACCCATGGTCACCACGTAAAACATGCAACAACAAATTAGAGGACGTCTAACTTGTTTTTGCAGGGTATGCTTGTGATGTGATATGGCCAATGATATGATGTGATATATTGGATGTATGAGATGATCATGTTGTAATAGTTAATATCGACTTGCACGTCGATGGTACGGCAACTGGCAGGAGCCATAGGGTTGTCTTTAAACTAACGTTTGTGCTTGCAGATGTGTTTACTATATTGCTAGGACGTAGCTTTAGTAGTAATAGCATGAGTAGCATGACAACCCCGATGGCGACACGTTGATAGAGATCATGATGATGGAGATCATGGTGTGATGCCGGTGACAAGAAGATCGTGCCGGTGCTTTGGTGATGGAGATCAAGAAGCACGTGATGATGGCCATATCATGTCACTTATGAATTGCATGTGATGTTAATCCTTTATGCACCTTATCTTGCTTAGAACGACGGTAGCATTATGAGGTGATCTCTCACTAAAATTTCAAGACGAAATTGTGTTCTCCCCGGTTGTGCACCGTTGCGACAGTTCTTCGTTTCGAGACACCACGTGATGATCAGGTGTTATAGACTCAACGTTCACATACAACGGGTGTAAAACAGTTGCACACGCGGAACACTCGGGTTAAGCTTGACAATCCTAGCATGTGCATACATGGCCTCGGAACACATGATACCGAAAGGTCGAGCATGAATCGTATAGTTGATATGATTAGCATAGAGAAGCTTACCACTGAAACTATTCTCGACTCACGTGATGATTGGACTTGAGATAGTGGATTTGGATCATGTACCACTCAAATGACTAGAGAGATGTACTTTTTGAGTGGGAGTTCTTAAGTAATATGATTAATTGAACTAATTGTCATGAAATAGTCTATTGGTCTTTGCGAATTACAATGTAGCTTGCGCTATAGCTCTACTGTTTTTATATGTTCCTAGAGAAAATTTAGTTGAAAGTTGATAGTAGCAAACTTTGCAGACTGAGTCTATAAAGCCGAGTATTGTCCCCGTTGTTGCGCAGAAGGCTTATGTCCTTAATGCACCACTCGGTGTGCTGCACCTTGAGCGTCGTCTGTAGATGTTGTGAACATCCGACATACACGTTTCTGATGACTACACGATAGTTCAGTGCAAAATACTTAATGGCTTAGAAGCAAGGCGCCGAAGACATTTTGAAATGTCACGGAACATAAGTGATGTTCTAAAGAGATGAAATTGTGATTTCATGCTTGTGCCCTTGTTAAGAGGTACGAGACCTCCAACAAGATTCTTTGTCCACAAAGTAAAGGAGAAAAGCTCAATCGTTGAGCGTGTGCTCAGATTGTCTGAGTACGACAATCACTTGAATCAAGTGGAGTTAATCTTCCAGATGAGATAGTGATAGTTCTCCAAAGTCACTGCCACCAAGCTGTGAGAACTTCGTGATAAACTATAACATATCAAGGATAGATACAATGATCCTTGAGCGATTCGTGATGTTTGACACTGCGAAAGTCGAAATCAAGAAGGACCATCAATAGTTGATGGTTTGTAAAACCACTAAGTTTCAAGAAAGGCAAGGGCTAGAAGGGATACTTCGTGAAACGGCAAAACAGTTGCTGCACTAATGAAGAGACCCAAGATTAAACCCAAACCCGAGACTAAGTGCTTCTATAATGAGGGGAACAGTCACTGAGGCGGAGCAACTCTAGATACTTGGTAGATAAGAAGGCTGGCAATAGTCGAAAGAAGTATATTTGATATACATGATGTTGATGTGTACTTTACTAGTACTCCTAGTAGCATGAGGGTATTAGATACCGGTTCGGTTGCTAAGTGATTAGTAACACGAAATGATAGCTACGACATAAACGGAGACTAGCTAAAGGCGAGGTGATGATATGTGTTGGAAGTGTTTCCAAGATTGATATGATCAAAACATCGCACGCTCCCTCTACCATCGGGATTGGTGTTAAACCGAAATAATTATTATATGGTGCTTGCGTTAAGCATGAACATGATTGGATCGTGTTTTCTGCAATACGATTATTCATTTAAAGAGAATAATGGTTACTCTATTTGCTTGAATAATCACCTTCAATGGTTTATTGAATCTCGATCATAGTGTTACACATGTTCATGATATTGGTGCCAAAAGATGCGAGGTAATGATGATAGTACCACTTACTTGTGGCACTGCTGCTTGAGTCATGTTGGTATAAATTGCATGAAAAGGCTCCATGCTGATGGATCTTTATACTCACTTGATTTTGAATCACTAGTGACATGCAAATCATACCACATGAGCAAGGCCTTGTTTTCATTGAGATGAAACAAGATAGTAACTTGTTGGAAGTGATACATTTTGATGTATGCAGTCCAATGGGTGCTGAGGCACACAGTGGATATCATTATGTTCTTACTTCAATGACGATTTGAGTAGATACTAGAGTATTTACTTAATGAATCGCAAGTCTGAAATATTGAAAAGTTCGATTATGTTTCAGAGTGAAGTTCGTCGTAACAAGAGGATAAACTGTCTACGATATGATCATAGAAATGAATATCTGAGTTACGAGTTTTGGTACGCAGTTAAGACAATGTGGAAATTGTTTCGCAGTTCATGCCACCTGGAACATCATAGTGTGATGATGTGTCTGAACGTCATAGCCATGCACTATTTCTTGTGGTGCATTCTATGATGTCTCTTATCAAATTACCACTATTGTTTATGGGTTATGAATTAGAGACAACCGCATTCACTTTAAATAGGGCACCGCGTATTTCCGTTGAGATGACACAGTATAGACTAAGGTTTAGAGAAATCTAAACTGTCGTTTCTTGAAAGTTTGGGGCTTCGACACTTATGTGAAAAGGTTTCAGTCTGATAAAGCTCGAACCCAAAGCGGATAAATGCATCTTCATAGGATATCCAAAACAGTTGGGTACATCTCCTATCTCAGATCCGAAAGCAAAGTGTTTGTTATTACAAACGGATCCTTTCTCGAGGAAAGTTTTCTCTCAAAATAATTGAGTGGGAGGGTGGTAGAACTTGATGAGGTTATTGAACCATCACTTCAACCAGTGTGTAGCAGGGCGCAGGAAGTTGTTCCTGTGGCGCCTACACCAATTGAAGTGAAAGCTGATGATGGTGATCATCGAGCATCGGATCAAGTTACTACAAACCTCGTAGGTTTACAAGGTCGCGTACTGCTACAGAGTGGTACGGTAACCCTGTCTTGGAGGTCATGTTGTTGAGCAACAGTGAACCTACGAGTTATGGAGAAAGCAATGGTGGGCCCGGATTCCGACAAATGGATGGAGGCCATGAAATCTGAGAGAGGATCCATGTACGAAAACAAAGTGTAGACTTTGGAAGAACTACTTGATGGTAGTAAGACTATTGAGTAAAGATGGATCTTTAAAAGGAAGACAGACGATGATGGTGATAAGACACTATTAAGAAAAGCTCGACTTGTCGCAAAGATGTTTCCGACAAGATCAAACAGTTGACTATGATGAGACTTTCTCACTCGTAGCGATGCTAAAAGTCTGTTAGAATTATGTTAGTAGTTGATGCATTATTTATGAAATATTGCATGTAGGATGTCAAAACATTGTTTCCTCGACGGTTTCCTTGAGAAAACATTGTATGTGATACAACCAGGAGGTTTTGTCGATCCTAAAGATACTAGCAAGTATGCAAGCTCCAGTAATCCTTCAATGGACTGGTGCAAGCATCTCGGAGTTGGAATATACACTTTGATGAGATGATCAAAGCTTTTTGGTTTGTACAAGGTTTATGAGAAACTTGTATTTCCAAAGAAGTGAGTGGGAGCACTATAGAATTTTTGATAAGTATATGTGGTTGACATATTGTGGATCAGAAGTAATGTAGAATTTCTGTAAAGCATACAAGGTTGTTTCAAAGGAGTTTTCAAAGGAATACCTGGATTGCGCTACTTGAACGTTGAGCATCAAAGATCTATGGAGATAGATCAAAAGCGCTTAATGGAAGTTTCAACAAGATGCATGCCTTGACAAGTTTTTGACGGAGTTCAAAATAGATCAGCAAAGAAGGAGTTCTTGGTTGCGTTGTAAGGTGTGAATTTGAGTAAGACTCAAAACCCGACCACGGCAGAATAAGGAGAATAGACGAAGGTCGTCTTCTATGACTTAGCCATAGACTCTAAAGTATGCCATGCTAAGTACCGCACCTGATGTGTGCCTTGCAGCAAGTCTGTTAAGAGGTACACAGAGTGATCCAGGATTGAATCACTGATCAGCAGTCAAAGTTATCCGTAGTAACTAAATAGACTAAGGAATTTTTCTCGATTATGGAGGTGGTTAAAGAGTTCGTCGCAAAGGGTTACGTTGATGCAAGCTTTGACACTAATCCGAATAACTATGAGTAGTGAAACGGATTCGTATAGTAGAGTAGATATTTGGAGCATTTCCGAATAGCACGTAGTAGCAGCATCTATAAGATGACATAAAGATTTGTAAAGAACGCACGGATCTGAAAGTTCCAGAACCGTTGACTAAAACCTCTCTCACGAGAAACACGTGATCAGACCCCATAACTATATGGGTGTTGGATTCGTTGGAATCACATGGTGATGTGAACTAGATTATTGACTCTAGTGCAAGTGGGAGACTGTTGGAAATATGCCCTAGAGGCAGTAATAATTAGTTATTATTATATTTATTTGTTCATGATAATCGTTTATTATCCATGTTATAATTGTATTGATTGGAACCACAGTGCATGTGTGGATACATAGACAAAACACTGTCCCTAGTAAGCCTCTAGTTGACTAGCTCGTTGATCAAAGATGGTCAAGGTTTCCTGATCATAGGCAAGTGTTGTCACTTGATAACGGGATCACATCATTAGGAGAATCATGTGATGGACTAGACCCAAACTAATAGACGTAGCATGTTGATCGTGTCATTTTGTTGCTACTATTTTCTGCGTGTCAAGTATTTGTTCCTATGACCATGAGATCATATAACTCACTGACACCGGAGGAATGCTTTGTGTATATCAAACGTCGCAACGTAACTGGGTGACTATAAAGATGCTCTACAGGTATCTCCGAAGGTGTTCGTGGAGTTAGTATGGATCGAGACTGGGATTTGTCACTCAATGTGACGGAGAGGTATCTCGGGGCCCACTCGGTAATACAACATCACACACAAGCCTTGCAAACAATGTGACTTAGTGTAAGTTGTGGGATCTTGTATTACGGAACGAGTAAAGAGACTTGCCGGTAAACGAGATTGAAATAGGTATGCGGATACTGACGATCGAATCTCGGGCAAGTAACATACCGAAGGACAAAGGGAATGACATACGGGATTATATGAATCCTTGGCACTGAGGTTCGAACGATAAGATCTTCGTAGAATATGTAGGATCCAATATGGGCATCCAGGTCCCGCTATTGGATATTGACCGAGGAGTCACTCGTGTCATGTCTACATAGTTCTCGAACCCGCAGGGTCTGCACACTTAAGGTTCGACGTTGTTTTATGCGTATTTGAGTTATATGGTTGGTTACCGTATGTTGTTCGGAGTCCAGGATGAGATCACGGACGTC
Organism: Hordeum vulgare subsp. vulgare; assembly: GCF_904849725.1. Classification (NCBI taxonomy): domain Eukaryota; kingdom Viridiplantae; phylum Streptophyta; class Magnoliopsida; order Poales; family Poaceae; genus Hordeum; species Hordeum vulgare. The sequence goes on along the minus strand of NC_058520.1, from coordinate 203,008,154 downwards.
ACGAGGGTTTCCGGAATGGTCCGGAAACGAAGATTGATATATAGGATGACTTCATTTGGTTACCGCAAGGTTTTCGGGCATTACCGGTAATGTACCGGGAATGACGAATGGGTTCCGGATCTTCACCGGGAGGGGGACCACCCACCCGGGAGGGCCCAAGGACCTTGGGGGTGGCGCACCAAGTAGGTGGGGTCATCCCAAGGCTGTCTTGCGCAAGAGAAAGAATAAACCAAAAGAAGAGAAAGGAAAAAAAAGGAAAGGTGGGAAAAGAGAGAAGGACTCCACCTTCCAATCCTAGTTGGACTAGGATTGGAGGAGGACTCCTCCTCCCTTGGTGGCGCAGCCCTTGGGGCTCCTTGAGCCTCAAGGCAAGCCTCCCCTCCCCTCCTCCTATATATATGGAGCTATTAGGGCTGATTTGAGACAACTTTTGCCAAGGCAGACCGACCACATACCTCCACGGTTTTACCTCTAGATCGCGTTTCTACGGAGCTCGAGCGGAGCCCTGCTGAGATTAGATCACCACCAACCTACGGAGCGCCGTCACACTGCCAGAGAACTCATCTACCTCTCTGTCTCTCTTGCTGGATCAAGAAGGCCGAGATCATCGTCGAGTTGTACGTGTGCTGAACGCGGAGGTGCCGTCCGTTTGGCACTAGATCGTGGGACGGATCGCGGGACGGTTCGTGGGACGGTTCGCGGTGCGGATCGAGGGACATGAGGACGTTCCACTACATCAACCGCGTTCACTAAAGCTTCTGTTGTGCGATCTACAAGGGTACGTAGATCGTAAATCCCCTCTCGTAGATGGACATCACCATGATAGGTCTTCGTGGGCGTAGGAAATTTTTTGTTTCCCATGCGACGTTCCCCAACAGATGGGGGTGCGAAGAGCTTGCTCGTCCTCCGCCGAAGTTCCTCCTGTTTTTGCTGTGTGAGAGGCTGCAGAACATGGTGGTTGTCGTTGTTGTGGCGACGCTCTCCACAATCACGCCCAGGAGAATTCTCCGTGGCGAATCTCGGGCCGCCTCCCCTGGTCGTGTCGGCCATCAAGACCTCAGCGGCGTCTCCACTGCTTTCGCAATCAGAGTCGCGGAGTGATTCTTTGCTTGATGACGGGAAGAGACTGATGGTGCTCCCATTGAAATTGAGCATAGCCACCTGCCCCGAGATGGCATGGTGGGCCATGGCATGCTTGACCCACCGCTGCAACCGCGAGCGCCCGGAGCGCTTGAGACGAATTGCAACGGGGCATGGGGCCACCGAGTTGTACGACATCGACGGCTGCCAGATTAGGACCCCGTGCGTAATTGCACCAAAATGCGACGTACTTCGAGCAGGGAGGGCATCGGTGTCGAGAGGCGCATCGTGCAGCCATGCTGAATCATCGATGAAAAAGCTGAGGGAGACGAAGAGGATCTCTCCGCCGAGTGTCATCATGGTGACGAAGAAAGGTAAAACTTCTACTGCGTCGGATTTGCTAGACGCGCAGCCCCAAGGTTTGTGCCAACTATCGTGGGAATGATGATGACAATAGTACCAGGGTATGAATGAAGGGCGGAGTCTAGCTTGGACGCAGAGGATACACTCGGATGCACGAGTTCGGCCCCCACTCGGGAGTGGTAATGATCCTACGTCTCGAGCCTCGGAGGTTGGTGTTGGGTTATAGAGTATGAGATAGTACAGAATGTTGAACCCTTGCTCAGGAGCTTGGGGTGGCTTATATAGAGTGCGCCACGACTGACCGGACTTCATTGCAAGGGCGAGTAAATGCTAATAACTATGGAAGTTACTAGTAACTGCATCTCTAACTACGGCGTTAGTGGTAAAGTGTGTCTTCACTACACTTCATGTAATAGCTCAAGTATGTGGCCGTTGTAGTCTCTTCGTTGCCCACGTCGTGCTGCCGTGTGAGTGTTGAGGGACATCCGACTGATATGAAATGGACCAAATGAAGTCATTGAGCCGAGTGACACACACTTGTCCATGTGAGACTATGACCGCATAGGTGACTTTTGGGACGCTGATGTCCATGTAGGGTCTTGGGCAGGCCTAGGGACTCAGGTCCATAGGACTATCCCTAATGTACAACCCCGTTAGATGGCCTTCTCATAGGGAGATGGGAGTGGATCCATAGTGGTGTATTGATATGGTGAATATGTGGACTCGTGTGCACTATCCCACCTCAAAGAAAGTACTTGTAGTCGTAGTACAGGTTAGCAAAGAGTCAAAGCTGGCTTGCTGCAACAAACTCCACAATCCCCTTTGTTGATAATGATGCATATGTAGATAGTTGTGATGTAATTCTTGCTGAGTACCTTTGTAATCATGGTTTCTTAATTATGTTTTGGCATAGGAGACCTTAGTCTCACTATTTATTTTCTATGCAAAGTTTTGCAAAAATATAATTAAGAAACCGTGAGTACAAGGGTACTCAACAAGACTTACATCAGAACTATCTACATATGCATCATTTTCAACAAAGGGGGTTGTGGAGTTCATTGCAGCAAGCGAGCTTTGACTCTTGGCTAACCTATACTATGACTACAAGTACTTTCTTTGAGGTGGATAGCGCACATGAGTCCACATATTCACCAAGTCAATACACCACTATGGATCCACTCCCGTCTCCCTACGAGAAGGCCATCCATAGCACTCACACTTACCTTACATATTTTAGAGTATCCATTTCAATTGTCTATGTACCACATAAGTTTCCAAGTAGTCCATATCCAAGGACGCCGCTATTTGAATAGATTAATTCACCCTGCAGGTGTATACTTCTTCACACACGCTCTCACCACTTATCACCATATGCACATCATGCATCTCGACAACCTTCAAGTGGAAGCACCGGCGTGGGCTTCGGCCACGACGTGACTAACCACACAAGACTCTAGTCCAGGTTTATCACCTATTTGAGACTGAACCCGCAAGGAAGTCCGGCTAAAGTTTGCATTATGGCCCCAAACGATATGTACAAGGTTCCCAAGCCCACCTCGACAGATGGTTCTACACTTGGTACACCTGGCCATGATGCATCTACCATGCCATAGCCTACCCCTCCGGTCAGCACTATGCACGGCTGCCAACACATCCTACAAATACCAGAAACTAGTTGCAACTCCTGGATAGAGATCAAGGCGATTAATAAGTCGAGAGAGTCAATTAAGGATCCCAATGTGCGGTAGTATCTCGTCTTGGATAACATACACAGAACTCAGTTCTTAAGGACAAACCCAATGAGACAACCCACCATGTACTCCTACATGGCCTCTCATTGCTACCTTTACCAAATCAGATTGACACACTTAGCTCTCACACGGCAGGACATGAACACTACCATTCCGATTCATCGCCCAGATGGATCAGATCTGACACGACTCCAATCATAGCATGCATAGTAAAAAAGCATGGATGAGTAAGCACAACAAGGCTCAAGTAGTTACTACTCATGCTAATTGGTTTCAACTATTTAGTGTGACAAGGACAGGTCATGCAAAGGAATGGGTTCAACTACCAAGAATAAGTAAACGTTGAATCCTTGTTGTCCTATTGCATTTAAAAGAGAGCAGGAGTGAGAGAGTGGGTTTATATCAGTATGATTAAGGGGGTTTGCTTGTGTAGCACTTCTGAAGATTACAGTGAGTCTTCATCAGTGACATCGATCACAATGTCGGAACCATCGTATACCAAGAGGGAACAACACCAGCAAACAGAAAAATAACAAGATTTACTTCATGGAAATGCAACACTATGATGCATGATCATGACATGGCAATATGATGTTGATTGAGCTAATGCATCTAGCAACAACATTAAATGAAGTTGGTTTGAACCAAAGATTCAAATTCAAACTCCATACGTGGTTATTTAAATGCCATTTATAGGATAATAAACGATTATCATGAATAAGCAAATATGATAATAACAAATTTATTATTGCCTCTGGGTCATATTTCCAACAGTCTCCCACTTGCACTAGTCAATAATCTAGCTCACCTCACCTTGTGATTAACACGCAATGAGTTCTGGGGTTTGATCATGTTTTTCTCGTGAGAGAGGTTCTAGTCAATGAGTGTGCAACATTCAGATCTGTGTGTACTTTGCAAATCTCTATGCCATATTGTAGATGCTGCTACCACGCTCCACTTGGAGCTATTCCAAATGACTGCTCCACTATACGAATCTGGTTTGCTACTCATAGTCATCCAAATTGGTCTCAAAGCTTGCATCAACGTAACCCTTTACAACAAACTCTTTATCACCTCCATAATCTAAAAACATTTCCTTAGTCCTCTAGTTACTAAGGATAATTCTGACCGTTGTCCAGTGATCCATTCCTGGATCACTCTTGTACCCCTTACCAGACACGCGTCAAGGCACACACCAGGTGCGGTACAGAGCATGGCATACTATAGAGCCTACGACTAAGGCATAGGAGATGACCTTTGTCCTTTCTCTTTCTTATGTCGTGGTCGAGCTTTGAGTCTTACTCAAATTCACACCTTACAATACAACCAAGAACTCCTTCTTTGACTGCTCCATTTTAGACTCTTTCAAAATCTTGTCAAGGTATGTTAGTATGTACTAATTGAAAATTTTATCAAGCGTCTTGATATATCTCTATAGATCTTGATGCCCAATATTTAAGTAGCTTTATCCAGGGTTTCCTTTGAAAAAATCCTTTCAAACAACCCTTTATGCTTTCAATAAAATCTACATCATTTCCAATCAACAATATGTCATCCACATTTACTTATCAGAAATTGTATAGGGCTCCCACTCACTTTCTTGTAAATGCAAGTTTCTTCATAAACCTTGTATAAACCCAAAAGCTTTGATCACCTCATAAAAGCACATATTCCAACTCCGAGATGCTTGCACTAGTCCATAAATGGATCGCTGGAGCTTGCATACCTTTTAGCATTTTTAGGATTGACAAAACCTTCTATTTGTATCACACACAACCTTTGCTCAAGGAAACTATTAAGAAAACGATGTTTTGACATCCATCTACCAGATTTCATAATTGAAAATGTAGCAACCACTAACATAATCTCAACAGACTTTAGCATCGCTACGAGTGAGAAAGTCTCATCATAATCAACTCATTGAACTTGTAGAAAACTTTGTTTGCGACAAGTTGAGCTTTATAAATGGTGACATTACCATCATCGTCTGTCTTCTTAAAGATCCATTTATACTTAATAGCCTTACGACCATCAGGTAATTCTTCCAAAGTCCATACTTTTTTCGTACATGGATCCTATCTTGGATTTCATGGCCTCTAGCCATTTGTCAGAATCCGAGCCCACCCTCGCTTCTTTGTAGCTCATCAGTTCACTTTTGTCCAACAACATGACCTCCAAGACTCGATTACCGTACCACTCAGGCGTACTAAATGTCCTTGTCGACCTATGAGGTTCAGTAGTAACTTGATCTGAAGCTTCATGGTCATCATCATTAGCTTCCTCTTCAATCGGTGTAGGCGTCACAGGAAGACCTTCCTATGTCGTGCTACTCTCTAATTGAAGTAATGGCTCAATAACCTCATCAAGCTCTACCTTCCTCCCACTCAATTCTTTTGAGAGAAACTTTTTCTCTACAAAGGATCCATTCTTGGCAACAAAGACCCTACCTTCGGATCTGAGATAGAAGGTATACCCAATTGTTTCATTCGGATATCCTATGAAGACGCACTTCTCCGCTTTGGGTTCGAGCTTATGAAGCTGAAGCCTTTTGTCATAAGCGTCGCAACCCCAAACTTTAAGAAATGACAGCTTAGGTTTCTTGCGAAACAATAATTCATACAGTGTCCTCTCAGCAGATTTAGATGTTGCCCTATTTAAAGTGAATGCAGTTTGTCTCTAATGCATAACCTCAAAATGATAGTGGCAAATTGGTAAGAGACATTATAGAACACACCATATCCAATAAGGTACGATTATGACGTCTAAACACACCATTACACTTTGGTGTTCGTGGTGGCATGAGATGTAAAACTATTCCACATTGTCTTAAATACATATACACCAAACTTGTAACTTGGATATTCACCTCCACGATCATATCATAGACAATTTATCTTCTTGTCACGATGATCTTCAATTTCACTCTGAAATTGCTTGAACTTTTCAATATTTCAGACTTGTGTTTCATTAAGTAAATATACCCGTATCCACTCAAATCATCTGTGAAGGTAAGAAAATAACAATATCCACTTCATGCTTGAGCACTCATTGGACTACATACATCAGAATGTATTATTTCCAATAATTTACTTGCCCACTCCATCTCACCAAAAAATGGTGTCTTAGTCATCTTGCCCATGAGGCATGGTTCACATGTCTCAAGTGATTCAAAATCGAGTGGGTCCAAAGATCCATCAGCATGGAGTTTCTTCATGCGTTTTACACCAATATGACCTAAGCGGCAATGCCACGTGTAAGTGGTACTATCATTACTAACTTTACATCTTTTGACATCAATAATATGAACATGTGTATTACTACGATCGACATTTAATAACCTATTCACATTGGGTGCATGATCATAAAAGATATTGTTCATGTAAACTGAATAACCATTATTCTCCAACTTGAATGAATAACCTATTGGAAATATGCCCTAGAGGCAATAATAAAATGGTTATTATCATATTTCCTTGTTCATGATAATCGTCTATTGTTCATGCTATAATTGTATTAATAGCAAACAGTAATACATGTGTGGATAAATAGATCACAATGTGTCCCTAGCAAGCCTCTAGTTGGCTAGCTCGTTGATCAATACATGATCATGGTTTCCTGATCATGGACATTGGATGTGACAGCCCGATGCCAACGTTCCAGAAGATTCCCCTTTTCTTTCCGTTTTCGTCGTATGTCTATTTTTTTTCTTTTGTCGCATCATCATTGCATCATCTGCATTGCATCCGCATCTTCGTTGCCGCCAGTTTTCACAAGTTGCATCCGTTGTTAGTTGCCGGTTCTCGTTGTTATCCGTTCTGAGCAGATCGCACACGCACGCGCCCGCGACATCGTCAAAACCCTGTTTTAAAAGTGTGTTGAAAACTTTCTCTGATCGAGGTGAAACTTGGCATGTGGTCGTGATAAGTTATAGCTAGGCCGCCTGTCGAATTTCGTCGCGATCGGAGTCCATCTGGTACCCGAACGGTCGACTGTAGCGGCACCGTATTCGGTCTACCGTTGGACATTTGTTTTAAAAATTACGTTGTCGGGTGCCCACTTCCCTCTCATCTTAGCCAACACCCCTCTACGGCCACTTAGCCCGTCCCGCGTTCGGAATTGTCCGAATCCGACCGCACGGTTGGATCCGGAACGAAATTCCGGCTAACCTAGCTCCCCATTGTCTATAAATAGACCCCCAGATCAATTTAGGCAGCCCCTCTCTTTCCTCCTCGATTTCCGTGCAAACCCTAGTCTCCCGCAGCCACCTCCCTCCTCTCTCTTCCACCTCCAGCCGCCGGGCCCGCCCGAGCCCGCGCGCCGCCCGCCCCGAGCCCATCTGGCCCGAGCAGCAGCGCCCCGTGCTGCCAGATCGGGAGGAGCCGGATCCAGCAACCTCCTCATCGAACCACGCCGCCGCCATGGACCTCGCCGGCTCCGAGCCACCGGGCCACCTCCCGCCACCCGGACCCGCCTTGTCCGGCCGCGTCCCGCCACCGCCGGTGCCCCAGCCGCCGTGCCTGAGCGTCCCTTCGCTGGATGACGTCCTGGCCGCCGGGATGCCAAGCCCGTCGCTGCAGGCCCCTCGGCCAGATACGAGAGCCTCGTGGCCAGATCATGCAGCCACCTGCCGCGACCTGTCCACCCCGCGCCAGTGATGCGCCCCTCCACCTCGCCTTCCCTGCCATCGCCGGCAACTTCCTTCCGCCGCCGCGCCCCTGTCTGCTCGGGAACGAGCAGAGAGATGGGAGGCGCTGCCTCCTCGCCCCGTGGGCCGGCCTGGCCACGTGAGGCCCAGGTGGCCACAGCAGCCGGCCTCCCCACTAGCAGCTAGCCTCGGCCCGCCTCGCCTCCAGCAGCCTCCAGCGCCCCCTGCCCAAGTGGCGGCCCAAGGTGAGCCCTCCAGTCCCTTTAGATCTCGCACTAGGCGCTCGTATACTAACCTACGCCCATGCCCTGTAGCCCATTAGCATTTAGATTAGGCCCGGTAATATTTTTCTTTTTATGTTATTTTCGGGATTTAATTAAATTCCAGATTTTAGACGTATATTTAGATGACCGTAACTTTAAAACCGTAAATCGGATCGAGACGTGTAATATATGGTTTTCGTGTAGTTTTGCGCGTAGATTGCATTGGTGCAACTTGCATATTTATTTGACGTTGTTTGACGTGTCGAAGGCCCAATAGGATATAACATTGGTTTTCCTGTTTATGTGATGTCCCAATAGGATATAGCCCGTATTATTTTTTCGCGCAAGACCGGATTGCTCGTATGCCGTAGATTAAAAGTTCATGTTTTAGGATCCCGTTTGCCATGTATTTTAGAGCGGCCACTTGTATTTTTGCGTGTAGGGATTGCCGCTAGTTTATTTTCCCGTGTATAGGTTATTTTCTCGCATTTACGTGTGGCATTATTTTTGTGTTGCAACCCCACATATTTTATATGTTTTCGGGGTAGGGATTTTTCTGTGCAATTAGTTTTAGCTTTTGAGTAAGTTAGTTCGCGCAATATTTTGCCATGATGCTCTTTTGTTTAATTCGTAGGATTTATTCCGTGCTTCGTTTGAAGGAGTTGTCAACTAGAGAGTTGTTCTTTGATGTTTTGTCTAGCCCCTGGTATTCTTAGTTGCAATACAAATGCATGTTTAGGTGTGGTTTGCCTGCTCTCAAGTTGCTAGAAATAGTGCTGATTTGGAGGGGCTTAAATATTTCTAACTCTGAGATCTGTTATATTTTGTTGTTGTCTTGTCTTGCATCTATCTTTTGATTTGTAGCTCTTTTGAGGTTGGTGCAATGGAGTTAGTTGTAGACCTTGGGTTTCTCTAGCATGCTATGAATTTTCATGCCATTTGGACTCCTGTAGCTTATGGTTTTGCTGCTGTCAATATAGCTTCAGGTCGAAAACTGCACTTTCATGAGGTGTAATTTTCACTAAGTCTGAAATAGTGTGTGAGATGCCATTTTGTGTCTTCTTTCCCTAGTCATCCATGATGCCATGCTAGTTTTTGTTAGTTGTTTGTAGTAGTGCTTCTTTCCCTCTTTCGTGTCATGTCTTGCTTGATCATATCGGAGTTGCGTAGATCGTAGTTGTGGGGCGTAGAAAGTGATATGTGGCTGATTTTGGCAGTTTGTAATGTTTTCTTGTTTTACTCGTAGTTGTTGAACCGTACCTCCGATTTGATCGTGTCCTACATGAAACTTGCTTAGAATCTGGTGAAGTTTCATTTTCTCTTGCTGGTTGTATGTTTTGAGGTGCTCGTGACCGTCGTTGCACACATATTTGTAACATCCCAATTTTCCTAATTGGGAATGTTTTACATTGTAGCTAAGCATCTATGCATATTGATTTAAATAAAGTTTGCATTTGAATTCTTTCGACTTTTGCTTTTGCATTTCTATTTTTTTCTTCACACGAGAAGTGCCGGGAAATAATCTCTTGCACGCAAGAGAGAGCGGAGGAAAATGACCCTCCAAAATGTGAGGCATCTCTGAAATATTTGGAGCCAAGAAAGACAAAGTTTTATCGTGAAAATAATTGCAACAAGAAAATATAGCATAAGGGATTTTTTCTGAAAAAAAACATTTTTTTTAAGTTTTTGCCTTGAAAAAATGTTAAACGTGTAGAGAGATTTTTTCTCAAAATTTTGGTATATAATACCCCTATATTTAGATTTTATTTTATTCCTTTTTGTATTATTTACTTTCTGTTTTTAGTAAAATAGAAAAAAAAGGAAACATTTCGTTTTTTTCCTCTTCGCACCGGCGCCACATAGGCCGTGTGGGCCAAATCCCACTCGCCGGATCCGAATCCTCTCAGGATCGGGTGGCCGATCCCGAGCGCCCCTCTCTCGTGTCGCTGACCGCCCGGGCCCACTGGCCGAACCCACCCCGAGCCGGTCGCCCCTTCCTTCCTTCTTCCTCCCTTCCCTTTCCCGAGCCCGAGCCCCTTCCAAACCTCGCCGGAGCCGATCCCCTCCCCCAGATCTCCCTCCCTTTCCTTCCCCGGCCCCCCTCTCCCCTTATAAATGCTCCCCCTCTCCTCCGCACCCCATTCCCCTCCTCGCCAAGCCACCTCGCCACCCACGCCGTCCCAGCCACCTCGCCGGACCCCCAGCCCCGGCCGAAGCTCCCCGCGACCCCCTGCTCCCCCCGGCGCCTCCCTCACCTCGCCGTCGCCACCATCGAACGCAGGAGAGCCGCCGCCGTCGACCGGGCCCCTCCACTGCCGCCCCTGACGCCGGGAGCCACCACGCCGTCGTCTGCCTCGCCTCGGCCTCGCCGGAGCAACCTCCAACGCTGGCAACCCCCTGTGATCATAACCCCCATCTCTCATAGCCGTTCGATAGAACCCCTACGGTGTAGATTAGAAACAAGGTACCCCTTCGGTTTTTAAATAAAAACCGAACGGTTTTCTGCCCCACTTATTATTTAGCCGTAGATTTTGTTTAATTTTAGGCCGTTCGCTAGTTAACACCGCAGCGCACACCTCCCTGACCAATCAGGAGCTGCCACGTAGACCCCTGTTCGCTAGGTCTAGTTTTTTTTTCTTTTTCTGTTTTAGTTTCCAAAACAGAGAGAGTTTCAATTTTGTTTTCTTTATAACTTTTGTTCTAGGACTCCAATGAGGTTGATTCCTTTTCCAGTAGATCACAATATTTCTGTAGTTTCTAAAAACATATAATTTGTCTATGTTTGAAATTTTCAAATTTGAATTAGATCAGATTTAGTTTAAACCTTGTTTTGCTTATTCCAGGAGTTTAAAAAATGATTTTCATTTGATTCTTTTTGCTACTGCTTCCTAGTAATTATATCTTACTGTGGTATAAGTTTCTAATTTTGTTTAATATTTTTACTTGGGGTTTTAACAAAAACAAGTTTCTGCCTTAGTGACGTATAGTGAATTCTTTCACTTAGGCCATAGCAACTTATTACTTGTGATGTTATTTTTACTTGTTGTTTGATTGTAGTGCTTATGATGTGTATTTGTTTGTATCGGTAGATCACCCGGAGTGCGAAGCTTGCTACTTAGAAGCACTAGATCAAGACAACTATCATCAAGGCAAGTCATTTTGATCATACTATCTCCTATGTTTTTTGATGCGTGGTAGTTTCACCTTTCTTTGCCCATTTGCATGCTGCTTAGGTACTTGGAAATTTTAGTATAGGTTGTAGTATCATGTGGTAGGCACACAACAACCCCGATACTTGGCCCCGGGACGACAAATTTCATATTGCTATGCTTGAGTAGACGGGATTTCGGTTGAGTGCATAACACGAGTGATGCGAGGTTGATTAAATAATCAAGACCGGTTAAGAAAAGTTTTTTTCAAGACCTCGTGATGCAATGAAACTCTGGGTGAAGGACGGTTGATCGGCTCCCTGGAGAAACCAGTGGATGACCCGGGATGCTGGAGACGGCCATGACATCTTGCGGAAAGCTTCACCCAGGCTCGAAGAGACGGACGAAGGCTTCAAGACCCAAGGCTTACCTGCACAGCCACAAGTCATTATGGGCTCTGGCTTGGTTGGACAACGCAGCGACTCTGGACAGGCGGAGCTAGCAGATGTAGAAGAACGGTAGGAATGGATGGGCACCGACAGGGATTCAGAGGGACCCGTTGAAACACCATGTTTTGATCATCCGGTCTTCAAACACCCTGAAGTGCGAGGACATACACGGAGGCAGTCAAATCTTGTGGGGAACGTGTGCAAAACTCTACAAAGTGCCCAAACCTAATTGATTAGCCATGTCCACGGTCATGGACAACTTGAGCCGAAGGCACTGAAATTCCCGTGAACTCTCGACACAACTTAATAATGATGTGGGTATTAACAAACAACTCGGGTACGAGAATTGGTTGGCGGAACCATCTCGTTAACAACAAACAATGTAGTAATATTTTGTTTCCAGCCCCTCTTGTTGTAGGATAAAATTGGCTTTATGCAAAACTTATAGCCCCACCTGCCCAATATGCATGTAGAGGTAGTTGATTATTATTTTTACCCCTCTCTTTGATGACTTGCCGGCATATTCCATATGCTGACCTACACGGCTGCAAAGTATCATGTTGCAGAGTACTTTTCCGACCAGGAGTGAGGCTACGATCTACGCTCAGCGACATGCCCTGGAGTCGGATGGACTCGTCTACCTGATGCTTCCGCTAGTCTTCGTTAGATATCTCATGAGATGACCTTCGGCCACTTTATTGTAATCCATTATTGTAATAAAGTACTCGATATGAGATTTCGAGTAATAAAGCTATGTGATTGAACTCTTGATATATACATTGATGTACTGAGTGTGTACCAGCATGATCTTGGGATGGTACGGAAACACCAGAGGCTTGACTCGTCTTGAGTCGGGTCGCTACAATATTGCATTCATGCCATCATATCTTGCGGTGCTTGTATCTTTTGATCCGTAGCTCCGTTGGAGATGTTCTCTATGTGTAAATTGCTTGTCTCGACGCGTAGAATCACGTGAACCTATTTGTTTTGCTGTTTAACAACTAATTAAATGTGTTAGTTCATATCCGGACAGAATTGTAAATTAACATGTGAGGTCGTCTCGGAGGTGCTATATGACATTTCCGACCTCATTTAAAATGCCTAGATAGGTAGTTTAATTACGCTTCACCTCTTGACATGTGTAACCACATTTAATATTGCCATGTACCTAATCGGGATAGAACTAAATAATTAACATGGAGTTTCGTCAATATGCAACTCGTTGCGTATTGAACTTCACTTAATGTGTAGTGTTTGATTGTGTGATTTGTCATGCCGTGACTTGCATGTATTCACCTGCTCATGCATCATATGTGTTGTGCATCGTGTGGTGTATATCATGTGTTGATGCTTGTTTCCGGTTTCCTCCGTCTCGATAGAGTTCTGCAAGCGTGTCGGATTGTGAGGACCTGTTCGACTACGTCGGTTCGTCTGCTTCACGGAGGCATTCTTCTTCCAAGCGGGATCTCAGGCAAGATGACCATTTTCCCAGATACCATTACTATCATTGCCATGCTAGTTTATTGCTTCTATCGATTATGTCTCGTTGCCTACCACATGTTAAATATCAGCTTCTCAACAATGCCATGAAACCTTCACCTGTTCAACCTAGCAAACCACTGATTGGCTATGTTGCTGCTTGCTTAACCGGTGTTAGCGTTGCTAGTTACAGGTGTAGTTGCTTCCATGTGAAAACATGGGTTCCTTGTTATATCACCATATTTAAATGCTATTTAATTTAATGCACCTATATACTTGGTAAAAGGTGGAAGGCTCGGCCTTTCTAGCCTGGTGTTTTGTTCCACCTTTGCCCCCTTAGTTTCGGCTACCGGTGTTATTTTCCATAATTGAGCGCTCCTAACACGATCGGGGTTGTTATGGGGACCCCCTTGATAATTAGTTTTAGATTAAAGCTAGTCTCGCAAGGCCCAACTTTGGTACTACATTTGCCTAATCACCTAATAAAATTGCATAGGGACTTTCCGGACCCCAAGGATAATTTAATCAACCCCCGGGCCCGTGCTCCTCATGAGTGTTGGTCCAAACTGGACAGACTGCGAGGCCACCACGGGGCAAATCTAGGTTTGGCACCTATAGGCTTTTCCATTCGTCGTGTCCTGAGAACGAGATACGCGGCTCCTATCGGGTTCGTCGACACGTGGGCGGCCTTGCTGGATTAGTTTTACCTTCGATGAAATATCTTGTGCATCGGGATTCCGGTGATGCTTTGGGTAATCTCAGAGTTGAGGTTTTCCACTAGGGAATCCGACAAGATCGCGGGCTTCGTGATTGAGGATTTCTATGCGGCTTGTGGTAATTTGTGATGGACTAGTTGGAGCACCCCTGCAGGGTTAAATCTTTTCGGAAAGTCGTGCCCGCGGTTATGTGGCAACGTGGAAACTTAGTTTAACACTGGGTCTAGATAACTTGAAGTTAACTTAATTAAAACTTGCCAACTATGTGCGTAACCGTGACTGTCTCTTTTGTGAGTTCTTTCTCCGATCGAGGACACGGTGGGGTTATGTCTAATGTAGGCAGGTGTTCAGGATCATTCACTTGATCAACCGTAGTTCACGTCCGCTATGCGTAGATCTTCCCCCTCTTATTACTTGTACTCGTAAGTTTAGCCACCAAATATATGCTTAGCCGCTGCTGCAACCTCACCACTTAACCATGCCTCACTCATTAAGCTTTGCTAGTCTTCATACCTTTGGAAATGAGATTGCTGAGTCCCCTGTGGCTCACAGATTACTACAACACCGGTTGCAGGTACAGGTAAAGGTTACTTGACGCGAGCGCGTTGATTGTTCATTTGGAGTTTCTTCTTGAAAAGACCTTGATGACGCCTAGAGGGGTAAATAGGCTATTTAAAAACTTCTTCGGATTTGGCTTGAACCTAATGCGGAAATAAACTAAGAGGGTACTTGTCAAGCACAAATCCTAAATGCACTAGGCACTGCAGCGTGTATCAACAAACACGATCTACCAAGATGGACACAATACAGTTACTAACACGCACAAGTAAGTTACACAAACTTACTTGAGCTATATCACACGACAAGTAGGTGAACAACACAAGATACTAGATCACACTATATCACACGATATATCAGAAGCTGCAAGTATGAACGTGTGGATATATAAGGTATGCTTGAATGATTAATCTTGTACAAGAAATAGTCAACAAAATATAATGAGCACAAACAATATGCAATGTATGTAGCTCAAGTAACACAAGTAAACCACAAGTAAGGAGTTAGGGTTAAGGATAACCAAGGTCACTGAGACGAAGATGTATCCCGATGTTCACTTCCTTGGAGGGAAGCTAGTCACCGTTAGAGAGGTGGATGTTACCACGAAGGCACACCAACACCACGAAGGCTCACCCTATTCTCCCTTTGAGATAACACCACGAAGGCATTTCTCAACCACTAGTGGTAACCTTTGAGGTGGCTTCCAAACCCTCACAAACTTTTCCGGGGGTAATCACACGGATTGATTCCTCTCCGAAGAACTCCTATCGCCTAGGAGTCTCCAACATCCAAGAGTAACAAGATCACGGGGATTGCTCAAAACTTGCTCAAATCACAAATCACTTTGGTGGGAAGAAGGATAGGGAGACGATATATCTTTTGACTGGAACAACTCTCAAAGGGGCTCACAAATGCTCTTGGGATCTAAGATTTGGTGTGAGCAAATGTGTGTGAGGTGGAAATGTGTTCTTATGAGGATATGGCTGTGTTTGGGCACCCTCTCACGAAGTGGGAGAGGGGTATATATAGTGGGGAGTGTAAAACAGCCGTTGGGACACTTTAAGTCACACAGGGTTCGGACGTCCGACAGTTTCCGGAAGTCCGGGCGTCCGCAAGGGGTCGGACGTCCGACAGGGGTCGGTCGTCCGAGGCCTGTAGATATGACTGAAAACACTGTGAATTGAACAGCGACCGGACGTCCGGAGAAGACTGGAAATCCGAGTTATTCGACTCAACTTCTTCTGGTGGGAGGTTCCGGATTTTCGAACGGGGACGGACGTCCGGCCCTCGGACGTCCGAAGGGAGCCGGTAATCCGAGTTATAGAGCTCATGTTCTTCTGGTGCACGGCTCCGGATTTCCAAAGCTGGTCGGACGTTCGGCCCTCGGATGTCCGGAGGGAGCCGGAAATCCGAGTTATATGACTCAAATACTACTGGTGGAGGGCACTGGATTTCCGAAGCCTGGCGGTCGTCCGGCCCTCGGACGTCCGGAGGGACCCGGAAGTCCGAGGCAATAGACCTGTTTTGAGATAGGAACAGAGTGGAGAATATGTGGTATTGAGTAGGATAGTGAATATCTAGTTTGAGCAAGTTCATCACAAAAACCTGTGATCCCCTCTTAATAGTGCGGGATCCCTGAAGACTCGAGAATTGTAAAAGGGATACCGATGATCCATACTTGAGTGTGTACTTTTATTCGCTGATCATCACTCCGCACCGCTAACATCAAAGTAACTGATACCTTGAGTTAGCCCTTTCACTTGAGCTTGATGTTGTTGTTTCTACTTGGCTCAACGTTGAAAGCAAGACATGATGAAGTCTTCAAGTAGCTCTCCCATACACAATGTGGAAAGCCTAGCTTATATATTTATCTTCATTTGTCCACCATGTGAACATCCACAAGGATCAAGCATGTAGTTCTCAGGAATGCTTATCTTGATCTTGTCCCTGTTAGCACATGAGCATGTCCTCATCAACACATGATCATTCACAATAGCTTAAGAAGGGTTAGTGATTAATTATCTATATGTGTGTTGTCAGCAACACCAAAACATGATTAAGGGCATGACTGCACTTTCAGTCTCCCCCTTTTTGGTAGTTGATGACAACATACATATAGCTCTCAACAATAGTAATAGACATGTGTGGCTTAGTAGAGTTCTGTTATGATGCTTATGAAGCTCCCCCTTATTATATGCATAGTAAAATAGGTAAGTGCGGGAGCTCCCCCTTAATGTGTGCATTGAAGATAATAGCATGATATAACACCATAATAGTTCAACAATACATAGCATAACATATGAATCAATAGGATAGCATAAAACTCCATATGATAGTTCAACAATACATCATCCATAGGTGATGGCATAGCACACCATCCATAAGTATCGTTACATGATGATACATCATTCCAAACATTGTGAGAGGAACTAAGATCGAAAACTAAGCTAAGATAAGATAATGTTCTCCCCCTTTGGCATCAAGGACCAAAAAGGAGGAAAAACCGGCAATGCTATCACATACTCAAGGATCACCCTCATCAATATCATCATCAATCAGGCAACATCCTCAACATCATCATCCTCATCATCAGGTAAACCACTGCCACCAGCCTCGTCAAGGAAATCAGCCCACTCAGGACCAGATGGGAAGCCAAAGTCAGAAGGAGGAGCAGCAGGAGGAGCCTCATCATCACTCACATCAAGAGTGCCCGAGGATCTCAGACGAGCCTTGAGGGCATTCTTGGAGGAGACTAAGCGAGAAACCACATCATGGGTTTGACCACACTGGAAAGAGACGGCCTTCATCATAGCAAAATGTGCCTTGCCAAGGAATTTGGCAATGCGACCGAGAGGAGCGGAGCTAGATGAGGGGGTGGCTGACCGGGCAGCAGTGCGGCGAGTGGATGTGGGGGATGGGGCTTTCTTGGGAGCATAGTTATCTGCCATGTGAGCGGGAATGACCCACTTGCAATGTGTGTGAGTGACAGCAAGAGAGAAATCAGCAACATGATTAATAAGAGCCTGTATGAAGGGGGCATGAGGAAAGGCTCGCTTGTATTGAAAGCTAGCAAGCCGAATCTCATGCCATAGAAAGTGAGGCACATTAATTTTGCTCCTGGGGTGCTCGTATAAGTCAGACATGATGTCAGTGCAGTAGCCACTGCAAGAGCCCTTATCACCCATCTTGGGATAGAGGGTGCGGATAAGACACTGAAAGATGATGAAGTAAGGTGAGCGCCAGATGGATACCTGGTTAAGGTCCTTCATGCGTTCATCTGCATCAAGCTCACTTAGTGGTTTGAGAAGATACCCATACGCGTCAATGGACTTAGGCACATGGTTAGGATCATCCTTATGTATTTTGAAGCCGGAGTTGGGGAAACCAAGTGCGGCAACAAATGTATCATAAGAAGCTGTGAAGCGAACGTCAGAGGTGATCCAGCTGACAGTGTGGTTTGGAGCAAAGTAGCATGTGGCATAGAACTGGTGAATGACAGCAGCATTAAAGTCACGATGAAAGGCAAACGGGGCGGCAAGCCCCGATGCCTCAATAATCTCAATGGCACCCGGGTATTTCGCCGGGTGCATGCGAATATGCTCAAGATCTATATAGAAATGAACAGATAAACCCTTAGGAACTATGACTGTGGTAAAATTGTCCGCCTGGACGTTTGTGCGGAAATGTGAGTCCGTAGAGTCACGTACGACGGCGTATGGATCAATGTCGCGGCGGAAAGTGAGGTATGAAGCCGCGCCAAGTGTGGTGAAGTTCGTGATTGCACGACCTTAAGTAGCAGGGGGTTCTAGTGAGATGCAACGAGCTTCACCTGCGGGCTGAGCAGGAGGAGGTGGTGGCATGTAGGACGGCCTACGAGTCCCAGGCTTTGGCTTCGACCTCCAATCGACGGGCTGGTCAGGAAGATCCTCGGCGGCAAGCTCATCCTCGAAGTCGGGGCCATCACCATCAGACGACGAGGGGAGCTGTGGAGAGAACGCCGGGCCGGAGAACGTCGGGCAGTCCGTTTGAAGGGACGACGTCGCCCATCCGAGTCCGACCCCGTTCTAGTAGGGGCGCGAGAGAATGAGCCAGCAACGTTTTTCCGTGCGGCGTGCTTGGTCTTGGGCATGGTGCACAATATCCTACACTGATGGAAATCCCAAATAAGGAACGAACATGGTCAAATCATAGGAACGAACATATAGGCTTGGGAGCGAAGGGAACCAAACGCGAGGGCAATGGAGGAGTACCTGTAGACGGATCCCGCGGAGGAAGAAGAGGAAGGAAAGAAGGATCCGCGAAGCAGATCGGACAGATCTCGGGAGAGGCGGCGCTGGCGAGAGCTCCTGGAGCTGGCGGCGGCGGCAGGGGAAAAAGGGGGCGCGTGAGGGCTAGGGCAAAGCCCAGCCCCGCGCCCAGCTATTCATAGGCCCCGAAGCGTCGGACGTCCGGAGCGAATTGTGTCGTCAGACGACCGACACTGGTCGGATGACCGGAATGAGATTTGTCGTCGGACGTCCGAGACACGTCGGACGACCGAGAGAGAGAGTAGGAGGCAAAAGCTGATTCTGAATTTTTTATATGATGAGGTGATACTAAGTATTCTCACATGTGTAGCAGCCAAAGGGACCTCTCAACTAACATATTTTGGACATGGTCTGATGTAAGTCTTATAATACGATTTCTACGCTAAATGTGGGTCCAAAATACGTCAAACGCATGAGTGCATAGAATCATGCACAAGTTATCCTCTAATAAGAGCAAGGCACATGACACAAGGGTCATGGCACAAATTTGTCTCATTCATATGACCATGAAGGACTAAGAGAAAAACCAACACTAAGCATTTCATCAATGTGATTAACAAGGACAGGCAGGAAATTACAAAGTGGAAAAAGTATTATGTTCATACCATGATGCAACCTACACAGTGTTGACTCTAATATTGTACATGCATGAAGTAAATACTTGTTACCGGAAAAACATTGGTAAGACGTAGAGGTAGCCGAGTCCTGTCTTGACTCTAATTTCTTCGTGACTAGCACCATCCTTTTCTGAGAATAAGTCAAGATAGCAATGCTTCTCCAAAGTACCTAAACCACCAATTAAGCACAATATGGTCCCCAAACTTATTGGGTCCGAAGTAGTTAGTTCAACTACAATATATATATGGTAAGATCACTCAATTATGTGCATATAGACATAAGTTTTACTTACAAGCACACCCTAACCTTTTTAATGAATACGTCTAATTTACCATATACATATATTGGATCAAAGATACAATAGACACGACATGTGCATCTACACATAGTAGATATGCCTACACAATCCTATCAAAATCCAAGGATATACAATTTGGACAAATGAACACATAATTTTCTATTACATAACATTCATGTCATCCAAAATGGATTAGGGTGACAAATCAACACATGGTATTACCCCAAGTTCAACACATGAACTGGTCAAGGCATCAAGCCATGTAAGCCATGCATTTTGCACAACCTTACATGTATGTCTCACCCCAGTAGATTTATAAGTGTAGGTAATATGATTATAAATCCCACAAAATTATGAAATAAATAGTGCGAGCTCTACCGGGAGACACATGAATTGCTCGGCACGTTGTGTAGGTCAACTGAAGATAGAGCCGAAATAAAATGACCATGAAAAACACTACCAAGTCAGAGATACCATGTGTGAGAGAACATAATGACATTTAGAGTTATCAGTGGTGGTAGGTGCCAAACGAGCACAAGAATCGTTTTATACTTACACAAGTGTGATATCGGAGTTCAACCATAAGCATAATGTTTAGATGACATACGTTAACATCCCAATTAGTTAGATCATAGTGTGGAGGATTAATTCAAAAGGCATGTATCAACAATGCCCTTCTTTTAGATACGATCTAGCGGCCAAGCCATGAGAATTGGTGTGGTAGGACATTATACTCGCGCACATCTAAGTAATTTAGATACCAACAAGGCTTATTATGCGAATTAAGATATGTGTAGCATGACACACCACACAGTTATAGGATAACCACATGTGGTGGATTCTGAGTGGCATGCATCGTATGTTTTGTCTTACCAGGGGATGTGACATGCACAAAGCATATCATCGTCACATAATGTGATAATCCATGTATTTATCATACAAGGCAATCAATCGACCAACTAAAGTGTTAAGTGGATGCCAATTTAAACTTCGGATGGCTTTGACATCAAACTAATTGATTGGATAATCTTGCACCGAATACTACATGGAGTCCAATACATATGTACACATGTTTGGTTAGTGATGAGCGTAGAGCAGAACACTCCCCCTTAATATAATGAGCTATTAACGTCTCAAAAGACCCACACAACGGTGCAACTAGGATGCAAGTAATGATCGGGACTACACACAACTATATGACATACATAGCGACCTACACATGATAGATAACATATAACAATCATACTAGTAGGCGCAACATGTCAAAGTACATGCTAGGTACCAAAACTAAACATGAGAAGGAGTGGGGCAGGCAACTTTCAATGTAAACAATTTAAGTACAAGTCACCGCAAAGAGGCACATTGGATATGGGATATGGGCTCTATAATCCAAGTGACTTGGCTTGAGATGATACGAATGATGAAGAGTCCTCAAATCTTCATTGTGTATCCAAGTCTCCAATGTCCTCCAAAGTCACCTATTGATCAAGTTTGAGTTTGTTGGTCCCCAACTACGTTGGGTCCCAAGAAGTTAGTCACAATAGGCTTGGCAACCCAAATGGTTCTTTTTCTTGACACCATTTTGAGTTCCAACAAACTTGGCAAACACATTGCCAACCTTATCCTTCCCAAGGGAATAGCTATCATCAATAGTGATTGGGTTGGATAAGTCACCTCTCGTGCAAGACGAAGCGACGTGACCCTTCTCACGACATAAGTAGCAACATCTACCCTTTGTTATCTTCCCAGTTGATATCTGACCTCGGGGAGTGTTGGATTGGGTCTTATTGGGAAGAGGCCTTCCTTCAACTTGTAGTTGAGTGTGTGATTGAGTTTGTGGCCGCTTCCCTTGTTGCTTGTGACTTTGTGACTTCGTCTTCAGAGGGCAAGATCTAACATGGTTCCCTTTAACTTTGCACTTGAAGCAAATGATTTTGGCCGAATTCTTAACTCGTTCTAGGCCACTCTTGTTCTTGTTTGAGTTTACTCCAACATCATTTTTGTCATTCAGAGATGTTTGCTCACACAGGACGTTGTTGAGTGTGGACATCCCTTCATGACACTGTTCCAAGTCTTTCTTCAAAGAAGTGACTTGGGCCTTGAGCTATTTGATTTCCTCTGCACGGTTAGTGTCAATAAAAGTACTAGAGGAAGTGTAAGTTTCATTGTTAGAGCAACAAGGCAAGGAAAGTAATTCATCACACGAGGTAGCAACATTATGAGTAGACGAATTACGAGATCGGGCACATGGAGATATAGTACTTTGATTAGAAGTGGTGCCATTGTCCACATGAGGCTCACTTGATGTTACCTTGGTGATGATAGCCTCATGGGCTAACTTTTGCACATTATGGGATGTTAGAAGATCGGCATGAGAGCTTGTGAGCATTGCATGGTTTTCTTCCAACTTCCCATAATTGCTAGTTAGTAAATCAAATTGAGCACGTAGCTCAACATTCTCCTTCAATGTTGATACTTCAAAAGATATAGGGTTAGGTATACAAGTATCATCAACAATATGAGAGGAGTAAGTAGCGATTAGAGACTTCTCATGAGTAGATTGAAGTTCCTCATAGATCTTAGAGGTTTTGATGAGCTCTCCCTTGACATTCTTGCATTCAAGGAGAAGGACCTCAAAATCCTTTTTAAGTTTATCATGAGCAACTTCAATCTCTCCTTTTGAAGATCTTAAGTCTCTACATGCTTGGTGACTCTTCTCAAGTTCATGTTCAAGTTGTTCACTTTTAGCTTGTTCATGATTAAGCAAATCATTACAATTTTCAAAGTAAGCAAGAATATCTTGGAATCTTTGAAGAGCGTTATTTTAAGCTTTATGAAGAATTTTGCTGATCACATAGATGTTTTTAGTCAAGTCATCATCATCATCCTCATCGCAAATATCATCGTTATTGCACAGGGAAGATGATACCTCATTATTACCTCTTGCCATGAGGCACATGTGAACTGGAGGAGTTGATGATGATTCTTTTGGTGAATCAGATTCTTCATTAGTCAAAAGTACTTCATATTTCTTGATTTACCCTAAATGATTAGTCATAGAACAACTAGGGAGAAACAAGATATTTTGATCAAGAGGACACGGGAAAGCAAGCATATCACCACAGACATTTGTAGAGGGATCTTTAGGTGAAATGCATGACCTATTAGCACAATAATTTACACTATGTGTGGTGCTAGATATGCTTGTGTCCATGGAGGCTATGACATTTTCATTAACATGTATTTCTTCACTCACCATATCGTTACCTTGTGAGATTGAAGATGTTGAGGTGTGCAAGCAATCGGATATGGAAGTAGTGGTGGACTCTTTATGATCGAAAAGAGTGAAGAGCTCATGCACCAACTCCTTCATCATAATATCGTCTTCATCAAGATTGGACCCACCATATATACCTTGAAGTTTAGTCCAAACTTCATGAGCTGACTTGCAAGTCGAGATAGACTTAAACACTTCAGGACTTAGGTTCGATGAATGGCAAGAAAAGCCTCACAATCAAGATACATTTCATTAGTAGATGAAGATGCATTATTCCTTTTGTTGGCAATCCCTACAAGAACAATTCGTAAAGTATTTGGGACCATGGCCCGAAAGTGATGAAGCATACGAATTCTCCATAGGGTATAATTTGTGCCATCAAAGTCAAAGGTGTCATTGTGCACTAATCCAATAGTCGACATCGATACTCTCTAGGTCGTGAGCCCTAATTAAAGAGAGACCTTCCTCTGATACCAATTGAAAAGACCTCGATGACGCCTAGAGGGGGGTGAATAGGCTATTTAAAAACTTCTTCGGATTTGGCTTGAACCTAATGCAGAAATAAACTAAGAGGGTACTTGTCAAGCACAAATCCTGAATGCACTAGGCACTGCAGCGTGTATCAACAAACACGATCTACCAAGATGGACACAATACAATTACTAACAAGCACAAGTAAGTTACACAAACTTACTTGAGCTATATCACACGACAAGTAGGTGAACAACACAAGATACTAGATCACACTATATCACACGATATATCAAAAGCTGCAAGTATGAACGTGTGGATATAGAGGGTATGCTTGAATGATTAATCTTGTACAAGAAATAGTCAACACAATATAATGAGCACAAACAATATGCAATGTATGTAGCTCAAGTAACACAAGTAAACCATAAGTAAGGAGTTAGGGTTAAGGATAACCAAGGTCACTGAGACGAAGATGTATCCCGATGTTCACTTCCTTGGAGGGAAGCTAGTCACCGTTAGAGAGGTGGATGTTACCATGAAGGCACACCAACGCCACGAAGGCTCACCCTATTCTCCCTTTGAGATAACACCACGAAGGCGTTTCTCAACCACTAGTGGTAAGCCTTTGAGGTGGCTTCCAAACCCTCACAAACTTTTCCGGGGGTAATCACACGGATTGATTCCTCTCCGAAGAACTCCTACCGCCTAGGAGTCTCCAACCTCCAAGAGTAACAAGATCACGGGGATTGCTCAAAACTTGCTCAAATCACAAATCACTTTGGTGGGAAGAAGGAGAGGGAGACGATCTATTTTTTGATTGGAACAACTCTCAAAGGGGCTCACAAATGCTCTTGGGATCTAAGATTTGGTGTGAGCAAATGTGTGTGAGGTGGAAATGTGTTCTTATGAGGATATGGTTGTGTTTGGGCACCCTCTCACGAAGTGGGAGAGGGGTATATATAGGTGGGAGTGTAAAACAACCGTTGGGACACTTTAAGTCACACACGGTCCGGACTTCCTACACGGGTCGGTCGTCCGAGGCCTGTAGATATGACTGAAAACACTGTGAATTGAACAGCGACCGGACGTCCGGAGAAGACCGGAAATCCGAGTTATTCGACTCAACTTCTTCTGGTGGGAGGTTCCGGATTTCCGAACGGGGACGGACGTCCGGCCCTCGGACGTCCGGAGGGAGCCGGAAATCCGAGTTATAGAGCTCATGTTCTTCTGGTGCAGGGCTCCGGATTTCCGAAGCTGGTCGGACGTCCGGCCCTCGGATGTCCGGAGGGAGCCGGAAATCCGAGTTATATGACTCAAATACTACTGGTGGAGGGCGCTGGATTTCCGAAGCCTGGCGGTCGTCCGGCCCTCGGACGTCCGGAGGGACCCGGAAGTCCGAGGCAATTGACATGTTTTGAGATAGGAACAGAGTGGAGAATATGTGGTATTGAGTAGGATAGTGAATATCTAGTTTGAGCAAGTTCATCACAAAAACCTGTGATCCCCTCTTAATAGTGCGGGATCCCTAAAGACTCAAGTATTGTAGAAGGGATGCCGATGATCCATACTTTAGTGTGTACTTTTATTCGCTGATCATCACTCCGCACCGCTAACATCAAAGTAACTGATACCTTGAGTTAGCCCTTTCACTTGAGCTTGATGTTGTTGTTTCTGCTTGGCTCAACGTTGAAAGCAAGACATGATGAAGTCTTCAAGTAGCTCTCCCATACACAATGTGGAAAGCCTAGCTTATATATTTATCTTCATTTGTCCACCATGTGAACATCCACAAGGATCAAGCATGTAGTGCTCAGGAATGCTTATCTTGATTTTGTCCTTGTTAGCACATGAGTCTGTCCTTATCAACACACGATCATTCAAAATAGCTTAAGAAGGGTTAGTGATTAATTATATATATGTGTGTTGTCGGCAACACCAAAACATGATTAAGGGCATGACTGCACTTTCACTTCTTCTTCTTCTTCTTCATTGATCTAGGATGGGTTCCAGGCCGGCAGCCTGGGGTAGCAAGGATAGACGTCGTTCTTCTTTTCTCGTTTGTTTTCGTCCGTAGTCGGACCCTGCTCTTACTCTTGATGATTATGTAATGTACTGATGTGACTTTGATGTAGCTTGTGGCGAGTGTAAGCCAACTCTATATATATCTCTTCTTTTCCGTACATGTACTTGTAACGATATCCGTTCTTGCGACACGACGAGATGCGCTTCTATCCCTGACGAGGCCCTCATGCCAAATTGAGGATAGGGTCGCATCTTGGGAGTGACAAGTTGGTATCAGAGCAGTACCGACCTAGGAGCCCCCTTGATTGATGGAACTTGGCCGAGTCGAGTCTAGTGAAAACTATTTGAGTCTTAGTTATATATCGGAGAGTAGGATTCTTTTTTCTCCTCTTCTATGCTCTGGTGAGGAATCTTGACGTAATAATTTAATTCTACTCCTCTTCTCACTCAAAAAAAATTTAGGATCACGCGGATATTTTTGGAATCTATATGATACCGATGTGACGGAGTTCTGTCTTGGTGCCTTCTATCTGCTTTGAGTTTCAGGGGAGTTGAGCTCCAGGGGATTCTTGAGCACATCGTTATCATTCAGATTTCTTAATATCTTAGAACGAAGGATGTTCATAATTGCTTCAATACTAGTAGTGGCGAGATAACCCCGATGTCCCCAATACTGGTGCAGATTGTTCGGGAGTACTGCCATACTTTGTATCGTTGTGATCACGAGGGTCTATTGTAGATGAAGGTCCGAGATTCTGGTTGTGTGTTGACGGATGTGATACAGGTGACGGGTTAGTATAGGAGTTGTGTGAATATTACTCCTTGTATCCGTGTACCAGATTGCATGACCAGATATTTCGGGAATTCATAGGTGGGAATTCTAGTATTTACTTATAGGACATTCTTCCAACAAATGCATGATGTTAGGTTGGGGTTCGACATCTAGTGGATTCCTGTCCATGAAAATATCGGATGAAATCTTTCTCATCAGTTTGTTCTGGCTAATTGCAAGCCGCACCCTTTGTTTTTTTGGATATGGTAATTCAAGTTGCTTGGATGTCAAGCGGTGATTTCAGATCTTTCCAAGAGGTGTTCTCATAAATTTTTTATGTGAATGCATATTCTTTTGTTCAATCAGGTTGTCATATCAATTCTTGTCAACCGGAGTTGTTATGTTAATTCTTTTCCAACCGATGTGTTTCTCTCCAAGTAAATTCAATCCTCTCCAATTTTTCAAGATCAATCTCTCACTTCTTTCCGAATTTTGTCTCATCCGTTCCAAGTTGTCTTTGTTTTTCCCCGCCCTCCCACCCTTTTCTTCAGTGATTGGATTTTCATCCAAGAGTTTTCTTTTCTTGGTGCTTCCGCTGTCTGTTCTTTCTATCTTACCCGGTGATTCATTGTGAAGATTCTCAGGAGATTCGTGTCATATTTGTTCATTCTTGTCTTCCTTACCGATGAATTTAATTCAGTTGTCCATGTCATCATATCCTTGTTATCCTCGTAATTCTTTCCTATGTTGGAAATTTTTATCAGTCTATCTTCTTGTTGTCATTTCTCTCTATTCTATCCGGAGCGTTGAAGTTATCTCGGAATTCTTGTTCTCAATTCTTTAGTTATTTTGAGGTGCCAACCTCATCTAGTTCTCGTTATACCGGTGCAATATCTCTCCTTATAATCAGTTGTTTCAATGGTGGTTTCTTTGAGTGGGCCCATAACCCACATGTTCTTTCCCAGGATCTTTCCTGGCTCTTTTAATCTTTTCCCGGAGATCTTTAATTCTTTTCAACAATGACGTAAGTATGAATTTCATCAGTCATATCCCTTCGTCAAGATCTATTTGAATTAATTCTCATATTTGGCTCAACCTTGCATTCTTCTTTATTCCGGAGTGTCTCAGTTATTCTTGGTGAGGTTCTTCTCGTCATTTTCTCCATTGAAGATTCGAAGGAGTGTTTCTCTCAATCTTGGTTCATTCTCTTGGAGATTAATCATTTCATCTTGGTGCCATCATCTTAATTGTTCCAATCATGAGTAATCCCTTTTCTTGCTATCCGGTGCTTTTCTGAGTTGTTTTCATTCTCGATCCTCCGAAGGCCATCATTTTAGAAGATTCTTCGTTCTCAGCTTTCAGCTTTCATCCTCAATTCTTCTCAATTGTTGTCTCTTCGTTCGTCTCTTGTTTATTCCGGTGTCTTGTTCAAGTTTTCTGTTAGGTGGATCATGATCTCTTCATTCTCATGTATCTCCATTAATTCTTAGTATTTCCATTAATTGGAATTCTTACCGGTGCTTCTCTCATTCATGCTTCAAGTGGTGCTTATCTCTCTGCCTCTTCAAGAGTAATTTCTAGAGGAATAAGTTGTATGCTAAATCCATTGCTTATCATCAATTTAATTTGATGAGGGTTGAGCATAACATAATTCTTATTCTTGTTCATAGTAATCTGAATTCTTCTTCCGGAGTGGCTCATGATATCAATTCTTTTCTCAAGTGTTCTTATCTTTTCTTTTCCGGAGTTCCAAGTTTTATCAACTATCTCTTTGTGAAGCTTCATCTAAATCTTGGCAAGGTCATAATCTTATTCTTTTCTACCTTCATATCTTTGCATCATCCTTTTGATACGGAGGCTCGTCATGGTGGTTCTTCAAGGATGTGATTCATTCTCAAGTGTTCTTCAAGATTCTTGTTGGACTACCTCAAGTTTTTCTTCTCTTGCATTTCCAAGTGCATTTGTTCTCCTTTATCCTTTGAGGTGGTATTATAGCATTCTTGTTAGTGTAGGAGCCTCGAAGAGTTTTCCTTTCAAGAATGCGATAATTAAATCCACCAATCCTTTGATCATGAGATTATTATTAACTCATGGTTTCTTCATTGAGCTATCTTGGTTTGGATTTCACCTAAAGCTTTTCCTATGGATTGTGATATCATGATGCTTGTCATTAGTCCCGGTTCTCATGCACCCTCTTGGTGTAAGAAGTTTTGATTCTTGTTGCTCCCAATCTATCCTTGTTTCTTTTAGTGGTTGTTTGTCACCTCATATTTGTTGAGATGATTTTCATAAGCCCACTACTATCTTGTTCTTTTCGTTGTTGGTTTTCCAACTACTCCGTCTATTCTTCTATCCGGAGGCTCTTCAATTCTATCGTGATGATAGTTGTCATTCCTTTCTTCATTCTCTTCTTCCGCTTGAGCTAGTTCCTATTCTATTGTTCCGGAGGCATTGTGGTGTTGCTCATTTGGGTCAATCTTGTTGTTCTATCAAGATCATGGTGTCCCTTGCTCTATTTAGTTGTTTGTTATGAATATTGTGTAATTCTCTCTTCTTATCGAATTTTTTGTCCCATTTTCCTACCGAAGTGTTGCCGAAATTTTCCATGAATTCTTGCTTCTTTCTCATTTCATTCCTCATCGTCTTGCAAATTTCAAGGATCGTTGGTTTCACTCGTTTGTCAAAGAAGCGACTAAGTTTTACCTCTTGTTCTTTCTCATCCTCTCCCCCTTTCATTCTTTGATCTCGGGGGAGATCCTCTTGTAGTGTAGGAGAGTTGTGACAGCCCGTTGCCGACGTTCCAGAAGATTCCCCTTTTCTTTCCGTTTTCGTTGTGTGTCTATTTTTCTCTTTTGTCGCATCATCTGCATTGCATCAGCATCTCCGTTGCCGCCAGTTTTCACAAGTTGCATCCGTTGTTAGTTGCCGGTTCTCGTCGTTATCCGTTCTGAGCCGACCGCACACGCATGCGTCCGCGGCATCGTCAAAACCCTGTTTTAAAAGTGTGTTGGAAACTTTCTTTGATTGAGGTGAAACTTGGCATGCGGTCGTGATTAGTTATAGCTAGGCCGCCTGTCGAATTTCGTCGCGATCGGAGTCCGTCTGGTACCCGAACGGTCGACCGTAGCGGCACCGTATTCGGTCTACCGTCGGACGTTTGTTTTAAAAATTACGTTGTCGGGTGCCCACTTCCCTCTCATCTTAGCCAACACCCCTCTACACGGCCACTTAGCCCGTCCTGCGTTCGGAATCGTCCGAATCCGACCACACGGTTGGATCCGGAACGAAATTCCGGCTAACCTAGCTCCCCGTTGTCTATAAATAGACCCCCAGATCAATTTAGGCAGCCCCTCTCTTTCCTCGTCGATTTCCATGCAAACCCTAGTCTCCCGCAGCCACCTCCCTCCTCTCTCTTCCACCTCCAGCCGTCGGGCCCGCCCGAGCCCGCGCGCGGCCCGCCCCGAGCCCATCTGGCCCGAGCAGCAGTGCCCCATGCTGCCAGATCGGGAGGAGCTCCGATCCAGCAGCCTCCTCGTCGCACCACGCCGCCGCCATGGACCTCGCCGGCTTCGAGCCACCAGGCCACCTCCCGCCACCCGGACCCGCCTCCTCCGGCCGCGTCCCGCCACCGCCGGTGCCCCAGCTGCCGCGCCGGAGCGTCCCTTCGCCGGATGACGTCCTAGCCGCCGGGATGCCAAGCCCGTCGCTGCAGGCCCCTCGGCCAGATCCGAGAGCCTCGTGGCCGGATCGTGCCGCCAGCTGCCGCAGCCTGTCCACCCCGCGCCGGTGTTGCGCCCCTCCACCTCGCCTTCCCCGCCATCGCCGGCAACTTCCTTCCGCCGCCGCGCCCCTGTCTGCTCGGGAACGAGCAGAGAGATGGGAGGCGCTGCCTCCTCGCCCCGTGGGCCGGCCTGGCCACGTGAGGCCAAGGTGGCCACAGCAGCCGGCCTCCCCACCAGCAGCTGGCCTCATCTCGCCTCACCTCCAACAGCCTCCAGCGCCCCCGGCCCAAGTGGCGGACCAAGGTGAGCCCTCCAGTCCCTTTAGATCTCGCAGTAGGCGCTCGTATACTAACCTATGCCCATGCCGTGTAGCCCATTAGCATTTAGATTAGGCCCGGTAATATTTTTCTTTTTAGGTTATTTTCGGGATTTAATTACATTCCAGATTTTAGACGTATATTTAGATGACCGTAAATTTAAAACCGTAAATCGGAACGAGACGTGTAATATACGGTTTTCATGTAGTTTTGCACGTAGATTGCGTTGGTGCAACTTGCATATTTATTTGACATTGTTTGACGTGTCGAAGGCATAGGTTTATGTGCTGTCCCTATAGGATATAGCCCGTATTATTTTTTCGCGCAAGACCGGATTGCTCGTATGTCGTAGATTAAAAGTTCATGTTTTAGGAGCCCCTTTGCCATGTATTTTAGAGAGGTCACTCGTATTTTTGCATGTAGGGACTGCCCTAGTTTATTTTCCCGTGTATAGGTTATTTTCTCGCATTTACGTGTGGCATTATTTTTGTGTTGCAACCCCACATATTTTATATGTTTTCGGGGCAGAAAAATACATGGGATTTTTCTGTGCAATTAGTTTTAGCTTTTGAGTAAGTTAGTTCGCGCGATATTTTGCCGTGATGCTCTTTTGTTTAATTCGTAGGATTTATTCCGTGCTTCGTTTGAAGGAGTTGTCAACTAGAGAGTTGTTCTTTGATGTTTTGTCTAGCCCCTGGTATTCTTAGTTGCAATAGAAATGCATGTTTAGGTGTGGTTTGCCTGCTCTCAAGTTGCTAGAAATAGTGCTGATTTGGAGGGGCTGAAATATTTCTTACTCTGAGATCTGTTATATTTTGTTGCTGTCTTGTCTTGCATCTATCTTTTGATCTATAGCTCTTTTGAGGTTGGTGCAATGGAGTTAGTTGTAGCCCTTGTGTTTCTCTAGCATGCTATGAATTTTCATGCCATTCCGAGTCCTGTAGCTTATGGTTTTGCTGCTGTCAATATAGCTTCAGATCGAAAACTGCACTTTCATGAGGTGTAATTTTCACTAAGTCTGAAATAGTGTGTGAGATGCCATTTTGTGTCTTCTTTCCCTAGTGATCCATGATGCCATGCTAGTTTTTGTTAGTTGTTTATAGTAGTGCTTCTTTCCCTCTTTCGTGTCATGTCTTGCTTGATCATATCGGAGTTGTGTGGCTCGTAGTTGTGGGGCGTAGAAAGTGCTATGTGGCTGATTTTGGTAGTTTGTAATGTTTTCTTGTTTTGCTCGTAGTTGTTGAACCGTAGCTCCGATTTGATCGTGTCCTACATGAAACTTGCTTAGAATCTGGTGTAGTTTCATTTTCTCTTGCTGGTTGTATGTTTTGAGGTGCTCGTGACCGTCGTTGCACACATATCGCATTCATGCCATCATATCTTGCGGTGCTTGTATCTTTTGATCCGTAGCTCCGTTGGAGATGTTCTCTATGTGTAAATTGCTTGTCTCGACGCGTAGAATCACGTGAACCTATTTGTTTTTCTGTTTAACAAAAATTAAATGTGTTAGTTCAGATCTGGACAGAATTGTAAATTAACATGTGAGGTCGTCTCGGAGGTGCTATATGACATTTCCAACCTCATTTAAAATGCCTAGATAGGTAATTTAATTACGCTTCACCTCTTGCCATGTGTAACCACATTTAATATTGCCGTGTACCTAATCGGGATAGAACTAAATAATTAACGTGGAGTTTCGTTAATATGCAACTCGTTGCATATTGAACTTCACTTAATGTGTAGTGTTTGATTGTGTGATTTGTCATGCCGTGACTTGCATGTATTCAGCTGCTCATGCATCATATGTGTTGTGCATCGTGTGGTGTATATCGTGTGTTGATGCTTGTTTCCAGTTTCCTCCGTCTCGATAGAGTTCCGCAAGCGTGTCGGATTGTGAAGACCTGTTCGACTACGTCGGTTCGTCTGCTTCACGGAGGAATTCTTCTTCCAAGCGGATCTCAGGCAAGATGACCATTTTCCCAGATACCATTACTATCATTGCCATGCTAGTTTATTGCTTCTATCGATTATGTCTCGTTCCCTACCACATGTTAAATATCAGCCTCTCAACAATGCCATGAAACCTTCACCTGTTCAACCTAGCAAACCACTGATTGGCTATGTTACTGCTTGCTTAACCCGGTGTTAGCGTTGCTAGTTGCAGGTGCAGTTGCTTCCATGTGAAAACATGGGTTCCTTGTTATATCACCATATTTAAATGCTATTTAATTTAATGCACCTATATACTTGGTAAAAGGTGGAAGGCTCGGCCTTTCTAGCCTGGTGCTTTGTTCGACCTTTGCCCCCTTAGTTTTGGCTACCGGTGTTATGTTCCATAATTGAGCGCTCCTAACACGATCGGGGTTGTTATGGGGACCCCCTTGATAATTCGTTTTAGATTAAAGCTGGTCTGGCAAGGCCCAACTTTGGTACTACATTTGCCTAATCACCTAATAAAATTGCATATGGACTTTCCGGACCCCGAGGATAATTTAATCAACCCCCGGGCCAGTGCTCCTCATGAGTGTTGGTCCAAACTGGACAGACTACGGGGCCACCACGGGGCAACTCGAGGTTTGGCACCTGTAGGCTTTTCCATCCGTCGTGTCCTAAGAACGAGATACGCGACTCCTATCGGGTTCGTCGACACGTCGGGCAGCCTTGCTGGATTAGTTTTACCTTTGATGAAATATCTTGTGCATCGGGATTCCGGTGATGCTTTGGGTAATCTCAGAGTTGAGGTTTTCCACTAGGGAATCCGACGAGATCGCGAGCATTGTGATTGAGGATTTCTATGCGGCTTGTGGTAATTTGTGATGGACTAGTTGGAGCACCCCTGCAGGGTTAAATTTTTTCGGAAAGTCGTGCCCGCGGTTATGTGGCAACGTGGAAACTTTGTTTAACACTAGGTCTAGATAACTTGAAGTTAACTTAATTAAAACTTGCCAACTGTGTGCGTAACCGTGACTGTCTCTTTTGTGAGTTCTTTCTCCGATCGAGGACACGGTGGGGTTATGTGTGACGTAGGTAGGTGTTCAGGATCATTCACTTGATCAACCGTAGTTCACGTCCGCTATGCGTAGATCTTCCCCCTCTTATTTCTTGTACTCGTTAGTTTAGCCACCAAATATATGCTTAGCCGCTGCTGCAACCTCACCACTTAACCATGCCTCACCCATTAAGCTTTGCTAGTCTTGATACCTTTGGAAATGAGATTTCTGAGTCCCCTGTGGCTCACAGATTACTACAACACCAGTTGCAGGTACATGTAAAGGTTACTTGACGCGATCGCGTTGATTGTTCATTTGGAGTTGCTTCTTCTTCTTCTTCTTCTTCGATCTAGGATGGGTTCCAGGCCGACAGCCTGGGATAGCAAGGATGGACGTCGTTCTTCTTTTCTCGTTTGTTTTCATCCGTAGTCGGACCCTGCTCTTACTCTTGATGATTATGTAATGTACTGATGTGACTCTGATGTAGCTTATGGCGAGTGTAAGCCAACTATATATATATCTCTTCTTTTCAGTACATGTACTTGTAACGATATCCATTCTTGCGACACGACGAGATGCGCTTCTATCCCTGACGAGGCCTGCGTGCCAAGTTGAGGATAGGGTCGCATCTTGGGCGTGACATTGGATGTCATTGATAACGGGATCACATCATTAGGATAATGATGTGATGGACAAGACCTAATCCTAAGCATAGCACTAGATCATGTTGTTCGTATGCTCAAGCTTTTCTAATGTCAAGTATCTTTTCCTTCGACCGTGAGATTGTGCAAATCCCGGATACCGTAGGAGTGCTTTGGGTGTATCAAACGTCACAACGTAACTGGGTGACTATAAAGGTGCACTACGGGTATCTCCGAAAGTGTGTTGAGTTGGTACGAATCGAGACCGGGATTTGTCACTGCGTATGACGGAGAGGTATCTCTAGGCCCACTCGGTAGAACGTCATCATAACGAGCTCAATGTGACTAAGGAGTTAGTCACGGGATGATGTGCTACGGAACGAGTAAAGAGACTTGTCGGTAACGAGATTGAACAAGGTATAGGGATACCGACGATCGAATCTTCATCCACCAATAGAATAGAGACAACGAAAGAAAGGGACAATATATTGGAATCTAAAGCCAGGGAGCTTCTCAATAGCCAAGGAATTAGCCTGGATGATGATGAAGACATCTCCCGGGCAGTAGATCTTATTTTATATGGGAAAAGGCGCAATCAAGTCAACTATGCGATCCAGGCCTTAAACCGTGTAACCTCCAAAACCAGGAAGGACTTCCTGGATGAATTAAGAAAGTTGAGTGGGTCGTTTAGTTTATTTAGATGAAATAGAATATATAAAAAGTTTGATCTATTATGTTGAAATAGAATACCCTAAAAATGTTTTCTAAACGTGGGCCACCATTTGTATTCCGACGAAATGCTATCACCCATAGAACAGAGATTGAAAGGATAGTAGAGGGCAAGTTCTATACCGATAGACAAAGGGAATTGTATACGGGATTGATTGAATCCTTGACATCGTGTTTCATCCGATGAGATCATCATGGAACATGTGGGAGCCACCATGGATATCCAGACCCCGCTGATGGTTATTGGCCGGAGAGGTGTCTCGGTCATGTCTGCATGCCTCCCGAACCCGTAGGGTCTACACACTTAAGGTTCGATGATGCTAGGGTTATAGGGAATTGTTATACGAGGTTACCGAAGGTTGTTCGGAGTCCCGGATGATATCCCGGACGTCACGAGGAGCTCCGGAATAGTCCGGAGGTAAATAATTATATATAGGTAGTGAGGATTTGGTCGCCGGAATTGTTTCGCGCGACACCGATAATGTACGGGACCACCGAAAGGGTTTCGGGGGTCCACCGGGAGGGGCCACCAGCACCACAGGCTAGCATGGGCCAAAAGGTGGAAGGGAACTAGTCCATACTGGGCTAGTGCGCCTCCAACCTAGGCCGAAGGTGCCATAAGAGAGGGAAAGGGGGGAAACCCTAGTGCAGATGGGCCTAAGGCCCATCTGGGGTGCGCCACCCCCCTCTCTCTTGCCCTGGCTGCCATCACCAGCTCTAGATGGGGCTGCCGCACCCTTTGGGGGTGGGAACCCTAAAGGGGGCGCCCCCTCCCTCTCCCCCTATATATAGTGGAGGTTTTGGCTGATTTGAGACACACGAAATCTCTCTCTCGGCGGAGCCCTGCTTCTCCTCTTTGTCCTCTCCCACGGTGCTTGGTGAAGCCCTGCCAGGAGACCTCGTAGCTCCACCGCCACCACACCGTCGTGATGCCAGATCTCTCCCTCAACCTCTCCCTCCTCCTTGCTGGATCAAGGCGTGGGAGACATCATCGGACTGTACGTGTGTTGAACGCGGAGGT
Organism: Hordeum vulgare subsp. vulgare; assembly: GCF_904849725.1. Taxonomy (NCBI): domain Eukaryota; kingdom Viridiplantae; phylum Streptophyta; class Magnoliopsida; order Poales; family Poaceae; genus Hordeum; species Hordeum vulgare. Next base: position 202,972,513 of record NC_058520.1, on the reverse strand, counting down.
GCCGTGATTCGGCACATAGATCGGAACAGACCGCAATCTGAATCGCTGCGAGTACGACTCCATCGACCGCGTTCATAGTAACGCTTCCGCTTAGCAATCTTCAAAGGTATTAAGATGCTCCACAACCTCTCTCGTTGCTAGTCTCTCCATAGATAGATCCTTGTATGGCGTAGAAAAATTTAGAATTTACTGCGCTCCCCAACATAACCATCTCGCAATAAAAAGTCAGTATAATGTTGATGCTCAATGCAAACACAAAATAATATTTATTTAGGTTTAACACTAACCCCGAAGGTAGATGGAGCGTGCGATGGTGATCACATCAACCTTGGAAACACTTCCAACACACATCATCACCTCGCCCTTAGCTAGTCTTCATTTATTCCGCAACTCCTGTATTGAGTTACTAATATTAGCAACTGAACCGGTATCAAATACCCAAGGGCTACTACGAGCACTAGTAAGGTACACATCAATAACATGTATATCAAATATACTTTTGTTGACACTGCCAGCCTTCTTCTCTAATCCCTCCGTTCCTAAATAGAAGTCTTTTTGGAGGTTCCACTAGTGGACTACATACGGATGTATATAGACATGCTTTAGAGTATAGATTCACTCATGTTGCTCCGTACGTAGACCACTAGTGAAATATCTTAAAAGACTTATATTTAGGAACGGAGGGAGTACCAAGTATCTGGGGTAGTTCCGCTTCCAGTGATTGTTCCTCTCACACTAGAAGCACCCAGTCTCGGGTTTGGGTTCAACCTTGGGTTTCTTCACTCGATCGACAACTGGATTGCCATTCTTGCAGTTTCCCTTCTTGCCCTTTCCCTTCTTGAAACTAGAGGTTTCACTAACCATCAATACTTGATGCTCCTTCTAGATTTCTACCTTCGCGGTGTAAAACATCGCGAATAGCTCAGGGATCATTTTCTCCATCCCTTTCATGTTATAGTTCATCACTAAGCTCTAGTAGCTCGGTGACAGTGACTAGGAGAACTCTGTCAATCACTATCTTATCTGGAAGATTAACTCCCACTTGATCCAAGTGATTGTAGAACACACACAATCTGAGCACATGCTCACCGATTGAGCTATTCCCCTCCATCTTGCAGGCAAAGAACTTGTCGGAGGTCTCATACCTCTCAACATGGGCACGAGCCTGAAATTCCAACTTCAGCTCTTGGAACAACTCATATGCTCCGTGACATTTGAAACATCTTTGGAGCCTCAATTCTAAGCCGTGAAAGCATGACACACTGAACTATTAAGTAGTCATCAAAAACATGTGTGTCAGATGTTCACAACATCCACATATGATGCTTGAGAGGGTGGCACACCAAGCAGTGCATCAAGGACATAAGCCTTCTGTGTAGCAATGAGGACAATCATCGGTTTACGGACCTAGTCCGCACAATTGCTACTATCATCTTTCAACTTAGTTTTCTCTAGGAACGTATCAAAATACAGGGGAGCTATAGCGTGGGATATTGATCTACAACATAATTTTCAAAGTCAACCTTAGACTATGTTCATGATAATGAGTTCAATTAATCATATTACTAAAGAACTCCCACTCAAATCAACATCCCTCGGGTTGTCTAAGTGAGACATCATCCAAATCCACCAACCAAGTCCGATCATAACATGATATGAGGTGGTTTCAATGGTGAACTTCTCCAGGTTGATCATATCTACTATATAACTCGTGTTCGACCTTTCAGTCTCCTGTGTTCCGAGGCCATGTATGTACATGTCAGGATCGTCAAGTTTAACCCAAGTGTTCTGCATGTGCAAAACTGGCTTACACGCGTTGTATGTGAATGTAGATTTTATCACACCCGATCATCACGAGGTGCTTTGAATCGATGAACCTTCACAATGGTGCACACTTGAGGAGAACACAATTTTTTGTTGAAATTTTAGTGAGGAATAATCTTATAATGTTGCCGTTGTCCTAAGCAAAATAAGATGCATAAAAGATAAACATCATATGCAAATCATATAAGTGACATGATATGGCCATCATGATCTTGTGCTTTTGATCTCCATCTCCAAATCATCTACATGATCTCCATTGTCACTGGCATGCCACCATGATATCCCTGATCACGATATCCATCATCATGCCGTCATGTGGTTGTCGTGCCAACTATTTCTTCTACAACTATTGCTAACTCATAGCAATAAAGCAAGGCAAATGGCACAAATAAATTAAAGACAACCCTATGGCTCCCTCAGTTGGCGTACTCATCGACATGCAAGTTATGATAATCTATACAAAATATGATCATCTCATACATCACATATATCAAATCACATCTTTGGCCATATCACATCACACCATGCCATGCAAAAACAAGTTAGAGGCCCTCTACTTTGTTGTTGCAAGTTTTACGTGGCTGCTATGGGCAACTAGCAAGGCCGTTCTTACCTACGCAAAGCCACAACGGTGATATTCAAGTTGCTATTTAACCTTCTACAAGGACCACCTCTGTCGAATCTGATTCAACTAAAGTAGAAGAGACACACACCTCCAGCCACATTTATGCAAATAAGTTGCATGTCAGTCGGTGGAACCGGTCTCTTGTACGAGGACAAGTAAGGTTAGTCCGAGGCGCTTCATCCCACAATATCGCCGAATCAAAATAAGACTAAGGAAGTAAGCAATCTAACATCAACGCCCACAAACACTTTGTGTTCTACTTGTTTATATCATCTACGTATAGACCTAGCTCATGATGCCACTGTTGGAGAACGTTGCATGGGAAATAATAAAATTCCTATGCGCACCCAAGATCTATATATGGAGATGTATAGATACGGAGGGGAGTTCATCTACATACCGTTGTATATCGCTAAGCAGAAGCATTAAGAAATGTGGTTAATGTAGTCGTACGTCTTCACGATCCAATCACGATCTGTCCCGATCTAGCGCCGACCGGACAACACATTTGCGTTCAACACACGTGCGGATTGATGATGTCCTTCTTGATCAAGCAAGCGAGGTAGGAGAAGTAGACGTGGTCTCAACCAACATGACGATGTGGTGGAACAATCCCGACACGGCTTCGCCAAGCGCTATAGTAGATGCGATCTGAGGAGAAAATGGAGTAATGGAAGAGGGAGGGCTGCCATTGGACCATGGGGATTGGTGTGTGCATCCCTCCCCTCCCATCCATTATATATATGAGGCAAGGGGGAGAGGGTAGGCGCAGCCTTGACCCCTCCTCCAAGGGAGGGGTCGACGGCCAAGGGAGGAGTCCTCCCTTCACAAGGAAGGGAGGAGTCCCCTTCCTCCAAGGCACCTCCGGGGTGTCTTGTCTCTTTGGGACTCTTGCCCCCAAGCCTAATTCACCTCTAGGGGCTGATGCAAGTGTCCCACGCTGTCTAGGGCGCACCCCTATTACCCATGTGGGCCCCCGGGGCAGGTGGACCCTCGGAACCCTTTTCAGCACCCGGGTACACTACTGGTAATGCCTGCAATTTTTCAGGCGACCAAAATAGGACTTCCCATATATAAATATTTACCTTCGGACCATTCCGGAATTTCTCATGACGTACGTGATCTCATCCAAGACTCCGAACAACATTGAGTCACCAACTTACATATCACAATGCTACTCCAGCGTCATGGAACGTTAAGTGTGCGAACCCTGCGGGTTCGAGTATCATGTAGACATGACCGAGACACCTCTCTGACGAATAACCAATAGCGGGACCTGCATGCCCATATTGGTTCCTACATATTCCACGACGATCTTCATTGATCGAACCACGATGACAAGGATTCAATCAATCCCGTATGCAGTTCCCTTTGTCCAGTGGTATGTTACTTGCCGAGATTTGATCGTCGGTATCTCCATACCTAGTTCAATCTTGTTACCGACAAGTATCTGTACTCATTCTGTAATACAATATTTCGTGACTAACTCCTTAGTCACATTGCTTGCAAGCTTCTTGTGATGTTGTATTACCGAGAGGGCCAGAGATACCTCTTTATCGTATAGAGTGACAAATCCCAGTCTCGATCCATGACAACCCAACAAACACCCATGGAGATACCTATAAAGCATCTTTATGATCACCCAGTTACGTCGTGACGTTCGATACAACAAGGAATTCCTCCGGTGTCAGGGAGTTGCATGATCTCATGATCTTAGGAACATATACTTGACATGCAGAAAGCTATATCAATAAACTTAGTGATACGATCAAATGCTATGCTTACGGTTTGGGTCTTGTGCATCACATCGTTCTCCTATTTATGTGATCCTATTACCAAATGACAACTCATATCTCTGGTTAGAAAACATTAACCATCTTTGATCAACGAGCTAGTCTAGTAGAGGCTCACTAGGAACACGTTGTTGTCTATGTATCCACACATGTATCTGAGTTTCCAATCAATACAATTATAGCATGGATAATAAACATTTTCATGAACAAGGAAATATGATAATAACCAATTTATTATTGCCTCTAGGGCATATTTCCTACAGTCCCGTCTTCAAGATGTCTCAATGCAGATCACAATCTACATCCTCTCTGGACTACCTCCCAAGCTCCGCATCAACGATGGAACACACGTTGTCGCTACGGTGGAGCCCGATGATACAAGTCCACCACAAAAAGGTTGCCGCTGCCACGACATCTTCGCTTGAACAGTCTGATTCCCAAATCCATCACTAACCATAGAGACAATCGCCTCGAGGGAGAACAATCGGAAGCTTCTTTATTCAGCATCGTCATCACCGCTGCCAAAGTCAAGACGTTGAACGATCAAAACACCTGAGCTATTAGGGTCCTGAAACCTAAAGCTAAAACAATTCACACACGCGGGATCCGGCAACCCCCCTTACTACCGACGACCAAGAGCTCACCGACGGAGGGGTGCCGTCGGAAGACGGCGCCAGACGAGTTGGTTCTCTCGGCAACGGCTAGGGTTCCATCCCTGACCAAAGAGAGTTACGACTCACGGGCTATATCAGTTGACAATATATCTACGTATAATATGTACTCCATCCATTTTAGTTTACGACATGCGCGTAGGTCATTGATTTGACAAATAACTAAATATGCATTATATGTCATAAAAACATATCATTGGATTCTTAAGCGCATGTAGTTTCTAAACGTATATAAACACATATGATGTATATTTATATAGCTAGTTAAATTGTTAATCTATAAAATTACGCGTATGTCTTGTAAACTGAGGGAGAGGGAGTATCCGAGTAAACATAGGAAACTACGGGTTGTATGAGTATTATCTCATCCGTTTCCAATTCTAGGAACAGCCTTTGCGTAGTACGCTCCGTGTATGCTTGAAGCACAAGATGAGGAGGTAAAACAGGGGCAGAAAAGTCCGGTAACACGAATCTTGAGGCTGATCTAGCTACCGGGATAGGTGGCCGTCCGCGCAACGGCAGAGAAAACCCTCCTAAAACCCCACCTCCCTAAATTCTATTCTTTCCCCAGCCGACGGCGCAGCCAAAACTCGCCTCGCACAACCTACGCCACCCCAAATCGCACGCGCACCGATCACCTGCCGCCGCCGCCGCCGCCGCCGCCATGGGCTCGTCCTTCAGCCACGAGGATGCTCCTCCTCCTCCTCCCCCAGCTCCCGCCAACGAGCCACCTTCTCCCTACGCCGATGTGCCTCCCCCGCCGTTGCCGCCCCAGGAGGAGGACAAGGCGGCGGAGGACGACAAGGTGGACTACCTGAATCTCCGCTGCCCTATTCCCTACGAAGAGGCTCAGCGCGAGGCCATGAGTAAGAACGCCCCTCCATTGTGTCTGACATCACTGCCAATCGAATCGATTCTTAATGATGCTGCCATCTTCCATGTTGTCTGTTACAGTGACGCTCAAGCCCGAGCTGTTCGAGGGCTTTCGCTTCGATTTCGTCAAGCCGGTCAGCCAGGTCTTCTTTTTGAGCCACAGGTACCCTTCCCAATGCCCATCGTTTCTTTTCAGCTAAACCGCTAGTAGCGATCTGGCTGCAATGCTCACGATTCCATTGCATATGCTTGTACCAGTGCGTCAATGGGATCCCTGGAGGTCCCTTCACAGGGACCTGAAGTGATCAAGGTGGCCACCTCCAACTACGAGTTTGGTGCCAACTATATTGATCCCAAGGTTTTATTCTATCAGGTTAAATTCATGTGTTGTGTGTTTTTATGTTTTCATCATTTAAATGTGTTTTCCTCTTCCTCTTAGCTGATGCTCATCGGTAGGATCGCGCCCGACGGAAGACTGAGTGGACGTGTCAAGTACGATCTTACAAAAAATCTTTGCTTAAAATTGAATGCTCAGGTGATTGCTTTGGTACCGTGGCACAAATATGAGCTTGCTCCACTCAATGTTGTTGAGTCTTAAGTTAACTTGTTTTTGTTTTCGCAGTTGACAAACGAGCCTGGTTATTCGCAAGGCATGGGAAGTTTGGATTACAAGGTCAGTCTCCTTTTGAGCATTTATTAGTTCCTGAGTTTGCAAGTCGTTGATTTTTTTTTATCATCTTATTTACGGGCAGCATCATGCCAATGGTAAGGTACTTCCACTGTCCAACAGGGAACTATGATACCATGTTCCGCATTGTTCTGTTAATAAATACATCAATGCTAATTCTCTTAGATTGCTGTTTGGACTCAGTACATCTCTCTCAAAACAGTATCCTATTCATTTGAACTTGGAATCTACTTGGCACATAATTTTGAGTTATTTTTTGCCTGTCTGCTCCTGAGATTTGTGCACATCTTACTAGTTATCTCTTTCCTCAAATATTCTGTTGAATTTATAGTCTATCCAAGATGCCTTTTGTGGTACATGCTAATGGTAGCACAAGTTACACATGAATTGCTGACCGTGTGAATGTTGGTATTGATGCATTTGTTGTTTCTAATAATATTGTGTAGTCTTCTGTTATTGGTGTCAGAAAACCTATATAGATACCCAACTACAATATGTAGTTGTTAGGTTCTTAATGTTCAATAGTATCATATTTGGTATTTTACCTCCTAAATCTGATGTACTCTTAGTTTATCTATCTGAAGATCTGCATGATTTCATAACTTATTTTTCTCTTGTGTCATTTATTCCAGGGAAAAGATTTTAGAACCCAATGTCAATTCGGGAATAATGGTTTCTATGGAACGAACTACATCCAGGTTAGATGATGCACCGATTTGTGTCAATTGTTTGCACATAAAGACCATTAAGTAGTGAGAACAATTTACTATGTTTGGGTATCATGAATAGAGCCTTTGTATCTATTTGATGACAACTCACTAGCATCCACCTTTTGTTACTACATTTGGAAAATATGGTTATTCTTAAACAAAATGTTAATGGCAGTATGAATTCTGTAGTTTTTAGCATTGATGCACCTTGCTAAAATCCATTGTGATTTAAGCAACTATTGAGGAAAACTATTGCCCATTTATGCATGGAGGTGAAGTTCAATTCCCATTGTTATAGCAGAACGGTCATGCTGATAAATATAAAGTACTGTGTTTGCAACTAAAATACTCAGGGTAAAGACGGTATGGTGTGCAGTAGGCTGGTAGGGTGTAGATGCAGTAGATGGGTGCGCTCTCAATGTGCATCAGTAGACCACTCTTTGTGCATAGGAATTACTACTTCAGACAATTTTAGTCTAAAAGTGAAGATCTTCCTTTTTTCTTAGTCTGCTCAAAGTTTACCTGTCCAAAGAAGCTTGGCATTCATATTAAGCAGAACCAAGTATGTTTCCAAGCCAAACGCTGCCAATATAATAACCATAGATCTATCGTTCCAATCTTAGTTGGGCAGTAATATTTCCCAATAGTTTGTTGCGTATACTTGAAGCTGGAAAAATGAATCACATAGAGAAGACAGCATACAATCATCAATTTAAAATACAACTTACAATAACAAAAAAAAACTCAGACAATATATTCTGTGAATATTTTTCTGTTCCATCATTTTGTTACTTAGACTATTGCAACATATTTTACTTGTGCATTTCAGAGTGTAACAAAGAACCTATCCCTGGGAACTGAAGGTTTTTGGCTTGGACAACAAAGTAAATCAGGAGTTGGCTTTCTTGCTAGATATGACACGAAGAAAATGGTAAAGTTTTTTGAACTGTTCATAACCATGATCCATATAAAATACTAGGCATTAGGAATTTATGATGCATTGATTTTACAATCATATTTATGGCCTAAAAACTGCATTTGAGCACTTGTCGCTTGATCAGGTTTTGCCTGCTGATCCTTTTGACCATGGTGAGATATGCCATTTTACACACTGTTACCCAACAACATCTAGTTCAGGTTGCTAATATTGGAACAATACATGCTGATTTATGAGATTCTAATCCTGAATTATCTGGAAGCTAAGAAAACGTCCAGTGTGGAAAAGCACAAAGTATCCACCTTGTGTTAATAGTGAAAATTAAGTGCAGGAAACTGGACCTAAATCACTCGGTTTGCTGTGTATTGATGAAATCTAACTACCAGTCAGTTAATAACTGTGCCAAGCTAATTCCTATTGGAAAATAGTAATAATGGTGCAAATTTATAAGCATTTATTTTACTCCCAGTCTCCAGTGAGTCACTACGCATTCCAGAGTTTCTGATTCTCATGGTTGAAGCGTTACGAATGCTCAAGTATTTCTCTTGCTTTGTATCATGTGACAAGTACGCCATAGTTGTGATTCTATGTTTTGTGTAGGGTATCATCTCGTGCACATGGTAAAGTCAGGTTGTTCATTTAGGTGATTAGTAATAAATTTGAGCTCTTTTCAAGCCTCTGTGAAATAGTTCTTTCTCACTATAAGTTGTCATGAGATGTACTCTAGAACTGATGCTGATATTACTTTATTATTATCACGATTGATGGTGGATGATTGGATAGACAACAAATTAAAAACTACAGTATATTATATTATATTTCTTATTATCTGAGAGCCATGCCATTAATATCTTCAGGTCGCAACTGGACAAATTGCAAGCACTGGACTGGTTTCACTGAGTTATGTTCAGAAAGTGTCTGAAAAGGTTACGTTTCTGTTGTAGCATTTTGAAACTTTTTTGTGTTGTTATCTTCTTCTAATACGCAATCTTCTTTATGCAGGTTTCCCTTGCTACTGATTTCATGTACAATCATATGTCAAAAGATGTAATAGCAAGTGTGGGTTATGATTATATCATGAGACAGGTATTCTATATGCATTGATAGTTTGTTTGACATGTTTTTGTTTTGCCCATGCATTGGATTTCATGTACAATGGTATGACAGTAGATGTAACCATGTATTGGATTTCACGTACAATCATGACAGCAGATGTAACCGCGAGTTTTATTTATTTATTTATGGTTATTTCCGGATACAGGCGTACTATTGAGAGTTTTTTCATGTTTGATGGCATTTCATCACCTTGGCAAGACTTTTAGAACATAGAAGTAGCCGCAAGATTTGGGGCATATTCGACTATTTCTGTGAAACTTCCCGTAACAAAAGAATCACACACACACACTTGTCTTTTAAAATACTGTTTCTGTTGAAGTGTATTTGAGTTTGCAGTTAATTCATATGTGAAAAGCTTAATGACACTATGGCTCAACATTGCAGAGTCGTCTGAGGGGGAAGGTAGATACCAATGGCACAGTTTCCGCTCTTTTGGAGGAGAGAATCAACCAACACGCTACCTTGGTTCTTTCCGCAGAGGTCAGTTTACATCACCTCTTCCCATATTCCATGCAAGGACCTGTTATTAGGGATAAGGACATTAGGGTTAATAAGGTGTATGAGCAATTGTTTTCAATGGTTTTCCCCTGATAGACGATTTGGAGGACCGTAGGAATCTGAGTTGGAAGGCTGATTTTGATGTACAATCTTGTGCAGGTTGATCATTGGAAGAAGGATAACAAATTTGGGATTGGCATCAACGTTGGAGAGTAAGATAATGAGATGAATTGTTGAGAGAAGCATGTACCTATTATAGCAGTTGGCATTTGTTGACAAGGATTGAGCCAATTTGTGTTCTGTTATCATTTTGTTTTCTCACTCCACTGGGTTGATTACTTCGGAAATGCCCTCGTCATCATTAGATTAAGTTTGGCTATACGTTCTCCAGTTAGGTTGAAGACCACCTGTGTAAATTTTCTGTGTGATGCGAGCAGATAGGTATAAATGGGAGTCGACTTAGAATTGTTTCGTGGATTTTGTTTATTGATATAATTATCACAGCTTATCATTTAATCTCTTCGTTTCTAAATATAAGATTCACTCATTTTAGTCTGTATGTAGTATATATTAAAATATTTTAAAAAACTTATATTTATAAATGGAGGGGGTATTTGTGTATAGTCAAAATCGTATGACTCCCATCCAACACTCGTCAACACCCCTTCGAACGAGCAGACACATTATAATCTGACGGCGCATAGCAAGATCGGACACATGGCATGAGAAAAAGTCGGAGGTTCAACTTTTCTGATAACGGGAAGGAAACTATTTGGACATGACCAGTGAGGCTCAATACACGAAACGCCTCATAATTGCAGGATGCTCATGGGCCCCAACTCCCCAGAACTCTCTAGCGTCGTAGTTGTGTGACAAGCAAGGGACCAATGACATGGGCCCAAACCAGCTTTACACGATCTTTGCGTTTATAACCTGGAAGCTGTGGAAGCATCGGAATGCCATCTTTTTTTATGAAGCGTCTCCTTCAATTGTGATACTAATCCGGAGAGTTGTGTCGGAAGATATGATGTGGTCATCCGCAGGCATCTTACCAGGAAGCACGTGCCCTTTCTTTAGTAGAGTAGAGAGGTGGGTGTGTAGCAAGGAGTAGCGTTGTATTGACATACTTGTAAACTTAGGTGGAGGCCTTTTTTGCCTTTCTTTAATCTATGATATAAACTTTTGTGCATATTTGAGAAAAAAAATCTTGTTTAAAAAAAATCTAAAATTTATTCATTTGATATAACCATTACATCGTCTATGAGGATCGGTACAATTTCATTTAAAGGCTTGTTGAACTAATCAGAAATCAAAGAAAATTTAAGCAATCTAGCAAGCTCGTGAACAACTTTATTTGTTTATCTATTACAATTCTTAAATCTAGAAATAGTAAAATTATAGGCAAAATAAAAACAAAATGAACATAAAAAACCGTTGCCGTCATCCCTGTCGACTATTCTCCTTCCTTCATGGTATCTGTCGGTGTGTGGGATCTGCATCCAAGAAACTCACTCAAGAATCCTGCATGTGTTGTATTGCTCTGTACTGGAGAGCGGTGCTGGAAATACACAAAGGTGTGGGGGAGAATGAATCCATCCCCTTACATAGAAGTGTCACATCCCCTTTTGTAGTGCCTTGGTCCTCTTCCACGAAAACATGAGTGGGAAAGGATGGCGACAGGACGGCCATTCGAAGGGGGACAGGAGCCCCGACTTATCCTGACTAAAGGCGGTTTTCGTGATGCGCTTGTGGGCTCGGTGATGACCTCCATCCCGGCGGGCCGTGTCAGCATGGTCTTCTTTCACCGGAAAGGCAAGCTTTGGGAACCTGCCTTTGGGGAGGGGCGGGCCTGCACTTTAATCACCAAAGAGGAAATCCTCCCTATCCGCGCCTGCTCGCACGGCTTGTGTCGTCCTTGTCTGCGCGGGCGTGTCACCCATGTGATGTGCATGGAGCCCAGTGGCTGGTACCGTACATCAAGCCTCGCGGAGCCGCCTTGCGAGGGGAGCCTCGCGAGGCAATCTAGTGCTTGGTGGCCCGGGCTAGGCCTAGCCTAGCGGTGAGGGGCCTCGTGAGGCAGCTTCTTCCGAAGCGGTCGTGGCCAAGGGCCAGCCCGAATGTCGCCTCCTCGGTCGGTGGCAGATGGGTCGTGGTACCCTGGTTCTCACTGGGCCGACAGTAGCCCCCGGGCCTACGGCGTGCGCGTTCCGCCCGGTAGGGACGAAACGAAGCGGAGCCCATTGAGCCGCCGGGCCCAGGGGCGATGCGTGACTCTCATGAGTCTGTGTCCACACAGGAATCCCTAGTTGTCCGCCGAGGAGAAGCATAAGGCAAAGAAGAAGACCGAGGTTGAGGGACCTTCCCCTCCCCTGAAGGCCATCTCGCCCGCTGTGCCAACGTACGCGGCGGCAAAATCGGCGGGTGTTAGCGAGGAGGGCAACCTTTGGCTCGAGGTGACCCCAGGGGACGAGGTGATGTCGCCGGCGCCGGAAGCGGTCATCCTAATCCTGTCGCGCCATACAACGAGTGCGACCCCTGCTGGGGGCAACATCACGGAGCTGTCGAAAGGGCTCGAGATCATGTCCTCTCGCGTGATGGAACCAACGGGCGACGACGAGGCCTGGGCGAACTGCGTCCTGGCGCTGGGAAGAGAAGCACCGCGCCCTGGGGCGGGGCCTCAATAGTGTTAGGAAGGAGGCGGAGCTCCATGCGGAGGAGCGACGACGCCTGGTGGAGGGGTGGAGCCAGCTTCGGGAGGCGACGAAGCTCGATCGCGAGCGGGGCGTGGAGGCCCAAGCATGGCACGAGCAGTTCGTCGAAGATGCTGAGACATCCCTCGCGAAGGCCCTTGACGATGCCTAGGAGGCCAAGCAACAATGGGAGGGGGCCTGACGCCCACGAGAAGACGCTTGAGGAGCAAGCTGCTTCACGCGAGCGCCCGCTCAAAACGCGGGTGGAGGCCGCGAAGGCCTGCGAGAGCCGGCTCACATCCCGCGAATCCAAGCTCCTGAAACACAAGGAGGTGGTCCTGAGGCACCCGGAGGCAATCGCCACCCGCGAGGCGAATACCGAGGCCCGGGAGCGCGAGTTCATGTCTTCCGCGTCCACGCGGGAGGCAGAGCGACCTCCAAGGACTCTCTCAATGAATAGAAGGGCCTCACGGCCCGTCGGAGTAGGCTCGAGGCCAAGTTCAACGGCCTCAAGAAGCAGCTGTTGGATGTGGACGCCACCCTCGAGGAGGCGTGTCGTGACCTGTTGTCCCAGACAACGACGACGATCTTAAGAAACCTTCTCCGCCTCGACAATCGCTTCGATTTTGGGCGGGAGGAGGCCACCATATCGGCGGATGTCCATGAAGGTGTCATGGAGGCTGCGAGGGAGCACATGGTTGGCTTCATCGGGCGGCATGTCTTCGAGGCTGACGTCAGCGATGGCGGTAGCGAGCCCCCTCGCGGCGATGGCAAGAGTGACGATAGTGGTGCCTCGTGCGCCTGGACTCTCCTTGGATCATTGTTGTAATGGAGTAGATACGGCCCCGTGGGGGCGTGAAAACATTCGCTCGACACTTTTGACTTAAGCACTTGATGTTTTATGTGTTTTCGTTTCCCTCCTGAAGCCTTTCTTTATCTTTACGTTGCCTTGGCGCCCTGTGCTGCTCGGATCCGGCCCCCGAGGCGGGCTACATCATTGTTAGTATGCCTGGAGCATGCGCTCAACAAGGCCAGAGGGTGTAGGGCTCTTTGAGCTAGTAGAAATCCCTAAGCCTTGATGCTCAGCCCCCCCTTACGCGTAGGCGGCTCATGCTAAGGAAACCAGGATACCTTGAGAAGGAAACGAGAGGGAGAAAAAACCCAAGGGGTGCTTTAGACTTAGCTCCTTCGAGGTGTGCGGCTTGGGGTGAGTCCTCAGCGGGGAGCGGCTCATGAGGCGTGACCCCTCGCGAAGCCTTCTACCCATAGGACACCGCTCGCGTGGCCTCCTGAGGAGGGGCTCCTAAGGCCTTTGATATCCCACACCAGGGAAACTGCCAAGTTTTTGCAAGCAATGCAGCGGGGCGCGCTCTCGGGGTCGCCTGTGGGTGTTGCACAAGGAGTCAAGACCACCAAGGACCTAGTGAGGCGACGTACACGGGAGCAGACCCACGATCAAGAGCTTAGTCGCTTGGATTTTGCAGCGCTGCTGGGACTGACCCAAGCACATGCACCGTGCCCAGCCCCCACTCGCGTGACACGCATGGGGAAGATCACGAGCACACGCCCCTCTTGAGGCATGCTCAACTTGAGGATGTGAAGGCCCGGGGGCCCTCAGGAAAGTAGGCTGCCGGCATTGAGCACGGGGCATCCAACAGTGTCGAGCATGGGGCTTCCGCCATCGCTGAGCATGGGGCTTCCATGAGAGCGGGTAGGAGTAGGCCGCCAACACTGAGCATGGGGCTTCCACGAGAGTGGGTAGTAGTAGGCCACCAACACTGAGCATGGGGCTTCCACAAGAGTGGGTAGGAGTAGGCCGCCGATGCTGATCATGGGGCATTCGCCAACGCCGAGCGTAGAGCTTTCATGAGAGTGGGTAGGAGTACGCTGCTAGCGCTGAGCATGGGTCATCTGCCAATGTCGAGCATGGGGCTTCCACGAGAGTGGGTAGGAGTAGGATGCAAGCGCTGAGCATGGGTGTTAGATCATTTCTCCACATGTGGTTTTGGTAATTGATGAAAATTCGTATGGACTAATGGTTGCATTGAGTTATATTCAAAGGATTTGTCCATAGGCACTTCTTGAAGTCCATGTGTTGGTTTCAAGGAGTTTATATTATGACCAAGGTGGTATTCGAGGTTATATCCAAAGATTGGTCATAAAGACACAAGGTTGATCAAGACTAAGTCAAAGGGTGACTCAAGTCGATCAACACACAAAGTGTACAAGATGTACCGAGAGGGATCAAGTGATCCCATGGTATGGTAAGCATTGTCGGTTTGTGTACTAACCCATGGTCTTCGTGAGAGTTCTATGTGGGGTTAGGTGTGTTTCCATGGGTTTGTGTCAAGAGGAAGATCTCATACAACCCATGGATGATGACGTCAAGTTCTGATCGTCATCAAGATTGCGGTGTGCAAGTTCAAGTGGAGCATCACGAAGATATCATGCTTGAAGCTTGTCGTCCATTGTGGTGGCAATGGACTTGTGAAGATGTGCTGAAGAATGGCTCACCCATAGTGAGTATGGGGGAGAAATCAACTAGTCTTCATCAAGCCAACACAATCAAGAAAGGCGGTCCACCTTCAGGAAGTCAAGATCGTCATCATCTAGCTCAAGTGGACTATGTGCAAGGTATAGGTTTGCCCTTGATATGTTTTCTATTTTAGGATAGATTGTCGTACTTTCAAGGGGGGTTCTCGAGTGAGTAGATTTATCATATCCTTCGTTGAGAGCTCAAACCATTTGCATCCTTGCATCATATTTCTTGGTTCTTGTTTGCTGTTTCTCTTTGTGAGTTTTAGAGCTTATGGTCATATTTATGACAAGCTTGAGTTCATCGAAAACAAAGTCCAGATGCATCTTCTATGACGTTTTCGATGTTAGAGTTTTTGTCGATTCTTCACTCATGGAGGTTTTCACATCTCTATATCATTGGCATTTTTATACTGCCTCTTCTTAAGATAACTCTTGTCATTGGCAGGCCGTTCGGGGAGTGGCTGCCTGAAAGTAGAACTTCTCCCTAAGGTTGTTTTGGTAATTAATAACAACATATGTGTCATTGAACTAATGATTCTATCTATTATATTTCAGAAAAATTCAAAGATGCACTGGCTATGGACTGTGAGGAGAACCCCTAGATGCAAGGAACATCCATTGGCAACAAGGTTGAAGATTACATTTTATATTTTGTGAGAAATCACATTTGAGTCCATAGGAAAGCCAATACTACTAAAAGGGGATGAGGTGACTATGATGATGTGGTTGCTCAAGTTCTTAGAGATAGCCACCAAAAATTCTCATGAACTTCTCCCACAAATATTCTGTCAAAATGCACAAAGTCCAAAATTCGATGCCACCAACATTCCATTTGGCCCTACCGAGTTTTCCACGAGACAAATCCTATGCCAAACCCTAGCATCTCAATGCCACCAACATTCCATTCGGTGCCACAAAAATCAGTGACCAACTTTGTGGTTAGCCATTTTAAAGGATTGGAATTTCTGAGTTTTGGAAATCGGTCTCATTGAGATTTGGAAATTTCCCTATGTCACCCATATCGGTACCACAAACATTTATATATCGGTCTCACCGAAAAGACAAAAATTGCCAGATTTTGCACTAGTTGGTGCCACTGAGTTTTACTTTGGTTTCACCAAGTTGGGCAATAATGTTGTAACGGTTGGACGTTCGGAGATGCCTATATATACCCATCCACCACCTCTCATTCGCAGTGGAAGCACTTAGAACACACATACACTTGACATATCCATTTTAATGAGAGAGCCACCTACTTATGTGTCGAGATCAAGATATTCCAATCCTACCATTTTAATCTTGATTTCTAGCCTCCCCAATTTGCTTTCCACCCAATCAATCTCTTCTACCCAAGCTAAATCTGTGAGAGTGTGGTTGAGTGTTGAGGATACTATCTTTTGAAGCACAAGAGCATGGAGTTCATCATACTACCACATCTATTACCTTTTGGAGGATGGTGCCTCCTATATTGGTTAGGTGTCGCTTGGGAGCCTCCTACTTCGTGTTGTGTAGTTGAACCAAGAAGTTTGTAAGGGCAAGGAGATCTCCTACTTTGTGAAGATCTACCCCGAGTGAGGCTAGTCCTTCGTGGACGTAAGCCATGATGGAATAGACAAGGTTGCTTCTCCATGGACCCTCCGTGGGTTGAGCCCTTCTTGGACGTACTATAGCACCACATATCGAAAACACACCAAAAATCGCCATGTCAATCTTTGCGTTTAATCCTCCTATCCGTACCCTCTATCTACATGTGCGTGTCTTTACTTTCTGTTGCTATACTCTTAGACTTGCATGTGTAGGGTGTGCTTGAGTTACAACAATCGTAAAACTTACCGACAACTAAAATTGGGAAGAGGCTAAGTTTTTATTAGGTCAAGTAGTCTAATCACCCCCTCTAGACATACTCCGGATCCTACAAGTGGTATCAGAGCTTTAGTCTCCATTGCAATGAGGGAAATTACCACCGTAGAGGTCCATATTTTGATGGTACAAACTTTGCTAGTTGGAAGCATAATATGAAAATGCATATTTTTGGTCATAATCCCACCGTTTGGGTTGTTGTCTGTGTTGGTTTACAAGGTGAATTCTTTGGTGATGGAAGGGAACTGTATCATGAAGCGACCGCAGAAGAATTGAATATGTTGCAATACAACGCTCAAGCATGCGACATTCTATTGAACTGATTATGCCCCGAAGAGTTCAACAATATTAGCCGTCTTGAGAATGCCAAGGAAATTTGGGACACTTTGGTTGATATGCATGAAGGTACCAAATCCATCATGGAATCTAAGTTGGATATGCTACAAAGTTAGCTTGACAAGTTTAAGATGAAGGATGGTGAAGGAGTCGCTCAGATGTACTCTAGGCTTGCTCTCATCACCAATGAGATTGCCGTCTTGGGAATCGAAGAGATGACCGACAAATTCATCATCAAGAAGATCTTTAGAGGCTTTGATGGAATGCACGAGACATGTGCACATTGATCCAAATGATGCCAAACTACAAAGATCTCAAACCAACAGAAGTCATTGGAAGGATTGTTGCTCATGAACTGTCACTCAAGGACAAAGAAGAGCGTCATAACAAATCAAGCAGTGCTTACAAAGTCTCAAGTGATTCTCCCGCTACTTCAAATGACAAACTTGTCACCAATGAAGAGATAATTCTCATGGTCAAGAAATTTAACAAGTTCTACAAGAGTAGAGGCAAAAAGAGAAGCTCCAACTCAAGATATGAAGAGAAGCGTCATCTAGTCGTGACTGAAACTGCTACGATTGTGGAATGCCTGAACACTATGCCAATGAGTGCTCGACCCCGCACAAAAGAAGAGATGAGTCACCTCGACGAGATAGAAGGAATAGAGAAGATAGTTATGAACGAAGACCCTCCCAGAGAAGCAAGGAATTAGAGAATAAGGACAAGTACACCAAGAGCCACTCAAGAAGAAGACATAAAGCTCATGTTAGAGAATGGGTATCCGGATCAGAGTCCGACAACCAATCCGAGAGAAGCTACGACTCGAACTCCGACTATAGTCAAGATGAAGGTGTTGCCGGTCTTGCACTTGTATCCTTCAACTCCTATGACATATTTCATTCACGAAATGAAGGGATTGGGAACTGCTTCATGGCTAAAGTCCCCAAGGTATCACACCCCAAGTACTTTGACTTTAATAGTAATGAGGATGACTTACTTGGAGATGATGACTTATGCTTTGACAAAACTAGTGATAGCAATGAAAAGGAACTTGATGGAAATCATGCTAGTCAAGATAAGTCGTGTGATGATGATAGGGAGGAGCTTGAGCGTCTAACTAAAAAATTAAACACTCTTGATCATAGAGAGCTTGCAAGAACTCATGAGAAGCTACACTTAGAGAAGCTAAATTTAGAGCAAGAGCATGAGTTTCTAAAAGCAATCAATGATGATAATTGAAAGAAGAGTTCTTCTTATCTAGCCAAATGATTAGTCTTGCCTACTTTTGTTCCAAAAGTTAAATCTAAGCAAACTAGTAACAAAGGCAAGAAAGTTTCTTCATGTAGTAACAATAACACTAATGTTAAATCTAATGATGTTGTTGCTAGTAGCTCTCTTGATTCCACTAATGGTTCTCTTAGCCAAGTTACACTTGAGCAAGAAAATAATTTATTGAAAGGAATTATAGAGAGAGGTGTCTTCAAGACACTTGCCGGAAGTAAGCAATTCGAGGAGATTGTACGCAAGCAAGGAGGACATCGAAAGAAACAAGGCATTGGCTACTTCAATGCAAATAGTGTTGAATGGGAAGAAGGTCAATACCCCAACCCTAAGTTTGTTCCCCAAAAGGAGAATTAGGATCCTACTATCCTCAAGGGAACAAATGCTCAAGACGACCTTCCACCACAAGACCACAAGATCGAGGGCAAGGACAAGCTTCAAGATAAGATTGATTCATTTGAAGAAGAATTTCAAGCCATGGTCAAGTGGATTCCCAAGGCTAGCACTAGCTCTACTCCAACAAGAGCTACCTCAACTCCAAGGATACCATCAAGTTTGTGTGGGTCCCTAAGAAAAAGAACTAGCGAAGTCCTTGAGGGGTGACTCAGCCAATGCAATTCACTCTTATTCATTTTGGAAAAAACTTTTTGCAACCAACTCCAACCATATGCATTAGTTCAAGGAGTCACATATTCCCTCAAAGGTAAGCAAGGGACAAGGTAATTAATGCATCAATGGACATCATCTCATATGTACTTCACTCCATGTCCATAGATATCCTTGTATTTGTTCCTTGTCTGGGACTAACCCATGTAGGTGAGAAGAGTAAGAAACAACAAGGATTTCTCCCAACTAAAGGTGGTCTTCATTAACTATGAGCATCCACCACTACTACACCTACATGAAATCTTCTACGAAAAAACCCAAGGTTGTTTTTTCCCTCTTAGGGGGGATGTCACATCAAGGGGGGCTTTACTCTAAGAATTGAGTTAAAGCATCTCTTGAGATGTGAACATATTGAAAGCTTTATGTATAACTGGCAACCCACTTGTGCTTAAATGAGGAATATGACCTATAATCAAGTATTCTTGCTTGGCTCCTAAGTCAATATACTCATATATAGATGACTCTATCATCGCCAAAGTGCTTGGTAGATACTAGATTGGTTGTGCATGTTTGCCATGATTTATTTGACATATTATTATGTGAGCATGTTTGTATGCATATTCTTGCTCATTCGAGGATATCCAATTGTTGTGATGTGGCTTTTCAATTTATTTGGCCAATTGGATATACAAGAATGCCTAAGTACCCCTCTCTAGCTATCTATGCTTTCTTGTCTCAAATTCTATTCATGCTTGATCACGAAATTTGAGCAAGCACTTTTCACACACTCTGTGTGAGGAGCACTCGGAGATCTGTCTTGACAAAGAGCTAACTTCCAAAACCTCCCATGTGCCACTCGATGTGACCAACTCCACAAACTCGGTCCCACCAAAGCACTAGGGTTGATCTGGTTTTTGAACCTCAGTACAACCGATTTTGCAATGTAGGCCTCACCAAGTTTCTATGCCCTAGAGAGTTAGGAAACTCGATGGCACCGGAATTTCCGAATCGATGCCACCGACAGCTACATGGTATATAATCTCAGCGGACCCAAGATTGAAAATTACTTCAACCCTTCGGCCATTTGTACCCATGTGCTACTGCTGCTCTCGTCTATGGACGTCCACCTCATCTCTAGTGCGCCCTCGCCACCGAATTCCTTCATCGTCGTCGACAATATACTCCGCCACCGTCACCGTAGTGGGACTTCACCAAGTTAGGGTAAAGTTTCGGCTCCTCTTGTGGTCATTTTTTTATTATTGCGTATGAGTTTTTGCCCATTATCTGTCCACGAATTGCACTATCTACAACCACAAGACGAATCCCATAGTGTAGACGAATGAAGAATTTTAGGGTTAGGTCTCCGCTCTGTGCGTTTCAGATTCATCGACTGGCCTTGAATCAATGTCACCGATTCTTGAATTAGGGTTTTCGAGAATCGTCTCGGTGGAACCGGTTTTAACTTTTTGGTGCTACATAACAGTGTGGACAAGTTCCTTTTATTGAGATGGTCAGTCTCGGAGGCTTCAATTTTTCTGACTCGATGGAACCGAAACTCACATAACTGATACTTAATACTAGATTTTGAGTTCAAAATTTTGAAAGTTTCTGTGTTTTGTGATGCACATCTATTCCTACTCTTATATTACTATTCGTAGGGTCTGCTTGTGAGCTTGTGAGCATGTCAGGGTCTGAAGATATTCAGTATGCTTACAGAGAGCAGAGCATGGAAGTGGACTCAGGCACTAGTCCTGAGAAGACCGATTCTGATCCATGCACTCCTAGCTCTCATGATATGCCCAAGGAAGCTACCAGGTCCAGGAAGAGGCCGAACTCAGATGAAGAAGATGCTGATTTCATTCGTGAGGAAGGCACTTCTCACAAGCAGAAGGAGATGGTCATAGTCAAGAGAACTGTGAGAAAGGAGTATGCATATCCTAATATAGTGAGAGCTCCTAAGATAGGTAGAGGTGGTACATCTCTGGTGGCTGCTAAAACCACCAAGCTAGCCAAGAAGCCAAGAGATAATAAAGTCAGGAAGAGGGTTGTGCATGTTGTTGGAAGGCAAACCTCCATGTATGAAGATCCAACAGAAGCTGCCGAGGAAGAAGAGGAAGAGGTACCTGCAAATGCACCTCCTTCCAAGAAGAAGAAGCTGATGGGAGATGCTATGGCCAACAAGCCTGCAACTAAGGCTAAGACTACTCCTCCCAAGCCTAAGAAGCATGTAGCTCCTAAACCCAAGAGGACTACAAGAGATATTCCCGCAGTAGAGAAGAACAAGGGCTCTGCATCCATAGATGTTGTTGTAGAAGAAGAGGAAGATCATGCTATGTTGAGGAAACTGAGACCTCACCTGCCAGAGCACAACACTGAACACCCAGTGGTAGAGAATATGAAAGAGAGGAGGGATCAAGGGCTTAGAAAGTGGATAGAAGCTGATCCATATGATGTCAGGAGGAGGACAACTGTTGATGCTCTCTTTCACACCAAGGAGGAGCAGGATTTCTATGAAACTGTGCTATTGGACAAGAGTACAACTGTGAGCAACATGAGATATGTAGACTAGGTCTACATGAAGGAACATGAGGACTACTTCCCTCATGTGAGAGAAAACTTCAGGACCATTGCTATTAAAAATTTTGTTGGCAAGGACATGACTACCTGGAACGACGAGATGATCATGCAATTCTACCCCACACCACATTTTTATCCTGATTGTAGGATTGTATGGATGACTGAAGCCATTAGGTATCAATCAAGAGTGGAGGAGTGGGAAACCATCATAGGTGCCCCAAAGGCAGTAGGGAGTGACATGTATCTTTATACTGAGGCTAAGATGAACCATAATTCTATGGAAAACGTGTATAACCTAGTGCCCCAGAAATACGTGAAGACCCACAAGATTGGATCTGTTTATTTCCTGCAAGCTAGAATACCCACCACCAACACCATAATGAGATACACCTTGATCCCTAAATCAGGCGATGATAAGATGATCAGGGGGTATTCTATCAATATGCTGCACCACATAGACCCCCGCGCTAGGATTAGGGTGATGGACCTGATTGTTGAGACAATCAGAAGGACAACCGCTGATGAGAAGAGATCCTGCGGATATGCACCATATATTCAGATGTTGATCAGTTACAATATTGGGAAGAATGTTTATCTGCTTGATAGTCCACACCTTCCACTCTAGCCAGAGCTTGAAGATAATGAAGTTGTGATTGACCCTATACATCCTAGTTCAGCTATAACACGTGCTGAGGCAGAGGCAGTAGCAGAGGCAGAAGCAGCTAGAGCAGCTCTACCTCCACAGTTGAGGACCAGATGGCATTTGTCATGATCACCATCCAAGGGATGGAGAAGAACATTACAAAGATCTTGCTGAACCAGAAGAGTCTCGAGAGGATTGTGGAGACAAAATTCCATGACCTGGATATCAAGGTGACAGAGTTGACATCCACTCTTAATGAGTTGAAGCATGAAGTTGATGTGGTGCACACACCTAGCTACAACAATGGTGATGATGATGATACGTCTCTCCCGACTGCACTTAGCGGTTGATGTAGTTGATTATGTTGGTGCTAGTTCAGGACCCATGCTAGATCTACAACTGTGTCAGTTCCGGAAGCCACACTGTCTTCACCAGCCCAGGCATTGATGACCCACAAGTGTAGGGGATCTATCATAGTCCTTTCAATAAGTAAGAGTGTCAAACCCAACAAGGAGCAGAAGGAAATGACAAGCAGTTTTCAATAAGGTATTCTTTGCAAGCACTGAAATTATCGATAACAGATAGTTTTGTGATGAGGTAATTTCTAACAAGTAATGAGTAACAATAATAACTAAGGTGCAGCAAGGTGGCCCAATCCTTTTTGTAGCAAAGGACAAGCCTGGAAAACTCTTATATAAAGAAAAGCGCTCCCGAGAACACATGGGAATTTATGTCAAGCTAATTTTCATCATGCTCATATGATTCATGTTCGTTACTTTGATAATTTGATATGTGGGTGCATCGGCGCTTGGGTGCTGCCCTTACTTGGAAAAACCTCCCACTTATGATTAACCTCTCTCGCAAGCATCCGTAACTACGAAATAGGAATTAAGATAAATCTAACCATAACGTTAAATATATGGATCCAAATCAGCCCCTTACAGAGCAACACATAAACTAGGGTTTAAGCTTCTGTCACTCTGGCAACCCATCTTCTAATTATTACTTCCCAATGCCTTCCTTTAGGCCCAAATAATGGTGAAGTGTCATGTAGTCGACGTTCACATGACCACTAGAGGAGAGACAACATACAACTTATCAAAATATCGAACGAATAGCATTCACATGATTACTTATAACAAGACTTTTCCCATGTCCTCAGGAACAAACGTAACTACTCACAAAGCATATTCATATTCATGATCAGAGGAGTATCAGTAATCATTAAGGATCTGAACATATTATCTTCCACCAAATAAACCAACTAGCATCAACTACAAGGAGTAATCAACACTACTAGCAACCCATATGTACCAATGTGAGGTTTTGAGACAAAGATCGGATACAAGAGATGAACTAGGGTTCGAGAGGAGATGGTGCTGGTGAATATGTTGATGGAGATTGACCCCCTCTCGATGAGAGGATCGTTGGTGATGATGATGGCTTTGATTTCGCCCTCCGGGAGGGAAGTTTCCCCGGCGGAATCGGTCCGTCGGAGCTCTTGATTGGTTCCGTCGAAGTTCTGCCTCGAGACGGCGGTGTCGTGTCCCGAAAGGTCTAATATGATTGTTTTCCAGGTCAAAACCCTTCATATAGGAGAAGATGGGCGCTGGAGGCCTACCAGGGGCCCACAAGCATGCAGGGCGCGACTAGGGGGTAGGCCGCGCCCCCTGGGCTTGTGGCTTCCTGGTGGACCCCCTCCGGTACTTCTTTCGCCCATTATTTTTTATATATTCCAAAACAATTCTCCATAACTTTTTAGGACTTTTGGAGCTGTGCAGAATAGGTCTCTCAGATTTTCTCCTTTTCGAGTCCAGAATTCCAACTGCCAACATTCTCCCTCTTCATGTAAATCTTGTAAAATAAGAGGGAAAAGGCATAAGTATTATACCATAATGTGTAATAACAACCCATAATGCAATAAATATTGATATAAAAGCATGATGCAAAATGGACATATCAACTCCCTCAAGCTTAGACCTCGCTTGTCCTCAAGCGAAAGACGAGATCAATAAATATGCCCATATGTTTAGAGAAAGAGGTGTCGATAAAATAAAATACGGACATGAGGGCATCATGATTATCTTTAGAACAACAATACACATTGACATAGAGTATCTTATACTAAACCAACAATTCATTCACAAGGTAAAGTATGAATCAAGAACTCTATTGAGAACTAAAAGACTATGATTTCAGTCAATGAAACAATTCCAATTTATCTAAACGTAGGAAAGAGTCAATATAAGAGCTTGTAAAGCAAATCCACATACTCAATCATCTTATAGTCTTTCATAATTGCTAACACTCACGCTTTACCTCTGAGGTCAAAGCTTCAATCGGACACAGAGAAAGATATTGGCTTTTAGTTTTGCCTCCCAACTATTTACCTCAATGGTAATGTCAACAATAATAACTCATGATCACCCACATCCGAGTGGATATATTTGTCTAAATCATTCCCCAACACATGACGCATGCCAAAAGATAAAGGCGAAATAAAGGAATGGTGAAGATCACCACGACTCTTACATAAAGGTAAGTACTTAGAAAGTAAAAGTAAAAGATAGGCCCTTCGCAGAGGGAAACAGAGGTTGTCATGCGCTTTTATAGTTGGATGCACAATCTCTTAATGCAAAAGAACGTCACTTTATATTGCCCCTTGTGATAAAGAACTTTATTATGCAGTCCGTCGCTTTTATTTCTTCTATATCACAAGTTCGTATAAAGTTTATTTTCCTCGCACTAATAAACGACACATATTTAAGGAGCAATGTTTTATTGCTTGCACCTATGAAAACTTACTTGAAGGATCTTACTCAATCCATAGGTACGTATGGTGGACTCTCAAGGCAAAACTGGGTTAATGGTTTTTGGATGCACAAGTAGTATCTCTACTTGGTGCAGGAGTTTCTTTTGGCTAATATGAGGTGGAAGCAAGCGACACATGTTGAAGGATCTATAACCATATAACTTCTATTTGGAAATAAGCAATCATAACTCATTATGTTGTCTTCCTTGTCCAACATCAACCTTTTAGCACATAATATTTTAATGAGTGCTCACAATCATAAAAGATGTCTAAGATAACATATTTATATATGACCACTAGCTTTGTTTGTTAACTCATAACAAATTTCAATCAACATACTTCTTATATGTGAAGTCATCACTCCCCATAAGATCATTGTGTATGCTCTATTGCTTTTATTCTATACTTCTTTCTATTAATTTTTCTCATGATCATAGCAAGCAAGCAAAGCCCTCAATTCAAAACTACTCTTTATTATATAAGTCTCGAACTTGCTTACATAGGGGGAACAAAAAAAAAGAAAAACTCAAAACTAGATCACACTAAAACTTTATTCTACTAGATCAAGATATAACTAAAAGGATTGAACGAAGAAAGAAGAAAAAACAAAAAAGTAAAAAGGTGTGATGATGATACAATATCGGGGCACCTCCCCCAAGATTGGCACAAGCCAAGGGGAGTGCCCATACCCATGTGTTCTGTTGTCTTCCTTCGGAGGTGGTGATGTTTGAGTTGCTCGTAAGGTTGAAAGATTATCGAGTTTCCACTTAAGCATGAAATTTTGTTCCCTCATATCGTCTACTTCCATCTCGAGCCTCAATATCCTTTGAAAAAATTCACCCTTGCTCTCCTATAGAAAACGAGAAGGAATAAATAGCACGTGGGGTTTTCTCCTTGTATTTGGGAGGCTCGACTTCTTGAACTCCACATGCATATCTTCGGGTTGAGGCAAGGAAATCTCTTCTTCATCCGAGATTTCTTCCGCATACTTGCATGTCTCCCGTTCCTCCTCCGAGCACAATCCGTAGGGATTTATGTCCCCGTAGAGCTTGGGATTGGCAAGATAGTGTGATACATAGCTCTCCCCATCGGAATCTTGGGACGACATCTTACTCTAGATCTGCTGCAGAAACAACTCAAAACGAAAACAGGGGATATTGTCGAGATACAGAGGTAAAAATCTTTGGGGTAATATATAATGAATTTTTGCCGACCCAAAGGAGTCTTCCACAAGAAAACGGAGTCTGGAGGGTGCACGGGGTGGCCACAAGCCTACAGGGCGCGACCAGGGGGGGTAGGCCGCCCCCCGGGCTTGTCGCCTCCTCATGCACACTACGAACTACTTTAAATTTTCCTAATTTTTTAAATATTCCAAAACTGGTAAAAATTGCCATTGAAAATGTTTTGGAGTCGGTTTTCTTACCGTAGCACATACCTAATTCTTTTTGGGGTGTGAGGCGTTCTGATAGGTCTCCCTAATGTACTCTTTCATAGTTATGGTATTGATAATTTTAATTTCAACATTTATGGGAGTATGTGAGATATAATGTTTGATCCTTTGCCCATTTAACACCTTCAGATTCGTGCCTCCGGAATTGTTGATCTTGATGGCACCGGAACGATATACTTCCTTGATAATGTAAGGCCCTTCCCATTTAGACAGAAGTTTTCCTGCAAAAAATCTTAAATGAGAGTTGTATAGTAGGACATGATCACCTACATTAAATTCACTCTTTTGTGTCCTTCTATCATGCCATTTCTTAACTTTTTCTTTAAACAATTTAGCATTGTCATAGGCCTGGGTTCTCCATTCACCAAGTGAGCTAATGTAAAATAACCTCTTTTCACCAGCAAGTTTGAAATCATAATTAAGATCTTTAATTGCCCAATAGGCTTTATGTTCTAGCTCTAGAGGTAAGTGACATGCTTTACCATAAACCATTTTATAAGGAGACATACCCATAGGGTTTTCGTAAGCAGTTCTATAAGGCCATAATGCATCGTCAAGTTTCTTGGACCAATTCTTTCTAGATATATTAACGGTCTTTTGCAAGATCAACTTAATTTCCCTATTGCTTAATTCTACTTGCCCACTAGACTGAGGATGATAAGGAGATGCAACTCTATGATTAACATCATACCTAACAAGCAATTTACGGAAAGCACCATGAATAAAGTGTGAACCGCCATCAGTCATTAAATATCTAGGGACTCCAAATCTAGGGAAAATAACTTCTTTGAGCATTTTAATAGAAGTGTTATGACCAGTACTACTAGTTGGAATAGCTTCTACCCACTTAGTAACATAATCAATGGCAACTAGAATATGAGTATACCCGTTGGATTTTGGAAAAGGTCCCATATAATCGAAACCCCAAACATCAAATGGGTTAATAACTACAGAGTAATTCATAGGAATTTCCTGACGTCTACTGATATTACCTATTATTTGACATTCATCACAAGACAAGACAAACTTACGAGCATCCTTGAAGAGAGTAGGCCAATAAAAACCAGATTATAATACCTTCTGTGCATTTCTATCTCCAGCGTGGTGTCCTCCGTAGGCCTGTGAGTGACACTTATATAGGATCTGCACTGTTCATGGTCAGGTACACAACGTCTAATAATACCATCTACTCCTTCTTTATAAAGGTGTGTACCGTCCCAGAAGTAATGTCTTAAATCATAGATGAACCTTTTCTTTTGTTGATATGTGAAACTAGGAGGTATAAATTTAGCAAGAATGTAATTAGCATAATCAGCATACCAAGGAGCATTGCGTGAAGCATTTATAACAACTAGTTGTTCATCAGAAAAGCTATCATCAATAGGTAGTGGGTCGTAAAGATCATTTTGTAATCTAGACAAGTTATTTGCTACGGGGTTATCGACGCCCTTTCAATCAATAATATGTAAATCAAATTCTTGTAGCAGAAGAACCCATCTAATAAGTATAGGTTTAGCATCTTTCTTTTCGATAAGGTACTTAATAGCAGCGTGATCAGTGTGAACAGTTACTTTGGAATCAACAATATAAGGTCTAAACTTTTCGCAAGCGGACACAACTGCTAAAAATTCCTTTTGAGTGGTAGCATTGTTTCTTTGAGCACTGTCTAGAGTTTTACTAGCATAATGGATAACATTTAATTTCTTATCAACTCTTTGTCCTGGAACAACACCAACAACATAATCACTAGCATCACACATAATTTCAAAGGGTAGGTTCTAATCAGGTGGTTGAACAACAAGTGAGTTATCAAGGCTTTCTTAAGAGTTTCAAATGCTTCTACACAATCATCATAAAAAACGAATGGAATATCCTTTTGTAAAAGATTAGTGAGAGGCTTAGAAATTTTAGAGAAGTCTTTAATAAATCTCCTATAGAAACCAGCATGACCAAGGAAACTTCTTATACGTTTAATATCTGTTGGACACAACATTTTTTTCAACAACGTCAACTTTAGCTTTATCAACTTCAATACCTCTTTCGGAGATTTTGTATCCCAAGAAAATGCCTTCATTAACCATAAAGTGGCACTTCTCCCAATTCAAGACAAGATTAGTTTCTTCACATCTCTGCAAAACTCGATCAAGATTGCTCAAGCAATCATCAAAAGAATTTCCATAAATGGAAAAATCATCCATGAAAACCTCAACAATATTTTCACAAAAGCCATATAATATAGCCATCATACATCTTTGAAAGGTAGAAGGTGCATTGCATAAACCAAAAGGCATACGTCTATAAGAAAAGGTACCAAAAGGGCAAGTAAAAGTGGTCTTCTCTTGATCCTCTTTTGATACATGTATTTGAGAGAAACGAGAGTAACCATCTAGAAAGCAAAAATGTGTATGTTTGGATAATCTTTCTAGCATTTGATCAATAAAAGGTAGAGGGTAATGATCTTTCCTAGTAGCTTTATTTAATTTCCTGAAATCAATTACCATTCTATATCCTGTAACAATTCTTTGTGGGATCAATTCATCTTTATCATTAGGAACGACAGTAATACCTCCCTTTTTAGGGACACAATGAACGGGACTAACCCATCTACTATCAGCAATAGGATAAATTATACCTACCTCCTGAAGCTTTAGTATTTCATTTCTTACCACTTCTTTGATTTTAGGATTTAACCGTCGTTGGTGATCAAGAACTGGTTTAGCATCAGACTCCATATTGATTTTGTGCTGACATAGAGTGGGACTAATACCCTTAAGATCATCAAGAGTATATCCAATAGCGGCACGATGCTTCCTCAGAGTTTTCAATAATCTCTTTTCTTCATGCTCTGAAAGGATAGCACTAATAATAACATGATATATATATTTTTCATCAAGATAAGCATACTTCAGAGTATCAGGTAGTTGTTTAAGCTCAAACACGGGATCACCCTTGGGTGGAGGAGGATCCCCGAGTATTTCAACAGGTAGGTTGTGTTTCGGAATAGGCTGCTGATCAAAGAAAATCCTATCTATTTCATTCCTTTCATTCATATGCATATCATTTTCATGGTCTAGCAAATATTGTTTTAATGGATCGGTAAGAGGCACAACTATAGAAGCGAGACCAGTAATTTCATCTCTACGAGGGAATTCTTTGTCATGGGGTTGGCTACGAAATTTAGAGAAATTGAACTCATTATATGCATCCCTAAAACTTACAGTAACCGTTTCTTTTTCACAATCAATCTTGGCATTAATAGTAATCAAGAATGGTCTACCGAATATAATGGGACAAAAATCATCTTGTGGGGAACCAAGAACAAGAAAATCAGTAGGATATTTTATTTTCCCACACAAGACTTCAACATCTCTAACAATCCCAATTGGTGAAATAGTATCTCTATTAGGAAGCTTGATGGTGACATCAATTTCCTCTAATTCGGCTGGTGCAATATCATTCATAATTTCTTGGTATAAGGTAAAGGAAATTGCACTCACACTAGCACCCACATCACATAAGCAATGATAACAATGATCTCCTATTTTAACAGAAACAACACGCACGCCAACAATAGGTCTATGTTTACCTTTAGTATCAGGTCTAACAATTCTAGCGGCTTCATCACAGAAGTGAACGACAATGCCATCAATATTATCAACCAAGAGATCTTTGATCATAGCAATATTAGGTTCAACTATAATTTGTTCATGAGGTATAGGTGTTCTAGTACAACTCTTAAGAACCACAGTTGAAGCTTTAGCATGTTCCTTTATCCTAACACGAAAGGGCGGTTTCTCAATATAAGCAGTAGGAATAACATGATCAACATTATAAATAATAGTTTCTTCTTCAACTTTAATAGGTTCTACCACTATAACTTCAATGGGAGGATGATATTTAAACCACTTCTCCTTGAGGAGATCAAAGTGAGTAGCAAAAGATTCACAAAATGAAGCTACTACCTCAGAGTCAAGTCCATATTTAGTGCTAAAATCACGAAAAGCATCGGTGTCTATAAAGGATTTACCACAATCAAACTTAAGGCTTATACTTGACTCATTACCTTCGTTGAGTTCCCAATCTTCAGAGTTGCGTTTAATTCTTTCTAATAAGTCCCATTTGAATTAAGTATCTTTCTTCATAAAGGAACGAGCACAAGAAGTGTCGAGCATGGATTGATCATTACGAGAGAGCCGAGCATAAAAATTCTGAATAATAATTTCTCTTGGGAGCTCATGATTGGGGCATGAATATAGAATTGACTTGAGCCTCCCCAATCTTGAGCGATTCTTTCTCCTTCACGAGGCCAAAAATTATAAATATAATTCCGATCGCGATGAACCAGATGCATAGGATAAAACTTTTGATGAAATTCCAATTTCAATCTGTTGTAGTTCCATGATCCAATATCATCACATAGCCTATACCAAGTCAATGCCTTTTCCTTCAAAGATAAAGGAAAGACCTTCTTCTTGACATCATCCTCGGACAGACCTGCAAGATTAAATAATCCACAAACTTCATCCACATAGATCAGGTGCAAATGAGGATGTAGTGTTCCATCTCCTACATAAGGATTAGCTAGCAGTTTTTCTATCATACCCGAAGGAATTTCATAATAAATATTTTCAGTAGGTGCAGAAGGTTGAGGAGCATCTCTTTGTGCTTCTGGTCAGGGTGAAGATACCCCGAACAAGCTTCTCAAAGGATTATTTTCCATAGTGACAAGTGACAATAAATTTCAGCACAATATATAAGTTTTTCTTTACCAAGTTCCACTTACCAAAGGCGCTTCACTCCCCGACAACGGCGCCAGAAAATATTATTGATGACCCACAAGTGTAGGGGATCTATCGTAGTCCTTTAGATAAGTAAGAGTGTCGAACCCAACGAGGAGCAGAAGGAAATGACAAGCAGTTTTCAGTAAGGTATTCTCTGCAAGCACTGAAATTATCGGTAACACATAGTTTTGTGATGAGGTAATTTCTAACGAGTAACAAGTAACAATAGTAACTAAGGTGCAGCAAGGTGGACCAATCCTTTTTGTAGCAAAGGACAAGCCTGGAAAAACTCTTATATAAAGAAAAGCGCTCCCGAGGACACATGGGAATTTATGTCAAGCTAGTTTTCATCATGCTCATATGATTCACGTTCGTTACTTTGATAATTTGATATGTGGGTGGACCGGCGCTTGGGTGCTTCCCTTACTTGGAAAAACATCCCACTTATGATTAACCTCTCTCGTAAGCATCCACAACTACGAAATAGGAATTAAGATAAATAAAACCATAGCATTGAATATATGGATCCAAATCAGCCCCTTACGAAACAACATAAACAAGGGTTTAAGCTTCTGTCACTCTAGCAACCCATCATCTACTTATTACTTCCCAATGCCTTCCTCTAGGCCCAAATAATGGTGAACTTTCATGTAGTCGACGTTCACATGACACCACTAGAGGAGAGACAACATATAACTTATCAAAAATATCAAACAAATACCAAATTCACATGATTACTTATAACAAGACTTATCCCGTGTCCCCAAGAACAAACGTAACTACTCACAAAGCATATTCATATTCATGATCAGAGGAGTGTTAATAATCATTAAGGATCTGAACATATAATCTTCCACCAAATAAACCAACTAGCATCAACTACAAGGAGTAATCAACACTACTAGCAACCCACATGTACCAATGTGAGGTTTTGAGACAAAGATCGGATACAAGAGATGAACTAGGGTTTGGAGAGGAGATGGTGTTTCTGAAGATGTTGATGGAGATTGACCCCCTCTCGATGAGAGGATCGTTGGTGATGACGATGAATTCGATTTCCCCCTCTGGGAGGGAAGTTTCCCCGGCGGAATCGCTCCGCTGGAGCTCTAGATTGATTGTGTCGAAGTTCCGCCTCGAGACGGCGACATCGCATCCCAAAAGGTCTGATATGATTTTTTTTCAGGTCAAAACCCCCTAGTCGCACCCCCTAGGCTTGTGGCTGCCTGGTGGGCCCTCTCCGGTACTTCTTTTGCCCATTAGTTTTTATATATTCCAAAAAAATTCCCTGTAACTTTTCAGGACTTTTGGAGCTGTGCAGAATAGGTCTCTCAGATTTTCTCCTTTTCAAGTCCAGAATTCCATCTGCCGGCATTCTCCCTATTCATGTAAATCTTGTAAAATAAGAGGGAAAATTCATAATTATTATACCTAATGTGTAATTACAGCCCATAATGCAATAAATATTGATATAAAAGCACGATGCAAAATGGACGTATGAGGCAACAACTCCATCAACTCCACTAGCTCGTGCGCCTCGAGTGTCTACACCACCACCTCAGAGGACATGTGCTGAAGTCTTCACCGATGCTCTCCTATTGACTCCATCAACTGCTATCGGATGAGATCAAGTCCAGAGCGACGCTTAGTTCTAGACCTTTGAACTTTTTGGTAACTTATTGCTAAAGGGGGATAACTTGTTGCTCTCTTTGTTTTTCAAAACATTTGGTATTTTGGATGTCTTAAACTTCATTGTGTTTGATCATACACTATGATTGTTGATGCTTCTTTTTCATATCTTTGTGCTATCTACATGATGATCATTCACTTAGTTGTTTGGTGTTATGTGCATTACTATTCATTCACATCATTTATGCGCACCACCAAGATGTATTTGACATGCAAGAATGACCCATGCTCCTAATCGACTGTGCATTTGCATTCAAAGGAAAATTTAAAATAATGCACAAATTTAGGGGAAGCCCTTGCTTATCACATACTTTTGAGAGCGATGATGCTAATCATTGATTATATCTTATATCGAAGCTTTGATCTATATTTTGTCATCAATTACCAAAAATGGGGAGATTGAAAGCACAACTTCTCCCTAAGGTGGTTTTGTTAATTAATAACAACATATGTGTCATTTGACTAATGATTCTATCTAGCATATTTCAGAAAAGTTGAAAGATGCATTGGCTTAGGATTGTGAGAAGAACTACTAGAAGCAAGGAACATCTGTTGACAACAAGCTTGAAGACTCTACATTTTATATTTTGTGAGAAATCACATTTGAGTCCATAGGAAAGCTAATCTCTACTGTTAAAGGGGGATATGTCTTCGTGATGGTTCAACCGGTATCCTCCCTGTAACGACTAAGATGTGGCCCTTTCCTTATTTGGGGCAAGGCCACAAAAGGGAAAGGGTTCATCTACACATTTCGCAAGCGAGATAATCATAACATTACATAGCTGAAAGAGTGACAAGTAGGGCATACACTTGCCATCTGATAAGAACATAGTCATATAGTCATACAAGCGCAATTATTCAGAACATGGTTTAGTCCAGCTACGGACAAGATGAAATAGATAAAGCTATGAAATCCCGCATGCTGGCCCCACGATCACCACCATGGCCTCTAGTCTGACGGAAAGAAGAAAAAGGAACGTAGTGAGGAGGAGGAAGAAAGGAAGGGAGATGGGCTTCTGCGCGTCAGGGAAGCAATGGGCCAAAGCCCATTCAACTGCCTCCCTCTCTCTTTAAACAAAACAGGGTACTCTCTAAACAATTAATTCAAATCAGACTTTGGAAAATAAGAGAGAATTTAAAAACAGAATAAAAGAAGAAAAGGAAAATAATTATAAGTCTCTAAAATGCTGCTCCTATTTAGAAAAAGTAGAGGAGGCATTTTAGAGCAGAGTAAATTAATTGTTTTGTTATAAATCAGCCCCTGTTTTAAATAAAACAAAAAGAAAAATAATTTCAAATCAGTGAGGTTTGTCATCCACCAATATTTGAAAGAATTTCCAAAGAAGAGGAACATTTTTAAAACCCCAAAACAACAACATAATTATGCCTCAAAGAAATATAATAAGAGAGGGGTTTTGGGCTATGGTGCAACTAAGGTTTTGAGGTCATAGTTGCACCCACACCTCACCCCACAAGAACATCACTAGCCACACATGAATTCACAACACCAAGGTAGACAAGATCAAGAATTAACACAAGAAAATAATGATATGATGGATGAGATGCACATGGAATGACAATACTTGAAATGATAACCACCTCATTACTTCCATAACAAAGGTTCAACAAGGTCTCCACAATTGGAAAGGGTTACAAATAAGGAAAGAAAGCATCTGGGCTATTACAACTCTCCCACACTACAAGAGGATCTCGAGCCGAGATCTAGGACTGGAAGAACTCTAGAAATTCGGAACGGAGGTGATCCTCGCGCTCCCAAGTGACCTCTTTGTCGGAATGATGTGACCATTGCACTTTGGGAAACTTGATTGACTTATTGTGGGTCTTGCGCTCAGTCACTTCAAGAACTGCAACTGGATGCTCATGGTAGGATAGGTCGGGCTGGAGGTCGATATCCTGGAGATAAACTGTGTGCTCGGGAGTCTTGAAGCATCTCTGGAGCTGAGAGACATGAAACACGTCATGCACATTTGAGAAGTTGGAAGGGAGCTCTAACTGATATGCAAGATCGCCTCTCTTACCAACAATTCTAAAAGGCCCAAAAAAACGAGGAACAAGCTTTCCTTTGATGCCGAAGCGTCGAGTGCCCTTCATGGGAGACATTTTCAGATACACGAAATCATCGAGCTAAAAAGTCATGTCATGATGCTTGCTATCGTAGTAGCTCTTCTGATGGGACTGCGCTACTTTGAGATTATCCCGAATGCACGGCACATTTCTTCTACTTCAGCAATCATGTCATTCCCAAGAATCTGACACTCACCAGTCTCTAACCAATTGAGCGGGGTACGACACTTCCTGCCGTAAAGAATCTCGAATGGAGCCTTGCCTGAGGTTGCCTGATAGCTGTTGTTGTATGAAAACTCAGCAAAAGGTAGGTAGTCTTCCCACTTCATGCCAAAAGAAATCACACAGGTTCTTAGCATATCCTCGAGGACCTCACTGACTCTTTCAATGTGCCCACTAGTCTGAGGATGGAAGGCTGTACTCAAAGACTGTAAAGAATCCCAGAACTTGGAAGTAAAGATGCTTCCGCGATCCGAGGATATCAGCATTGGAACACCATGCAACGAGACTATCCTTGACGTATACAACTCTGCAAGTTGAGCTGCCGAGATAGACTCCTTGACTGGAAGGAAATGAGCGACTTTGCTCAACTTGTCGATGACAACGAAGATGGCATCGTTGCCTTTCTTGGACTTCGGAAACCCAGTGACGAAATCCATTTCAACATGATCGAATTTCCACTCAGGAATGGGCAAGGGAAGCAAGAGACCTGCTGTACGTTGATGCTCTGCTTTCACTCTGTGACAGACATCACATTCATTCACGAACTGAGCAATTTCACGCTTCATGCGAGTCCACCAGAAGGTCTGTTTCAGATCCTGATACATTTTGGAGCTTCCTGGATGTATCGAGAGAAGGGAATTATGAGCTTCTTCCATGATAACATTCCTGAGATCCCCTTTCGGAACGACAAGGCGATCCTCGAAGAACAAGGTATCTCTGTCATCCACACGGAAGCACTTATATTTGGGAATGCTCTTTGCCAAGCCAATCTTAACTTTCTTCACCATTGCATCAAGAAGTTGAGCTTGCCGGACTTGGTCGTCCAAGGTAGGAGAAATTTAGAGATTAGCAAGAAATCCCTGAGGTACTAACTGCAGGTTGAGCTTCCTGAAAGATTCACAAAGATCAGGCTGGAGAGGCTTCAGAATGAGACTGTTGCAGTAAGCCTTTCTGCTCAAAGCATCTGCAATGACATTAGCTTTGCCTGGAGTGTAGTCGACGCTCGGATTATAAACTTGGAGCATTTCCACCCAATGTGTTTGCCCAAGATTGAGGTTAGGCTAGGTGAAGATGTATTTGAGACTCTTGTGATCGGTGTAGACCTCAACCTGTCTGCCCAACAAGAGATGTCTCCAAGTCATCAAAGCATATACCACTGCCGCCAACTCAAGATCATGAGTGGGGTAATTCTTATCACTTGGCTTCAACTGCCTTGAGGTATAAGCTACCACTTTCTTCTCTTGCATTAGAGCTGCACCAAGACCTTGAAGAGAGGCATCACAGAATACTTGATAAGACTTTGAATCATCAGGAGGAATCAAGGCTGGAGTAGAAGTGAGCTTCTCTTTGAGTGTGCCGAAGGCCAACTGACAGTCTGGAGACCATACATACTTCACACCCTTCGGAAGAAGACTTGAGAGGGGCTTAGCAATCTTGGAGAAATTCTCAATGAATCTTCTGCAATAGCTTGCTAGCCCGAGAAAGCTTCGAAGCCGCTTCACATTCTGCGGAGGTACCCACTCAGCAATGGCCTGCACCTTTGAAGGATCAACTTTGATGCCCTCTGCAGAGATGATGTGCCCAAGATACACAACTTCCTTCAACCCAAACTCACATTTGGAAAACTTAGCATAGAACTTATGCTCTCTTAGATTATCAAGCACAAGCCGGAGATGTTCTTCATGCTCCTCCTCAGTTTCCAAAAAGACCAGAATGTTATCAAGATACAACAAGACAAATTCATTCTTGAATGGGGAGAAGATATAATTCATCATCTGACAGAAGGTTGGTGGAGCATTGGCGAGACCGAAAGACATCGCCATGTACTCATACGAGCCAAAGCTTGTCCTGAAGGCAGTCTTGGGAATGTCCTCTTCACGAATGCGAATCTGATGATAACACATCCTGAGATCAAGCTTCGAGAAGATCTTAGCCCCTTTCAATTGCTCGAACAACTCATTGATGTTGGGAAGTTGATACTTGTTTTTGATCGTCTTCTTATTCAATGGACGGTAATCGACACAGAGTCGGTCCGTACCATCCTTCTTATTGACGAAAAGAACTCCACAACCCCAAGGAGATGAGCTTGGTCTGATCAGACCCAGACGCTCTTGCTCATCAAGTTGTTTCTTCAACTCCTTCAGCTATTCTGGACCCAGTTTGTATGACCGCTTGCATACTGGTTCAGTACCCGGTTTAAGCTCAATTACGAACTCAACTGCGTGGTGCGGAGGCATTCCTGGCAGCTCTTCGGGAAAGGCATCTTCATGCTCGTAGACCACCGGGACTTGAGAAATTGGAGAGATCTCACCCTTATCATTCAAGGAAAACAGACGGACCGTGTCATCACGCACCACGAAGATAATCACGTCCTCCGAAGGATGAGTTAGCTTCACTTCCTTAGCGTCGCAATCAATAGATGCCTTGTTCATAGCCAACCAATCCATCCCAAGGATCAAATCAATATCATAGTTGCCAAGGACAATAGGAGAAGCTAGAAAGGCATAATTACCCATCTTGACAGAGACATCCGGAACCAAACAATTGGAATTCATCAACCTTCCAGGGGAAACTACTGATACAGGCTTAAGAAAATCTTCACAAACAAAATCATGCTTTGCAAAGAATGGACGGGACATGAAGCAATGTGATGCACCAGAATCAAATAAAACCTTTGCAGGAATATCGTTAACCAGGAGATTACCCATTATCACGTTTGAGGAGTTTTCTGCTTCAGCTGCATTCACCATATTGACTCTCGCAGACCTGGGATTGAACTTCACCATATCATTGCCTGGAGGCTTCCCTGGAGGAGGGGGTGGAAGACGCTGCTGAGAGGTGCACTTGTTGGAGTAGTGACCCTTCTGCCCATACTTGTGACAAGTGACATCTGACAGCGAACGGAATTGCACTTGAGGATTCCCTTGCTCCTGCTGCTGAAACCTCTGCTAGAAAGCTGGGTTGGGTGGGTGGGAAGAACCACGAACACCTGACTGCTTGAACTGCTCAGTCTGCCGAGGAAGAGGAGACACCCAATATTTCTGCTGCTTCTGGACAACCTGAGTTGAGGGCGAGGAACTGGAGTCTCTGAAACACTTCCTCGAATTCTCCACTCTGAGCAAAGCTGCTTCATCCTTCAGAGCCAAGTTATAGAACTTATCAAACTCATCAAGATCGTGCAAGGCAAGGGCCAACTGCAAATCCTCTCTCAGACCACCTCTGAATTGATAGATCTTGCTCTTCTAATCTGGAATGTCCTGCAAAGCATATCGAGCCAGCTCGTGGAACTCCACGTTGTACTTGTACACAGAGGATCCTCCTTGCTTCAAGCGTCTGAACTTCTCACGCATCTCTTCCACAAAGCTAGATGGGATATAGTGAGACCTGAAATCCTTGCAGAAATCGTCCCACCTGATCATTCTGCCTCCCCCGGAGTCCTTCAACTGCTCCCACCATACTGCTGCCCGCCCCTTGAGCTGAAACGTTGCAAACTTGACGAAGTCCTCTGGACGAACATTGCTGCACTCAAAGTGTTTGATCATGTCCGGAATCTAGTCCTCAGCGTTGAATGGCTGGTCACAAGACCTGAAGGACTTCGGCTGGTTCGCCAAGAATTGATTCAGAGAAGCAGATTGATGACCACCATGGTTGAAATTGCCATGCTCCTGATTGTTCCTCTTTTGCAACAGCTGAATTAACATCTGGGTGTTAGCATTTGTTGCAGCCATCACCGCTTGCCATGTCTCTGGAGGAGGAGGCGGTGGCGGACCATCAGCACGCTCGCGACCCTGATTCTGGCGAGTTTTTGGAGCCATCCTGAAGACGGACAACACGTGAGACCAGAGAATAATATTCAAGGTAAAGCTGAATCAACAGGCAGCAATATTTGAACAAGAATACTTAGCAATTCCATTCAAACAACAATTAGTAAGAATGCTTCCTCAAAGTGACTGTCGACAACATCTGATTAAAGACCACTCGCAAACCAAGTATGCGCTATAACTGCTCGGAACAAACATATGATAGAGATTCCATCCGATATCTTCATTGATATGATCACATGGGCTCGAGCTTACAGTAGCCATCCTGTGCAAGGCAGTGCACACAACATACGAAGCATCCCCGAGTCGTAGCAAGCTACAAGGACTCATAAGTCACAACGAGAACCGCTGTAAGACGATCGTGAACAAACGGACCCACTGAATGTCGAATCCCAACCTCTCATCATGCATCTGTAGGAAGATTGTACTATAAGTCACTATCTGATATCCCACCTATGAACTCCCGAAATATCTGGTCATGCAATCTGGTCCACGGATACAAGGAGTAATATATCACTCAACTCCTATTCTAACCCGTCTAGTGTATCACATCCGTCAACACATAACCAGAATCTCGAAACTTCATCTATCAGAGACCCTCGTAATCACAACGATACTAAGTGTGGCGATATATCTGGAACTCTCTACACCAGTACTGGGGAAGCCAGTCTCCTCTCATCACTACTAGTATTGAAGCAATTACGAACATCCTCCGTCCTGAGCTACTATGAAATCTGAATGATAGCGATGTGCTCAAGAATCCCCTGGAGCTCAACTCCTCAGAAGAAATCGAGTCAGACAGGAGGCACCAAGACAGAACTCCGTCACATCGACATCATATAGATTCCAAAATATCCGCATGATCCTAATTTTTTTTGAGCGAGAAGAGGAGTAGAATTAAGATTTCCTAAGTCATGAACCTCACCAGAGCATAGAAGAGGAGAAAAAAGAAACCTACTCTCCAATATAACTAAGCCTTAAATAGTTTTGCTAGACTCGACTCGGCCAAGTTCGATCACACAAAGGCTCCTATGGTCGTAAGGCTCTGATTACCAACTTGTAACAACTAAGATGCGTCCCTTTCCTTATTTGGGACGAGGCCTCAAAAGGGGAAGGGAACATCTACACGTTTCACAAGCGAGATAATCATAACATTACATAGCTGAAAGAGTGACAAGTAGGGCATAAACTTGCCATCTGATAAGAACATAGTCATATATTCATACAAGCACAATTATTCAAAACATGGTTTAGTCCAGCCACGGACAAGATGAAACCGATAAAGCTATGAAATCCCGCATGCTGGCCCCACGATCACGACCACAGCCTCTAGTCTGACGGAAAAAAGAAAAAGGAACGGCGTGAGGAGGAGGAAGAAAGGAAAGGAGATGGGCTTCTGCGCGCCAGGGAAGCAATGGGCCAAAGCCCATTCAACTCCCTCCCTCTCTCTTTAAACAAAACAAGGTACTCTCTAAACAATTAATTCAAATTAGACTTTGGAAAATAAGAGAGAAATTAAAAAAAGAATAAAAGAAGAAAAGGAAAATAATTATAAGTCTCTAAAATGCTGCTCCTATTTAAAAAAATAGAGGCATTTTAGAGCAAAGTAAATTAATTGTTTTGTTATAAATCAACCCCAGTTTTAAATAAAACAAAAAGAAAAATAATTTCAAATCAGTGAGGTTTGACATCCACCAATATTTGAAAGAATTTCCAAAGAAGAGGAACATTTTTAAAACCCCAAAACAACAACATAATTATGCCTCAAAGAAATATAATAAGAGAGGGGTTTTGGGCTATGGTTCAACTAAGGTTTTGAGGTCATAGTTGCACCCACACCTCACTCCACAAGAACATCACTAGCCACACATGAATTCACAACACCAAGGTAGACAAGATCAAGACTTAACACAAGAAAATAATGATATGATGCATGAGATGCACACAAAATGACAACACATGAAATGATAAGCACCTCATTACTTCCATAACAAAGGTTCAACAAGGTCTCCACAATTGGAAAGGGTTACAAATAAGGAAAGAAAGCATCTAGGCTGTTACACTCCCCTCCCTTGTATGTTTCCCGCACGACTAACTCCGCTTTGAATCCCTGCTCAGAAAAAGATGAGAACAAAAACAGAAAAGAAGTCTTCAACCCACCCACGAACACACTTTCACACCCCTTGAGGAAAAATCACCGGCGCGCGCATAGCCGGTCCAATCTCGATCCGCCGCGAGGAGATCACGCTTGTCGCAGTCCTTGGTGTGGATGCTGCCACCCCACCCCTACTCTTTTCCGTAGGATGATATATCCGTCAGACGCCCTTCCCCATGTACCTCATGCTCCCCTCATCTCTGGTGTGGTGGCATCATCCCCTGTACAGCAGCAGGATAAGCGAATGCGCGGGAACGAGCTGGAGGCTGCAATGTTGTGCGTGCAGAAGGAAGCACAGACGCCCTCCGCAGCCTTCTCCCTGTTGGTTCAAGCTACATCGTGATATCCTATATGTTCTGCTCCCTACGATTCTACCACGATTGCCCTCCTTGAAGCTAGGTTCGCCTTATATCTATAAAAGCTGGTGAACCTGACATCTATGATCTATCTCCCTCCCAACTCCTTATTTGTGGT
This sequence comes from Hordeum vulgare subsp. vulgare, assembly GCF_904849725.1. NCBI lineage: Eukaryota > Viridiplantae > Streptophyta > Magnoliopsida > Poales > Poaceae > Hordeum > Hordeum vulgare. The sequence goes on along the minus strand of NC_058520.1, from coordinate 202,930,761 downwards.
CTTTATCTTTCAGAGAATGCGTAGACATTTAATGCTATTGTGGAGAGTGTATTGTTGTGCTAAAATTTAAAGTTATTTTGGACGCGTACAACTTGTAGATTGTGCTTGCAGATTCCTTCCTGTGCTTTGTGAATTGTGGTTCTTTTACTTAAATGATGTAGGTTTAACCAAGATCATGTCTAACAATTTTCCCATGAAAAAGAAGCCCTAGCTGTGGTTTCAAACACCGGCAGCCATGTTAGCATCCACGACTGTGGATGTGGACGCTTGCGGTTAGAGATGCACAACCCGGACACATGGATTTCCCTTGATGTTGTCATCCTTGCTCGGTCTGCGCACTGGTGGTGTTTGTTGCTTCTCATCGAAGTTTCTGGTGGGTAAGATCCACTGAACTCAGCTATAATGTGTTGCCTCGAGTGTGTAGTACGTTTTTCCTAATCTGTATGCTATCACAATGTATGTCTCTTTAAAAGCATATTTGCAAACTCCTTGGCAATTAACTTCTGAAAATATACACCAACTTTGCAAATTGAATTGGTAGGCTATTTTCCATTAATTTTGGTGATAGATGTATCGACACTAATTGTTTTGGAGATGGAAGGTATAGATGGTAAAAGAGCTTATTTTGTACTTCTTATATTTTTTTGCATGATTTTTTTTCTTATCTACACAGGAGAAGTTGGTTCCTTCTTATCTACAAAGGAGCCTGGCAATGGCGTTATCAGCAAGAGCAGTGAGGCCGCGCAGCAGCTGATCACGATGGCGATGGTGAGGGGCGTTGGTGTGTCGCAGCGACATCGATCTCATCGCAGGTGACTGCGACATCAAACCATCCAACAACGAGAGTGTGGGTGGTTGCAGCGGTGACAAGGAGGTCAGAGGGGGAGTCTGATGCTCTGAGGAGGAGCTTGTTCGACAGCACTGCGAGTTTTGGAGGTGTATGGCTCTGCATGACAGCGTGGCCGCTGCACCACATCAGCTTGATGATGCCGGAAAAGGTCACTGAAGGGATAAGCCACATGCAAGAATGAGTAAGGATTCAAGAAAAGAAGACCAATCGGGTTTACCTCAATGGTGCAAAGGCATCTCCCGTGTTCCTGCTCTAATCTGTAGTGACAAATTGGTTCATGGATTTTCAGTTCACCACCACCACGGTGTATATTCCTGCTTGCTGCCCACACTCATTTTAGTTGATATGGTGCCCTCATGTTTCAAGAAATCAACGACTTTAGAAGTAGGTGCATGAGGTAGTGTATTTTCTTAGTCATGTTAGCATCAAGTAGATGCACCTGATGCGCCTGCCACTGTCTATGTAGTTATTATCATATCATCTGCTTACATGTTTGGTTTGGTAACAAAATTATTTCTCCAAGTACATATTTTATTGTGCAATATAAATTATACTGCGTGTTTATCTCAACCATCCCACTACCCTACTACTTCATATCTGAAGCAACAACTTTTATAGAGTGGGCTACATGTGTTATTGCTTGGATCATTGTATGATGTTATCAGGTATCAACTGCTTCTGCTTCCAATATGTAGTAAAAAATCATACATTAGTTAACGGGGATCCTGAGTTAAAATATTTTGTGAGAAGAAAAGGCAGGCAAGTAATGGGCACTATTCTGACAGTTAAAAGTATATATCTGATCTGATTCACATTGAAGTTAAATTTGTTTGAAAGTTTAGTTAAGCTAACTCTATTGTAATATAGTTGTGTAGATCTGGTTTATGAAGGAACATTCGCATATATCTCCTTCTTTCAAACATGTAACTACAATGACTTCCATTCATAGCAATTATCTACTAATCTGTTGGTTGTGAGAGTGAAAGGAGATTAAACTTGTTTCTTTAGTACGTAGTTTCTAATTAGCTCAACCTGGTTGCTTGCTAAGTGGTTGTGTGGGTCATAAAGAAAATTATTCTTTTCCTAACTTCTTGTCACGCCCAAGATGCGATCCTATCCTTAATTTGGCACGAGGGCCTCGTCAGGGATAGAAGCGCATCTCGTCGTTTCGCAAGAATGGATATCGTTACAAGTACATGTACTGAAAAGATGAGATATATATAGAATTGGCTTACACTTGCCACAAGATACATCAGAGTCACATCATTACAATACATAAACATCATGAATAAGAGCAGGGTCCGACTACGAATAAAAACAAACGAGAAAACAAAACGACGTCCATCCTTGCTATCCCAGGCTGCTGGCCTCGAACCCATCCTAGATAGGTGAAGAAGAAGAAGAAGCAACTCCAAATGTACAATCAACGCGCTCGCGTCAAGTAATCTTTACCTGTACCTGCAACTGGTGTTGTAGTAATCTGTGAGCCACAGGGGACTCAAAAATCTCATTTCCAAAGGTATCAAGACTAGCAAAGCTTAATGGGTGAGGTAAGGTTAAGTGGTGAGGCTGCAACACGCGACTAAGCATTTATTTAGTGGATAACTTACGAGTACAAGAATAAAGAGGGGGATGGTCTACGCATGGCAGACGTGAAGTACTGATGATCACATGAATGATCCTAAACACCTACCTACGTCATACATAACCCCACCGTGTCCTCAATCGGAGAAGGAACTCACGAAAGAGACAATCATGGTTACACACACAGTTGGCATGTTTTTAATTAAGTTAAATTCAAGTTATCTAGAACCAGTGTTAAACAAAGTTTCCACGTTGCCACGTAACCGTGGGCACGACTTTCCGAAGGATTTAACCCTGCAGGGGTGCTCCAACTAGTCCATCACAAATTACCACAAGCCGCATAGAAATCCTCGATCACGAAGCTCGCAATCTCGTCGGACTCCTTTGTGGAAAACCTCAACTCTGAGATTACCCAAAGCATCACCGGAATCCCGATGCACAAGACATTTGTTAAAGGTAAAACTCATCCAGCAAAGCCGCCCGGCGTGTCGACGATCCCGATAGGGGCCGCGTATCTCGTTCTCATGACACGACGGATGAGCAATGGTTACCACGCCAGACGCCGAGTTGCCCCGGGTAGCGTTAGTAAGCTGCTCCGTTTTGGACCAGCACCATTAGCACTGGCCCTCTGTCGGGACCCCGATCCTAAGCCATAGGAATCCAGCCTGTAACACATCGCATCTCTTTACGGTCTCACGCACGGTTATCCCCATGGCTGCAGCCTTACCTTAGCCGGGACCGTTTGCGCCTTTTGACTCGCGTATGCAATTGTGTCGCTAGCAATCCAATGACAAAGAACCCGGATCGACATGTCTAGTCATAAACCAAAGCGGCAGTTCTGCACACGGACATGCATACAAGACCCAGCAAAGCAGGTGTCCGTCACCAGTGAACGTAGACGAGTCATAACAAGCTACAAGGACTCCATTACATCGCGTGACATTTCCCCAACGAGGACAGACACAACAGCTAAGAAGGACACATGCCGGTCAACCAATGTATCCGGAGTAGTAGCGAACTACCATGGCTCGTTGGATCACAAAGGGGCATTTCCCTGTAAGGAATGCTACTAAAGCCTACGGCTAGGTAATCGAACCCCATACATATCAAGTACAACACGCGTACGCATGGCATACCGATATGTATAGATACACCGATGGCATCACAACATAACCATAAATATACAAACTTTATTTAGAAGGCTCGGAAGAGCCACACACATAACATTACAAGGTAGGGGTCTCACGACCCATCATCACAAGTCATACACACAATTCTTACAAACCAGCGGAAGAGTAAAGCTGTCTGAGTACACACAGAAGGAAAGACAAAGGCACATGGCCTGACTATCTACAGACCCATCCTAGGGCCAGATCGTAGCTGGGATACCAGCTACTCGTCGTCGACGATGTCTAGGTAGAACCTTCCATTAGGGTCATTAACAACATCTGCAACAATTATTAAGCAAACATGAGTACAAAAGTACTCAGCAAGACTTTATGATAAGCTATCTACTCAAGCAATGTATCAATAAGGAATTGTGGGGTTTCATGCGGAAAGCCAACATTTGACTCGTGGCTAGACAACTTGCATTTTTAAATAATTTTGACAACTTGATTTCTCGCACACGAGTCCACTAACACCACAACAATACTCCATCGTGGAATCATTCTGTCTCCATATGGAAATGCCATCCACTACACTCACGCTTATCTTGACAATTTTACGAGTAGCCATTTAAAGTTATCTATGAACAACATATGCTTCCAAGTAGTCCATATCTGCGGACGCGGCTATTTGAATAGATCATAACCCTGTAGGGGTGTACTTCTTCACACACGCTCTCACCACTTAGCACCATGTGCATGTCATGCACCTCGGCAACCTTCAAGCGGAAGCCCAACGAGCGAGTCGGCCACGACCGTTAACCACGCTAATACTTAGTCCAGGTCTATCGCCTATCTGAGGGTAACCCGCACGAAAGTCCGACCGAGGTTTCCGCCACGGCCCCAAACGATGTGTGCAGGGTTCCCAAGCCCACCATCCGGGTGACACTTGGTACACCGTGCCACTGCCTACCCCATCAGAGCCCACCTCTCAGGTCACCGCTATGCACGGCCTCCAGCATGACTATAAACACCACAAACTACTTGCAACTCCTGGACCGAGTACTAAGCGGTTAATAAGTCGAGCGGGGTCATCTTTCACGGCCCAGCATGTGGTAGTATCTCGTCTTGGATTACATACACGGAACTCAGTTCCTAAGGACGGTTCCAATGAAACAACCCACCATGTACTCCTACATAGCCTTTCACGAGTACCTTTACCAAATCAGGTTCAACACACAACCTTTACTTACCGAACACATTCTCACAATTCTATTCATCACCCACATGACAGACCATACACAACTCTAAGCATAGCATGCATAGCAGGATAAGGCACATCATGGCTCAAGCATCTACCAGGTATGCTAGGTTGCAAGGTTCAGCTATTTACTGTGACAAAGACAGGTCATGCAAAGGAAGTGGGTTCAACTAACATAGTGAAAGCAGTGAAAGCATTTGCCCTAATGCAAGAAATAAGAGCAGGAGTGAGAATATGGGATTTATCGGGATGATCAAAATGGTTGCTTGCCTTGTTGCTCAGCAGAGGGACAATATCCGTCAGTCGGATATTCGGTGGAATCCGGAGGAGCGGAGCCTATCGATAGAAATGACATCAATCAATATCAATCATATGCAACAAGATGATGCATGAGCATGGCATTAAGATGAAAGGTGGTAGGCTAATTTAGCTACCATTTATTAAGTTGAAGTTGATTTGAATCAAGATTCAAATATCACTTCAAACCAGGTATTTTCGAATACCCTTTTAATTGATTCGACCTGATGCTCACGTCATCTTGTTTTAACATGCATGGGAATGATATGGTGAGTTGCTGGTTGTGATTGAGCATTGTTTGGTCATGGCATTTGAAGTGGAATTCAAATGAATTTCAAATTCCAACTCCAAAACATTTATCAAATTTAACCTATTCACCATTTTGCATGTTTGGTGAAGTTAACATTTTCAAACATGTTTGAAAATGACATATTCAGATTCCTTGGATTTTTCTGATCATTTTTCATATATAATTTGTCCAATTTGGAGTTATATTAAAACTTTTATGAATTTCCAAAGTTTTGAACTTATTCTAGTATTATTTTTAAACAGAAAAAGCTTTATGGCATCAGGATGACATCAGCAGGTCCAACTGGCCGTTGAAAGTCAAACCTGACCAGTGGGACCCACTGGTCAGTGACTCTGGCTAGTTTTTAGTTTAGATTTAAGTTAATTAGTTAATTAGCAGGATAGGATCCACCTGTCAGTGACTCTTAGTTTAATTTAATTAAGTTATTTTTATTTTTATTATTACTAATTAACCAGAGGCTGGCACCACCTGTCATAGACTCACGGGGGTCAGATCCACCGGCGGCAAGGTCGTCCTCGCCGGCGGTGAGCCTTCGGCAACCTCCAGGACGGCGGAGAGGCTCGGAAACGCGACACAAGTGGCCAAACTCTGTGCGGAGTCCACCAGAAGAACGACACGTCTCCCGCAGGTCCATTTTTGCATAAAATCGGGGCTGATCAGGCCGGAGATGACGCCGGCGACGATCTTGGCGGCGGCCGAAGCTCGGGCGTCATCAGGGTCATCGAAACAGGGGGCTTCACGTGCGGGGCTAGGCTCCTACGGCATCTACACGACGCCCTGAAGCCACTGGTGGCCTCAGATGGACGAGCCGTTCACCGAAGGGCTACCGGCGACGAGCTCCCGCGGCGGATCTCGTCGGGCTCCGGTGAAAACAGGGCTAGAGGAAGAGATCGAAGGGGGAAACTTGGGGGAAATCTTGCTAGGCTCACGAGGAGTGCAGTGGTAGCGGTAGCTTGCTCTGGGACGACCTGTAGAGAGAGAACGCCGGCGGCGAGCTTCGGTGACCTGAGGAAGAAGACGACCGCGTCTCGTCGATTCACTGCATCCCGGCGTCGGGCTGTAGCTTGGGAGCTTCAGGGAGCTGCAGCGGATCTGTTGCACGTCTCAGAAGGAGGAGAGGTGGGCTAGAACGACAGCGAGCTCGAGCTCAGGTTCGGCTCTAATGGCGGTAGAGAAGGATGAGGCAGAGGGGGCGAATGAGGAGAGGTGCGAGCATGGAGAGGCTGCGGGGAGGTTATGCCTTCGCGTGCCAGCGCGAAGTGGCGGCCAGGCAGGCGCACAAGTGCGTGGCCGCGTCGGAGTACGCGGCGGCCACCTCCTACTGCCCACTGGCGAGGGGGAAGACGACAAAGGAAGAGCTGGGTTGGGCCAGGTGAGCGACAGGTACGCTTTTTTCCATTTTTGTTTCTATTTTGTTTTCTATTTTGAAGCTGAATTGTTCTGTTATTTATTTTGGCTCCAAACATAGTTCAAAAATTATTTTGAACACACTGAAATATTAGTTGGAATATTTCCAACCATTAGTGAAGTTTTCAACATTTTTGAAAACTTGAAAGTTTTTGAATTCAAATTTAAACTTGAATTCAGTGGATTTTTGAATTTAAATAAAATGCCAAATGTGTTTTGATAATAGTTTTCTTCCCTGATAATTTGTTTTCAAGAATTATCAGAAAAGTTGAACTTTTCTTGAGGCCATTTTGGGTTCATTGATTTTAACAAGTTTTGAATTTCCTTGAATTTTGAGAAGTGGCTAGGGTTTTTGGGGTTTTGTTTCACCACTTGCTTTGAGTTTGTTTCAAGTTCTTGAATGCAATGAATGTAAACATGAGCACAATGCTAAAACCTAGTTAGGGATCCAGGGATGTGAGAACTCACCCCCACTCAAAAGAATCTTATCTCGAGATTTAGAAGTCGTCGGGAATAACGCGGGATACTCAAGTCGGAGACGATCCTCTCTTTCCCATGTTGCCTCCTTTTCAGAATGATTTGACCATTGAACTTTAAGAAACTTGAGGTTTCGACATCGAGTGGTACGCTCAGCTTGATCAAGAATACGCACAGGATATTCTCGGTATGAAAGGTTATCTTGGAGATCAAGCATTTTGTGGTCCACTTCACGAATAGGATCCGAAAAGCAACGCGTGAGTTGCGAGACGTGGAAGACATCATGAACCTTGGAAAGATGCGGAGGAAGTTCCAACTCGTAGGCGACTTCTCCTCGTTTGGCAAGAATGCGAAAAGGAACAATGTAACGAGGAGCCAACTTGCCCTTGATACCGAATCGATGGGTACCCTTCAAAGGTGTAACCCGAAGGTAAGCCTTCTCGTCAACTTCAAAGGTCACAACCTTATGATGACGATCATATTGGCTCTTTTGACGAGACTGGGCTGTTTTCAACTTTTCACAAATAATGCGAACCTGCTCTTCTGCATCCTGGATCATATCCGGGCCAAATAGTTGCCTCTCTCCGGTTTCTGACGAATTAAGAGGTGTTCGACATCTTCGTCCATAGAGAACTTCAAAAGGGGCTTTGCCCAAGCTTGATTGATAACTATTTTTATAAGCAAATTCGGCGAATGGAAGACACTTCTCCCAATTCATACCGAACGATATAACACAAGCTCGGAGCATATCTTCTAGGACTTGATTCACTCTTTCTACTTGACCACTTGATTGAGGATGGAAAGCAGTGCTAAAAGATAAGTGAGTCCCCATAGCATTCTGAAAACTTTCCCAGAAGTGAGAAATAAAGATACTCCCACGGTCTGAGTTAATCTCCAGGGGAACACCATGAAGAGACACTCTTCGAGAGATATATAACTCTGCTAGCTGGCTAGCTGTTATACTCTCACGAACTGGAAGAAAATGGGCTACTTTGGAGAGACGGTCAATGACCACAAAGATAGCATTATTTCCTTTCTTGGTCTTGGGAAATCCGGTAATGAAATCCATACTGACTTTATCCCATTTCCATTCAGGAATAGCTAAAGGTTGAAGGGTGCCAGCAGGCCTTTGATGTTCTGCCTTAACTCGACGACAAACATCATAGTTAGCAACGAACTCAACAATTTCTCTCTTCATCCTAGTCCACCAAAACCTCTGGCGTAGGTCCTGATACATCTTAGTACTACCAGGATGAATGGTGAGAGGAGAAACATGAGCTTCCTTAAGGATTAACTGCCTTAGATGTGGATTCCTAGGAACCACTAGACGATTCTGGAAGAACACAACACCTTGATCATTCATGGAGAATTCATTAGCGTTTCCGCTAATAATATTCTCCTTGATCCGTGATATACCCTTATCACGCTTCTGGCCAGCTATCATTTGATCCTTAAGAGTAGGCTTTGCCACCAGGGTAGAAAGGAATCCTTGAGGAACAATATGGAGATTTAACTTCCGAAATTCCTCATAGGGATGTGGTTGTCCTCGTTGTAGCATCAAATTGTTACAATACGACTTACGACTTAGTGCATCAGCCATAACATTGGCCTTCCCCGGGGTGTAAGTTATCCCTAAGTCGTAATCCGTGATCAACTCAACCCATCGTCTTTGCCTGAGATTCAAATCCGGATGGGTGAAGATATATTTTATACTTTGGTGATCACTGAATATTTTGCAATGATTACCAAGAAGGTAATGTCGCTAGGTTTTAAGTGCATGGACCACAGCTGCAAGCTGAAGATCATGTGTGGGATAATTATCCTCATGTGGATGCAAATGTCGAGATGCGTATGCAATCACATGACGATCTTGGATGAGAATGCAACCTAATCCTTGTCGCGAGGCATCACAATAGATAACAAAGTCCTTAGAAAAATCTGGTGGTAGCAACACAGGTTTAGAAGTCAGGCGTCTTTTCAGTTCCTGAAAACTATGCTCACACTGTGGTGTCCACTCGAATTTTTATCTTTCTTGAGGAGTTCAGTTAGAGGCTTTGCAACCTTGGAGAAATTCTTGAAAAAGCGGCGACAATAGCTCGCTAGACCAAGAAAACTCCTAACTTGCTTAACCGATTCAGGTTGAGTCCAATCAAGGACAGCTTGAACTCTCTCGGGATTGACAGCAATACCCTTAGCAGAGATCACGTGACCTAGATAGGTCACTTATGGTAACCAAAATTCACATTTTGAAAACTTGGCATAAAGGCGATGCTCTCGAAGTTTCATCAATACCAGCCTTAGATGCTCGGCATGTTCTTGTTCGTTCTTCGAGTAGATGAGAATATCATCGAGGTATACTACGACGAATTTATCCAAATACTCCATGAAGATTGAATTCATCAAGCGAGAGAAGGTAGCTGGGGCATTGGTTAAACCGAAGGACGTGACGGTGTACTCGTATTGGCCATAACGAGTGACAAAAGCCGTTTTTGGAATGTCCCCGTTCTTGATCTTGATTTGATGGTATCCCAACCTCAAATCCATTTTTGAGAAGACTGAGGATCCAGCGAGCTGATCATACATGTCGTTGATCCTGGGGAGAGGATACTTGTTCTTTATGGTGACCAGATTAACTGGTCGGTAATCTACAACCATCCGATCCGTTCTGTCTTTCTTCTTGACGAAGAGGACGGGGCAAGCCCAAGGAGAAGAGCTAGGACGAATGAAACCTTTATTCAAGGCCTCATATAGTTGCTTCTTAAGTTCGGCTAGCTCTAGCGATGCCATCTTAAATGGTCTTCTGGCTATTGGAACGGTTCCTGGAACAAGATCTATCACAAACTCTACATCTCTGTCAGGTGGAATTCCTGGCAGTTCCTCTAGAAAAACATCTGGGAAGTCACGGACTACCGGAATGTATTCAAGTTCTGGAAGAGGGTAGGCATTGAGGGAATAGAGTTGGCATTTGGCAACTCGAGTAGAGACATTGACCATCTCACCCGAGGGATGGGTAAGCTGAACATTTCTAGAATGAGTATCAGTCTTGGCATAGTGAGCAGACATCCAGTCCATACCCAAGATGATATTAATATCCGAAGATTTCAGGGCTATCAAGGATGCTAGAAAAACTAGCGTGTCTACTAGAATTTCATTGTCATAGGTTATCCTGGAGGTTTGCCACTTACTACCAGGGGTTTGGACAACCAATATGATTGGCATATCACAGAAAGACATGTTATGCAACTGTGCATAACTTTCTGAAATGAAGGAATGAGAAGACCGAGTGTCAAAAAGAACAGATGCTGGGTGATGATTAACAAGGAGCGTGCCCAGTATGACGCCGGGTTCCTCTGCAGCTTCTTCTGCTGAAACATAGTTCACACGGCCACGTGCATGAGTTGGCTTCACATAGCAAGCTTTGCCCGACATGCCTTGCCCAACGGACTTTCCGGGTTGCTTTGCACCCACATTCTGAGGATACTCACGGGAATTGTGCCCTGGTTCTCCACACTTGTAACAGATCAACTGATTAGCACGTGGTGCAGCATTGCTAGCTGGACCACCATTGGTTTTTGCTGGAGGGTTGGTCTGATTCGTCTGAGGCGCCACATAGGATGGCCTCGGAGTGTATCTTGGCGGCAGAGAACTATTTGGAACCCACAGCCCGCGTTTTGGAAACGTGGAACGAGATGATGAGCCAAAGTCACGGGAGTGCTTCTTTGTGGCTTCATAGTCGGTATGACCAGTCTCGGCACTGATTGCCTTGTTGACCAGAGCTTGGAAGCTTGTACATTCGTGGAGGCGCAAATCACGATGAAGCTCAGGGCTGAGACCCTTACGGAGTCTTGCTTGCTTCTTGGCATCAGTAGACACCTCCTCTGTTGCATAGCGGGCGAGGTTACCGAACTCGCGGTTATAGGCATCCACGGTCAACTTTCCCTGGGTGAATGCATAGAACTCCTCTCTCTTTGTGTCCATCAGGCCCTCTGGAATATGGTGCAGACGGAAGGCTGCACTAAAGTCTGCCCATGTAGCTACTGGTTCAGCAGGACGCATAGTTTCAAAGTTCTCCCACCACAGATTGGTGGGTCCTTCCAGAAAGTACGCCGCAAAGGTCACCTTGTCGGCCTTAGAAACATTCACAGAGCGAATCTTACGTGAGATACTGCACAACCAATCATCAGCGTCGAGGGGATTGACGGGGTGATGGTACTTTGGAGGATTCAGCTTCACAAAGTCATTGAGGGACACTGCAGCATTCCTAGGCCGACGAGCCGTATTTTGCTCAATATGCTCTAACAGTCGGTTGGTCTCCCTTTTGTTTCTCTTTGCCTCAAGCATAACTTCCACCAGAGAGGGTGGGTGAGGCAGTTCTTCCTGCGACGCTTGACTACCCTCACCTTGCTCATGAGCAGGGGCACGGTTCAACCTGGTGAACACCATCCTGACAAACAAACTCACAACATAGACCAATATCATCATCAATACTAGCTATGGATTAAGAATGCACTAAACACATGGAATTCCTAAATGAATATCGAACAGCATGGTAACAAGCAACTGCTATATATACACCATGGTTCATACACACCATTACATAGTTCAGTACAACCTTAACCGAAGAACAAACTACTGAAAATATGAAACTACTCATGAGAGGCTTCCAAGCTTCCTATACATTATTTATCTATGCCTCTGTAATTCATTTCACGACACAAGCATACTTCACAAGTCACACAGGACTGTGAAAGTACTGCTACTACCATACTATCCTTCCACTCACGGTTCAGGCATCCGCATAGAACATCTCATAAAGATTGCCTCCATGGGCTGGAAGCTCAACCTGCGGATTAGGAAATACTCCAGCCTGAGATCTCTCGGATCCGTAAGGACACGGATGTGGCCTTGGACCCCTGACTGGTGGTAGTAGAGGTCCTCGAAGAGGGGTGACTCCTCCTATAGCAGGCCAGTCAACATGAGCCGGAAGATGGGTTCTAACAGGGTTCAGCATCTCCATATCTCCATACCCTATCTGGACTACAGGTGCCAGCTGGGTCAAAGCCGTCCACAGACGGGTACGTGTAGCATAGAGCTCCATACGAAGGGCACGAGCATCCCTGTCTCTATTCTCTAGCATCTCAGCAATGGACTGCAGCAGCGGATCCTCCATAGAGGAATCAAAGTAGACCCCACTCAGGTATCCTTCTTCACCTGGCTGAGAGGCAGGAACATAGCAGAACTCTGAATTCTGCAGCAGTGCATGTCTAGCCCTCATGATGGTCAGCATTGAATAGGCAGCATCTTGTACTGCCATGTCAACAGTGACCCCCAATCCATAAGACCAATGGATTGGCTCCTCAGCTCCAAGGTAATCTGGGAATACCCTAACAGTGCAGAGGTATTGGCTTTGATTAAAATCCCGGTACTGCTCCTCCACTGTGTACTCTGGGTACCAGCGGTAACCGGACACTGACATCATCCTGACTAGCATGGCCGTATGACCCGGCACATCAATGCACCTAGTCAGGCGAACCACCTGACGAGAAGGACGGCCAGGCATATGAAAATAGAGAGTAATGCAAAAGCATTAGAGCTCTAAAGACAAATTTGGGCACCATAACGGCTGTAAATGCTCAAAAACAATTTTGAGACAACCCATAAAATAGAATAGCGTAACCACTCAACTATCAAGTTCAATTCTCTGATCATCAAACTTACTTCCTTTTCCTAGGGATAAAAGAAACCCAAAATAACTCTCGACCCGTTGTCCTATAATCTACCGATCAGAAAGACGAGCCTAAAAGAAGATGAGTAACCTCGTCCTTAATCCCTGCAGAAAAGACGAGGAAGACCAGAATAGAATAACTTGAGAAGAGAACAAGAGTCTTACGTGCCCTTCCACAAACAATTCCCTTATATATAACTAAAGCAATTCTAGACTCAACTTCGATTAGTTTGGCTTAGTAATCCTACAGCCAGTCAGGCTCTGACACCAACGCTGTCGGGACCCCGATCCTAAGCCATAGGAATCCAGCGTGTAACACATCACATCTCTTTGCGGTCTCACGCACGGTTATCCCCACGGCTGCAGCCTTACCTTAGCCGGGACCATTTGCGCCTTTTGACTCGTGTGTGCAATTGTGTCGCTAGCAATCCAATGACAAAGAACCCGGATCGACATGTCTAGTCATAAACCAAAGCGGCAGTTCTGCATAGGGACATGCATACATGACCCAACAAAGCAGGTGTCGGTCACCACCGAACGTAGACGAGTCGTAGCAAGCTACAAGGACTCCATTACCTCGCGTGACATTTCCCCAACGGGGACAGACACAACAACTAAGAAGGACACATGCCGGTCAACCAATGTGTCCGGAGCAGTAGCGAACTGCCATGGCTCGTTGGATCACAAAGCGGCATTTCCCTGCAACGAATTCTACTAAAGCCTACTGCTAGGTAATCGAACCCCATACATATCAAGTACAACATGTGTACGCATGGCATACCGATATGTATAGATACATCGATGGCATCACGACATAACCATAAAGAAACAAACTTTACTTAGAAGACTCGGAAGAGCCACACACATAATGTTACAAGGTAGGGGTCTCACGACCTATCATCAAAAGTCATACACACAATTCTTACAAACCAGCGGAAGAGTAAAGCTGTCTGAGTACAGATAGAAGGAAAGACAAAGGCACATGGCCTGACTATCTACAGACCCATCCTAGGGCCAGATCGTAGCTGGGATACCAGCTACGCGTCGTCGACGATGTCTAGGTAGAACCCTCCATTAGGGTCATTAACAACCTCTGCAATAATTATTAAGCAAACATGAGTACAAAAGTACTCAGCAAGACTTTAGGATAAGCTATCTACTCATGCAATGTATCAATAAGGAATTGTTGGGTTTCATGCGGAAAGCCAACATTTGACTCGTGGCTAGACAACTTGCATTTTTAAATAATTTTGACAACTTGATTTCTCGCACATGAGTCCACTAACACCACAACAATACTCCATCGTGGAATCATTCCGTCTCCATACGGAAATGTCGTCCACGTCACTCACGCTTATCTTGACAAATTTATGAGTAGCCATTTAAAGTTATCTATGAACAACATATGCTTCCAAGTAGTCCATATCCGCGGACGCGGCTATTCGAATAGATCATAACCGTGCAGGGGTGTACTTTTTCACACAGGCTCTCGCCACTTATCGCCATGTGCACGTCATGCACCTCGGCAACCTTCAAGCAGAAGCCCAGCGAGGGAGTCGGCCACGACCGTTAAGCACGCTAGTACTTAGTCCAGGACTATCACCTATCTGAGGGTAACCCGCACGGAAGTCCGGCCGAGGTTTCCGCCACGGCCCCCAACGATGTGCGCAGGGTTCCCAAGCCCACCATTCGGGTGCCACTTGGTACACCGTGCCACTGCCTACCGCATCACAGCCCACCTCTCAGGTCAGCGCTATGCATAGCCTCCAGCATGATTATAGACACCAGAAACTACTTGCAACTCCTGGACCGAGTACTAAGCGGTTAATAAGTCGAGCGGGGTCATATTTCAGGGCCCAGCAAGTGGTAGTATCTCGTTTTGGATTACATACACGGAACTCAGTTCCTAAGGACGGTTCCAATGAAACAACCTGCCATGTACTCCTACATAGCCTTTCACCGTTACCTTTACCAAATCAGGTTCAACACACAACCTTTACTTACGGAACAAATTCTCACAATTCTGTTCATCACCCAGATGACAGACCATACACAACTCTAAGCATAGCATGCATAGAAGGATAAGGCACATCATGGCTCAATCATCTACCAGGTATGCTAGGTTGCAAGGTTCAGCTATTTACTGTGACAAAGACATGTCATGCAAAGGAATTGGGTTGAACTAACGTAGTAAAAGCAGTGAAATCATTTGCTCTAATGCAAGAAATAAGAGGAGGAGCGAGAACATGGGATTTATCAGGATGATCAAAATGGTTGCTTGCCTTGTTGCTCAGCAGAGGAACAATATCCGTCAGTTGGATATTCGGTGGAATCCGGAGGAGCGGAGCCTACCGATAGAAATGACATCAATCAATATCAATCATATGCAACAAGATGATGCATGAGCATGGCATGAAGATGAAAGGTGGTAGGCTAATGTAGCTACCATTTATTAAGTTGAAGTTGATTTGAATCAAGATTCAAATATCACTTCAAACCAGGTATTTTCGAATACCCTTTTAATTGATTCGACCTGATGCTCAGGTCATCTTGTTTTAACATGCATGGGAATGATATGTTGAGTTGCTGGTTGTGATTGAGCATTGTTTGGTCATGGCATGTGAAGTGGAATTCAAATGAATTTCAAATTCCAACTCCAAAACATTTAACAAATTTAACCTATTCACCATTTTGCATGTTTGGTGAAGTTAACATTTTCAAACATGTTTGAAAATGACATATTCAGATTCCTTGGATTTTTGTGATCATTTTTCATATATTATTTGTCCAATTTGGAGTTATATTCAAACTTTTATGAATTTACAAAGTTTTAAACTTATTCTGGAATTATTTTTAAACAGAAAAAGTTTTATTGCATCAGCATGACATCAGCAGGTCCAACTGGCCGTTGAAAGTCAAACCTAACCAGTGGGACCCACTCGTGAGTTACTCTAGCTAGTTTTTAATTTAGATTTAAGTTAATTAGTTAATTAGCAGGGTAGGACCCACCTGTGAGTGACTGCTTAGGTTAATTTAATTAAGTTAATTTTATTTTTATTATTACTAATGAACCAGAGGCTGGCCCCACCTGTCATAGACCGAGGGGGGGGGGTCAGATCCACCGGCGGCGAGGTCGTCCTCGCCGGCGGTGAGCCTCCGGCGACCTCCAGGACGGCTGAGAGGCTCGGAAACGCGGCACAGGCGGCCAAACTCTGCGGGAGTGCACCAGAAGAACGACAGGTCTCCCGCAGGTCCATTTTTGCATAGAACCGGGGCTGATCTGGCTGGAGATGACCCCGACGACGAGCTTGGCGGCAGCCGAAGCTCGGGAGTCATCGGGGTCATCGAAACAGGGGGCTTCACGCGCGGGGCTAGGCTCCTACGACAGCTACACGACGCCCTGAAGCCACTGGTGGCCTCAGATGGACGAGCCGTTCACCGGAGGGCTACCGGCGACGAGCTGCCGCGGCGGATCTCGTCGGGCTCTGGTGAAAACAGGGCTAGAGGAAGAGATCGAAAGGGGAAACTTGGGGGAAATCTTGCTAGGCTCACGGGGAGTGAAGTGGTAGCACTAGCTTGCTCGGGGACGGCTTGTAGAGAGAGAACGCCGGCGGCGAGCTTCGGTGACCCGGGGAAGAAGACGACCGCGTCTCGTCGATTCACTGCATCCCGGCGTCGGGCTGTAGCTTGGGAGCTTCAGGGAGCTGCGGTGATCTGTTGCACGGCTCAGAAGGAGGATAGGTGGGCTAGAACAACGGCGAGCTTGAGCTCGGGTTCGGCTCTATTGGCGGCAGAGAAGGATGAGGCAGAGGGGGCGAATGAGGAGAGGGGCGAGAATGGAGAGGCTGCAGGGAGGTTATCCCTTCGCGTGTCAGCGCAAAGTGGCGGCCAGGCAGGTGCACAGGTGCGTGGCCGCGCCGGAGTATGCGGCGGCCACCTCCTGCTGCCCACTGGCGAGGGGGAAGACGACAGAGGAAGAGCTGGGCTGGGCGACAGGTACGCTTTTTCCCTTTTTTTCTATTTTGTTTTCTGTTTTGAAGCTGAATTGTTCTGTTATTTATTTTGGCTCCAAACTTAGTTAATTTTTTTTGAACACACTGAAATATTAGTTGGAATATTTCCAACCATTACTGAAGTTTTCAACATTTTTGAAAACTTGAAAGTTTTTGAATTCAAATTTAAACTTGAATTCAGTGGCTTTTTGAATTTAAATAAAATGCCAAATGTGTTTGGAAAATAGTTTTCTTCCCTGATAATTTGTTTTCAAGAATTATCAGAAAAGTTGAACTTTTCTTGAGGCCATTTTGGGTTCATTGATTTTAACAAGTTTTGAATTTCCTTGAATTTTGAGAAGTGGCTAGGGTTTTTGGGGTTTTGTTTCACCACTTGCTTTGAATTTATTTCAAGTTCTTGAATGCAATGAATGTAAACATGAGCACAATGCTAAAACCTAGTTAGGGATCCAGGGATGTGACACCCTCCCTGTATTATGTAAAATTACTCCTCGGGTTCATGAGGCCCTATGCTTTCAGTATTGACAAAATTATTATGTTCGGCAAATGTAGTACCAATGTTGGGCCTTGCCAGACCAGCTTTAATCTAAAACGAATTATCAAGGGGGTCCCCATAACAACCCCATCGTGTTAGGAGCGCTCAATTATGGAAAATAACACCGGTAGCCGAAACTAAGGGGGCAAAGGTGGAACAAAACACCAGGCTAGAAAGGCCGAGCCTTCCACCTTTTATCAAGTATATTGGTGCATTAAATTAAATAGCATTTAATAGGGTGATATAAGAAGGAACCCATGTTGTCACATGGAAGCAACTACACCTGCAACTAGCAACGCTAACACAAGGTTAAGCAAGCGGTAACATAGCCAATCAGTGGTTTGCTAGGTTGTGAACATGTTGAAGGTTTTCATGGCATTGTTGAGAGGTTGATATTTAACATGTGGTAGGCAACGAGACATAATCGATAGAAACGGTAAAACTAGCATGGCAATGATAGTAATGGTATGTGGGGAAATGGTCATCTTGCCTGAGATCTCGCTTGGAAGAAGAATGACTCCGTGAAGCAGACGAACCGATGTAGTCGAACGGTTTCTCACAATCCGTCACGCTTGCAGAACTCTAACGAGACGAAGAAAACCGAAAGCAAGCATCAACACACGATATTCACCACGGCACATGCACGACAAGATGCAATCCACATATGATGCATGATCAGCTGAATACATGCAAGTCACGGCATCACAAATCACACAATCAAACAGTACACATTAAGTGAAGTTCAATATGCAACGAGTTGCATATTGACGAAACTCCACATACGAATTATTTAGTTCTATCCCGATTAGGTACTCGGTAATATTAAATGTTAATAAACATGGGAAGAGGTGAAGCGTAATTAAACTACCTATCTAGGCATTTTAAATGAGGTCGGAAATGACATATAACATCTCCGAGATGACCTCACATGTTAATTTACAATTCTGTCCAGATCCGAACTAACACATTTAAATGTTTGTTAAACAGAAAAACAAATAGGTTCACGTGATTCTATGCGTCGTTACAAGCAATTTACACATAGAGAACATCTCCAACGGAGCTACGGATCAAAAGATACAAGCACCGCAAGATATGATGGCATGAATGCAATATGTGTGCAAATGGTATCCACAACATTTCAAAACACACAACCAGCAAGATAAAATGGATCTACACGAGATTCTAAGCAATATTCACATAGCACACGATCAAAACGGAGCTACGGTTCAAAAACTACGAGCTAAACAAGAAATCACTACAATCTGCCAAAATCAGCCACATAGCATTTTCTACACCCCACAACTATGAGCTACACAAAACCAATATGCTCAACCAAGGCATGAGACGATAGAGGGCAAGAAGCACTACAACATACAACTAACAACACCTTGCATGGGAGCATGGATCACTAGGAAAAGAAGTGACAAAATGGATTCTCACACATAGTTTCAAACTTTGTGAAAATAACAGTTTATAAAACTGTAGTTTTCGATCTGAAGGCATATTGACAGCAGCAAAACCATAAGCTACAGGACTCCAAATGGCATGAAATTTCACTGCATGCTAGAGAATCCCAAAGTCCACAACTGACTCCATTGCACCAACCTCAAAAGAGCTATAGATCACCAGCTAAACTCATGCAAAGAAAACAACAAAATATAACAGATTTCAGTCTTAGAAATATTTCAGCATCTACAAATCAGCACTATTTTCTAGCAACTTGAGAGCTAGCAAACGACACCTAAACATGGATTTCTATTGCAACCAAAATTACCAGGGGCTAGACTAAACATGCAAGGGCAACTCTCTAGTTGACAACTCCTTCATAGCACACACGGAATAAATCCCACAAAATAAACAAAAGGGCATCACGGCGAAATATCGCGCGAACTAACTTGCTCAAAAGCTAAAACTAAATACATAGTTAAATCCCATGGATTTTTCTACCCCGAAAACATATATAACATGAGGGGTTGCAAAATAAAAACAATGCCACACGTATATGCGGGAATATGTCCTAAACGCGTTATAATAAACTAGCTACGGAATCATACATGCAAAAATACCAACGTCTACTCTAAAATACATGGCAAAGGGGTTCCTAAAACATGAATATTTTATCTACGGGGTTCGAGCAATTCGGACACGCACGACAAAATAAATACAGGACGAATCCTATTGGGCCAGCACGTAAAACTATGCATTCGGAGGTTCAAACTACGTCAAACATTTATGCAAGTTACAATAACACAATCTACGCGCAAAACTACACAATTTACATATATAGATCATCTCGATCCGATGCCCGGTTAAATATCTACGGTCGTTTTAATATATCTAATAACCGTGAAAATATTAATCGCATAACTAATTGGGAGAGAGAAAAAAAATACCATGGGCCAAATTGGAGCTGGGCCGAGGCGGAACTGAGACAGGTCGGGCAAGGCGGACGGGAGGTGGGCCAGCTGGCGTCGGCTCTGCATCGGGCCCACACAGGCGATGCGCGGCTTGGCCGGGGCGGTGACCACCTGGGCCGGCTGGCGCGGGACCCAGTTGCCGCTGGAGACTGGCGGTTCGTCGCTTCGTCGTCCAGATCGGACCGACGAGAGGCGGCGGCTGCTCCAGGAGCGGGGCGGCGAGGGGCAGCGAGCAGGCGGGGCGGCGAGGAACGGCGAGCCGGAACGGAGGGCACGGGAACTGTGGGAGGAGACCGGAGAGGCGTGTGCGAGCTGGGGCGACGGCTCGGTCCGGCGAGGTCCCACGGCGCAGCGAGGGGAACCTTGCCAGGAGCTCGCGAGGACGCCGGATCCGGGACGCCGGCGGCGAGGCAGCTGAGGCTAGGGACGTCGGCCGGCGGCGGTGCACAGAAGGCGGCGGCGGGGCTGGAGTCCGGGAGGAGGCCGGCGGGGTGCTGCCACGGAGGGGCTGAGACGAGCTCGGGCATGGGGGATCGGGGCTGCGCCCAGATGGGCTTCGTGCGGGCCCGGCGACTGGAGGTGGGAGGAGACAACAGGTGGGACTAGGGTTTCGGGGTGGCACGTATCCCGAGGTGGAAGCATAGGGGATGTCTAAAATTAGGAGGGGGTCTATTTATATACAAAGGGGGGGCTAGGTTTAGCGAAATTACGTCCCAGATCCAACGCGCGGTCGGAATCGGACTATCTCGAACGCGGGGACGGTTAAGTGGCCGTGTAGAGTAGTTATCCGGAGACGAGAGGGAAAACGGGCGACCCGGCAACGAGATTTAAAACACCGAAAGACGTCCGACGATAGACCGAATACGGTGCCGCTACGGTCGACCGTTCGGGTACCAGACGAACTCCGATTGCGACGAAACATGACAGGCGGCCTACCTATAACTAATTACGATGGCACGCCAAGTTCCAACCCAATCAGAAAAAGTTTGAAACACGCTTTTGTAAACAAGATTTAGACGATGCCGCGGGCGCGTGCGTGTGCGGTTGGGCTCAGAACGGACAACGACGAGAACCGGCAACTAACAACGGATGCAAGTTTGAAAACTGGCGGCAACGAGATGCCGATGCAATGCTGATGATGCGCATGATGCGATAATGAAGCGACAAATAAAAATAACCACACGACGAAAACGGAAATAAAGGTGAGTCTTCTGGGGCGTCGGTCTCGGGCTGTCACACTTCTTTAGACTAAAAATACTCTTGACTTTCTCCTTTGTGGAAGTCGCTCTCTAGAATGTAAACAGTACTTTACAATAGTAGTGGTAGTGCACCCGTTCCGGATCAAATTTACTGGTGCGTCTCATACCTTCCGGTTGCAACATCATTCCATGAGTGATACGGTGAGCCGAAGATGAGGTAGGCCATTAGTTCGTTTGAAAGTTCAGTTAAGCTAACTCTATTGTAATATATTTGTGCAGATCTGGTTTATGAAGGAACATTCACATATATCTGCTTCTTTCGAACATGTAACTACAATGAGTTCCATTTATAGCAATTATCTACTAATCTGTTGGTTGTGAGAGTGAAAGACGATTAAACTTGTTTCTTGAGTACATAGTTTCTAAATAGCTCAACCTGGTTGCTTGCTAAGTGGTTGTGTTGGTCATAAAGAAAATTATTTTTGTCCTGACTTCTTTACACTAAAAATACTCTTGACTTTCTCCTTTGTGGAAGTGGCTCTCTAGAATGTATACAGTATTTTACAATAGTGTCGTTAGTGCACTGTGCTGGATCAAATTTACTGGTGCGTGTCATGCCTTCCGGTTGCATCATGATTCCATGAGTGATATTGTCAGCCGAAGATGAAGTAGGCCATATTAGATTTTCCTTTTAGTTTAGTGATTCATCAACTCTAAACTTCGTTGGGTGCTTATCATGGTCATGTGATATCAATTAACTTTTCATGTCTGTCCTCTAAATACATTAACCATGGCTGTTCATTTCTAAGGTGTCAATACTTCTACACAATCCACCTATCAGTGTAGTGTATCGATGGCATTTCGGTTCCGTTTTACACACTTAGAGGATATATGGATTCACTCACAAAAAAATAAATATTAATTCTAATTAGATTATATAGATACCTTGAGGTACAAAGACCGATTTTACTCATTTTTGCATCTCATTACAAGTCCATGTACATGTTCTAGACTGTACATACCAGCATGATGGTAGTTTGAGCATGATTCAATGGTAACTTTGGGTTGTCGCCACACGCCAGTGATAGACCACAAAATGTAGTGTTGGTTTATTGTTGGTGTGTCATAGAAGTGAGTTGGTTACTCTCTTGTAGGAGAAAATTGATTTTAATTTTAGGATTGTGCACTTGATTATGCATGCCTGATCACCCAAGTTAAATAATGTTATTTTGGCTCTATATATGAGACTAGCCTTACATGTTTGAGTAATATTATCTCAAAGGAACATGGCAACAAAGCTGCAAGAAGAACGGAACCAAAAATCCCAAAAGGTACTGCACAAGAGTCCAATCAGTGAAGAGTGTGTGGCACAATGAGTTACACAATGAGGCAATAGTTGGTTGACTAATTTCATAAAAGTAGCTTCTTTATCAGATTAATTTTTGTGTTCCACCCCCTTCCCGTTGATTCTATTTTATCGTTCCTCAGTATTTTGAATGGAAATTTGCTAAGCAAATAGTTCTTTTTTCAATGGGTGTGACAGACCACACCCCAGTCAAGTAATACATCATATAAACAAGAAGAAAGAAAACCACAGATCTCCATGAAAGATGTTGCAAATATAACATCAACTAAGACTTTTTTTAGTTTCAGTTGACTAAGATTTGGCAACTCCATTTTTCTATATGCCGTTGGAATCCATTAGCTATCTCGGCGGAGTTGATTTTGTGAGTTCATGGATGAGAATCAACAAAATAGTTGTTTCTTATTTGGTAGATCTACTCGTTTGTAAATATATCTTTCACATATGTGATATGGGAACGTACTCTCTTAAACTATTGCCACAGGGTGATAAGAATGCGACTTGATAAAGGGTAGACACCAAGCCGACAAAAGGATGTGCACAGAGAAGTACCACAAGGAGATGGAAAAAGGCGAGAGAACTTGACTCAATTCTGGATGGGGCAGAGGCAACGTTAACAAGAGAGGTTGACAAGTGTGGCAAAAAAACTAATTTTGACTATGATGTTGAATATCCAGCATAAATTCCATTAAGGTTCTAGCTCACATACGAGAGGGATGTTTTGGCTTTGGGGAGCATAAACTTCCAAATGAAGAGTCAATTGAAAATATCTGTTTTTTAGATGTTCATATTAGTTTAGCAAGCATGCTTACAATTTCCATGTGAAACGTGTGAGCAGTGCTTCATTAATGAAGCAACAAATTAAGTGTAATACATTGGGTGTTGGACTTGTTTTTCTTTTTTCACACGTCAAAATGCTTATGCTTTGCTCATAAATAGCTCGATGTGACCATGAACATAACTATGTTTATTCTTTAAGATTTTTAACTAGAAAAATATAACATTTTTGGTCTACAGGGGCATGTGCTTCTTGGAGCCTAATTGGATCATGGGAACCACCTCAATAGTTGGAGAATGCAAACACATAACTGGAGGTAACATGACTGAAAACCACGACAAGTAGGCAACATCAACATAGTTGAAGGTAGATATGACAATAGTTCGAGAGAGATGTGGAAGCAAGGGAGAGGTTTTTTGGGGGAGAAATAAATTAAAAACAAGCATGTAAGGGTTTGTGACATAGTGAGAGACCGTATTGACATTGTGTTCTACATGTATGTTCATAGTAAATAATGCGTATGTGCATCTCATCATTAGTCTGTGGCAATGCACGGGCATCCGACTAGTACTATTAAAAGTGGATGAGGTGACTATGA
The DNA here is from genome assembly GCF_904849725.1 of Hordeum vulgare subsp. vulgare. Classification (NCBI taxonomy): domain Eukaryota; kingdom Viridiplantae; phylum Streptophyta; class Magnoliopsida; order Poales; family Poaceae; genus Hordeum; species Hordeum vulgare. Next base: position 202,906,841 of record NC_058520.1, on the reverse strand, counting down.
TGATCTTGTTGCTCAAGTGCTTAGAGATAGCAACCAAAAATTCTCATGAAATTCTCTGACCAATATTTTGTCAAAAACCACAAACTCCAGAATTCCGTGCCACCAACTTTCCATTCGTCCCTACCGAGTTTTCCAGCACACAAATCCTATGACAAACCCTAGCATCTTGGTGCCACCAACATTCCATTCGATGCCACCGAAATCAGCAACCAACTTTATGGTTAGCCATTATAAAGAGTTAGAATTTCCGAGTTTTGGAAATCGGCCTCACCGAGATTTAGAAACTTCCCTAGGTCAACCATATTGGTACAACCTGAGAATTATATATCAGTCTCACCGAAAAGACAAAAGTTGCGACATTTTGTACTAGTCGGTGCCACCGAGTTTTACTTTGGTATCACCGAGTTGGGAAATAATGTTGTAACAGTTGGATTTTTGGAGATGCCTATATATACCCATCCACCACCTCTCATTCGCAGTGGAAGCACTCAGAACACACATACACTTGCCATATCCATTTTTGTGAGAGAGATCTACCTACCCATGTGTTGAGATCAAGATATCCCAATCCTACCATTTGAATCTTGATTTCTAGCATCTCTAAATTGCTTTCGACCCAATCAATCTCTTCTACCTAAGCTAAGTCTATGAGAGAGTGATCGAGTGTTGAGGAGACTATCTTTTGAAGCACAAGATCAAGGAGTTCATCATACTTCCGCATCTATTACCATTTGCAGGGTGGTGCCTCCTAGATTGGTTAGGTGTAGGTTGGGCGCCTCCTACTTCCTGTTGTAGAGTTGAACCAAGAAGTTTGTACTGGCAAGATCGCCTACTTCATGAATTTCTACCCCAAGTGAGGCTAGTTCTTTGTGGACGTAAGCCATGATGGAATAGACAAGGTTGCTCCTGTGTGGACCCTTCATGGGTTGACCCCTCTATGGTCTCTCACGGTCGTTGATACGCTCATTTTGCATCATGAAATACTATTGATATCTGTGTTGATCCTGCCTATTATCCCTTATTATCATACAATTCTTATGCTCTTTCTCTTTGAATATGCAAGGTACACGACTGAGAGGGAAATATCTGGAAAGTGGAATTTTGGACCGGGAAACTGAGAAAAAGGCAAAAAATTCATCTTGCTCCAAATGACGTGAAACTTTATGAAGATTGTTTCTGGAATATTTGAGAATTTCTAGGCCACAAATATACTAGAGAGGTCTACCAGCTGGGCACAAGCCAACACGACGCCCCCTGGTCGCGCCCTGATGGCTTATGGGGCCTGAGCTGGCCCTCTGGCGACTATATTATCCTATATGGTGTGTTTTACCCTAGAAAAAATCATAAGTCATCTTTCGGGATGAATCATCACCATCTCTAGGCGGAAACATAAGCAGAGGCCCTTTTGCTCTGCGACAAAGAGATTCTTCCAGCGAAACTTCCCTCCGGGAGGGCTAAATCAAAGCCATCATCATCACCAATGCTCCCTCCTTCTTGGTAGGACCAATCTTCATCAACATCTTCGCCATCACCATGTCATCTCCAACCCTAGTTTGTTACGTATATTCAATCTTTGTCTCAAAACCTTAGATTGATACGTGTGGGTTACTAATTTTGTTTATTACATCTTGTAGTTGATGCTTTTTGGATTACTTGGTGGAGATATTATGTCCAGATCGTTAATTATTATTATTACACCTATGACCTTGAACATGTTGATGATGTGTGAGTAGTAATTAATGTTCCTGAGGACATGGGAGAAGTCTTGTTATAAGTAATCATGTAAAGTTGGTATTCGTTCAATATTTTGATGATATGTATGTTATTACTTCTCTTAGTGGTGTCATGTGAACGTTGACTACATGACACTAAACCATGTTATTAGCCAAAGGTAAGTCATTATGGGGTAACAAATAGATGATGGGTTGCAAGAGTGACATAATCTTCAACCCTAGTTTATGCGTTGCTTCATGAGGGGCTGATTTGGATCCACATGTTTCATGCTATGGTTAGATTATTCTTAATTCTTTTTTCATAGTTGAGTATGCTTGCGAGAGGAGGTAATCATAAGTAGGTTGTTAGTTCAAGTAATAATAGCACCATATCATCGGTCCACCTACATATCAAATCATGAAAGCAGCGAGCGTGAATCGACTTAATATAATGAACATGACTAGACAGAAATTCCCATGTGTGCGCGGGAGTTCTTGCTTTATATAAGAGAACTTTCAGACTTGTCCTTTGCTATAAAAGGATTAGGATACATTGCTGCACCTTTTATACTATTGCTACTTGTCACTTGTTACAAATTATCTTGCTACGAAACTATCTATCAATGTTACTTAACGCACTTGCTGAGAATTCCTCGCTGAAAACTACTTATCATTTCCTTCTGCTCCTCATTGGGTTTGACACACTTATTGGAAAGACTACGATTTATCCCCTATACTTGTGGGTCATCTAGACTCTTTTTTGGCACCATTTTCGGGGAAGGAAGAGCCTTTTGGTAAGTGGAAATTGGTAAGGAAACACTTTCGGTACATGCTGAAATTTACTGTTTCTTATCACTATGAACAGTCACCCTTTAAGTGGCTTGCTCGGGGCATCTTTGCCTCGACCAAAAGTTGAGGAAATTGTTCCTCAACCTGTTGAACCTTATGAAAATATTTACTATGAGATTCCTTTGGGTATGATAGAGAAACTGCTCGCTAATCCTTATAACGGTTCAACTCATCCTGATTACCATTTGATATATGTGGATGAGATTTGTGGATTCTTTAAGCTTTCAGGTCTACTCAGAAACAAAGTTAAGAAGAAAGTCTTCCATCTTTGTATTTGGAGGGAAAATAACTAATGTTGTACAAGCTATTGGATGATATTGGATCATGGGATTGGAATCGCTTGAAACTGCAATTTCATCACAAGTTTTATCCTATGCCTCTAATTCATCAGGATCGGAATTCTATTTATACTTGCTGGCCTCGTGAAGGATAAAGCATCGCTCAAGCTTGGGGGAGGCTTAAATCTATGATTCACACTTGCCCCAACCATGAGCACTCAAAGGAATTCATTACACGGAATTTTTATGCTCGACTTTCTCATGATGATCAAACATTACTCAATGCTTGTGCTATCAGTTCCTATATTAAGGAGACTATTGAATTCAGATGAGATGTTGTGGAAAAGATTAAATGCAGCGCTGAGGATTGGGAACTTGGTGAAGGTCAAGATTCAGGTATAAAGCTTAACTTTCATCGTGTTAATTCTTTCGTGGAAACTTCTCCTTTTGATGAATTTAGCAATAAATATGGCCTTGAAACTGAGATAGTAGCTAATTTCTCCAAATCCTTTGTTGTCTATGTTAACCTTCCCAAGGAAATTTTTATCAAATATCATTCTCCCATTGAAAAATAACCTGAGTAACCTATTAGAATTAAGAAGGAAGAAATAATTGTTAACCATGTTGATCCAATTGTTCCTACTGGTTACATTGAGAAACCTCCTTTCCCTGTTAGGATTAGAGATAATGCTAAGGATACAACAGTGGTTAATAAGAGTTATGTTAGAACACCTACACCTTCTGAAAAAATACATGTTGAGCCTAATGTAGCTATAGTTCAAGATCTCCTAGTTGATAATATTGATGGAGAGGTTATTTACCAGTGTGATGAAGCTACTAGAATTGTGAAACCTCTTAGAATTGGAGATCATTGCTATCATGTCTTTTGTGATATTGGTGCTAGTGTTAGTGCTATACCTTTTACATTATATCAAGAAATCATGCATGATATAGCACCCTCAGAAATTGAAGATATAGAAGTCACAATTAAGCTTTCAAACCGTGATACTATTTTGCCACTTGGGATTGTTAGAGATGTTGAAGTCTTGTGCGGAAAAGTCAAGTACCCCACAAATTTCTTAGTACTTGGTTCAGAACAACATAACTTATGTCCCATCATATTTGGTAGACCATTCTTGAATACAGTTAATGCTGAAATTAATTGTGCTACTGAGAAGGTCAAAGTGCGCTTTGGTGACATTTCTCATGAATTTAACTTCTCTAAGTTTAGAAAACAGCCACATGAAAAAGAATTGCCTATTAAGGATGAAATAAAGTGCCTTGCTTCTATTGCTGTACCTCCTACCGATACACTAGAACAATATTTGCTAGACCATGAGAATGATATGCATTTGAATGAAAGAAATGAAATAGATAAGATACTCCTTGATCAACAAATTATCCTGAAGCACAACTTAGCAGTTGAAATTTTAGGTTATCCCGTATTTGAGCTTAAGGCTTAATGTGATACTTTGAAATATGCTTATCTTGATGAAAAGAAGATATATCATGTTACTATTAGTGCTAACCTTTCAGAACATGAAGAAAAGGGATTACTCAAAACTCTAAAGAAGCACTCGGATGCTATTGGATATACTCTTGATGATCTTAAATGCATAAGCCCCACTCTCCGTCAGCACAAGATTAATATGGAACCTCCTGCTAAACCAATTGTTGATCATCAACTTCGTCTCAACCCTAAGTTCAAAGAGGTGGTAAGAACTGAAATACTAAAACTTATGGAAGCAGGTATAATCTACCCTATTGCTGATAGTATATGGGTAAGTCATGTACATTCCTAAGAAAGGTGGTATAACTATTGTTCCTAATGATAAAAATGAACTTATTCCACAAAGGATAATAACTGGTTATAGGATGGTAATTGATTTTAGGAAATTGAATAGGCTACTAGAAAAGATCGTTACACCTTGCCTTTTATTGATCAACTTTTAGAAAGATTATCTAAGCACACACTTTTTCTTTCTTGATGCATACTCTGGATTCTCTCAAATACCTGTATGAAAAGAGGACCAAGAGAAAACTACCTTTACTTGCCCATTTGGAGGTTATGCTTATAGGCATATGCATTTTTCTCTATGCAATGCACGTGCTACCTTTCAAAGATGTACGACTACTATATTCTATGACTTTTGTGAATATATTGTTGATGTTTTCATGGATGATTTTTTCGTTTACTTGACTTCATTTGATGATTTCTTGAGCAACCTTGATCGAGTTTTGCAGAGATGTGAAGAAACTAATCTCGTCTTGAATTGGGAGAAGTGTCACTTTATGGTGAATGAAGGTATAGTGCTTGGGCTTAAATTTTTTGAATGTGGTATTGAGGTGGATAAGGCCAAAGTTAATGCAATAGAGAAAATGCCTTGCCCAAAAGATATCAAAGGTATAAGAAGTTTCCTTGGTCATGCTGGTTTATATAGGCGTTTCATTAACGATTTCTCAAAGATTTCTAGGCCACTAACTAATATTCTACAAAAAGATGTTTCTTTTGTTTTTGAGGATGATTGTATAGAAGCCTTTGAAATACTTAAGAAAGCTTTAATTTCAGCACCTATTGTCCAACTAATTGATTGGAACCTACCCTTTGAAACTATGTGTGATGCTAGTGATTATGTTGTCGGCGCTGTTCTAGGGCAAAGAGCAGACAAGACATTGCATGTTATACATTATGCTAGCAAGTCCCTAGACACCGCTCAAAGGAATTATGCTACTACTGAAAATGATTTTTTAGCAGTTTTTTTGCATGTGATAAGTTTAGGCCTTATATTTTTGATTCTAAAGTAACTATCCACACAAAAGATGCTACTATTAAATACCTTATGGAAAAGAAAGATGCTAAACCTGGACTCATTAGATGGGTGCTATTACTCCAAGAATTTGAATCTGCACATCGGTGATAGGAATGGAGCTGACAACCCTATAATAGATAACTTGTCTAGGATGGAAAATGTTCATGATGACCAACGACCTACTGATGATAATTTTCCTCATGATCAACTTGTTGTTATAAACACTTCTCGTAGTACTCCTTGGTATGCGATTATGCAAATTACATTGTTGCTAAATATATTCCGCCCACCTTCACCTACCAACCAAAGAAAAAAATTCTTGTTTGATTTACGACATTACTTTTGGGATGTTCCACATGTGAAAACCCGGAATTTACATCCACACCCTTGTGTGTATATTTGTCAACCCCGGGATCATTGTTGACAACACAGCGAAATGGTATCATTGCACAATACGTAAAATTATTTGTAATACATATTTCCACAAGGCATACATTGACAAATGTCTCATGACATTTATTACAATCAGAAAACAGCGGAAAATACAATGCGTAGTGACTCCATCTTTGTCACACGCAGTCGATGTAGTCCACGTGTCCTCACTCCTAAGGATAGCCATAGTAGTCGTAGTTGTAACCTTCATCTTCATGTAACTCTGTTGTCAACAAAAGTATTGCCATGTGTACATTACGTACTCAACATTCCTCCCTTGGAGAAGGTCCTAATAGCTACATGTAGGTTCAAAGGAAGGCTATATGGCTTATTTGCATAGAAGCTAATTTTACTTGAAAACAATAGCATTTGGATAAAAGCAGTTTTTGATGAAAACATGTTTATATCCAGAGTAACTTTCATCAAAGTGAGGATCCTCGATAAACACACACTCATCATAGGTTCCAAGAATTAGGGCAAAGAGGAAATAAGCAAGCCAGGTCATGTATGTCAAGAACTTTTCATGTGTCGTCCATGACCGTGGACACAACTATTCGAATAGTTTTACACTCTGCACAGGTTATACACTTTACCCACACGACACAATCTCGTCTTCATGCCACCAGCGGCCGCTGGTATAGTATACCATTTGGTATACCAGCAGGGAGAATGTGACGAGGTCTTTCATTAGACCACACTTACTATGCCAAGCCCACTAGGTTTCATCATGGAAGTAACCGCCGTTCATAGTCCGAGCCCCGTTTTGTGCCGAGGATAGTCCTCGCAAGGCAGCTATCCCATCTATGGTACGACAATGACGACAATAAGGGTGAGCTAACTAATCAACCAAGCCAGTGCCCATATAGCATGTGGTGGTACTGTTTACACAATATTCAACTCCAAGACTTATTAGGCCTCATGCGGCACGGACGACTGATTGCTCCCTTCACCTTGGGCAGCCAATCACACCTTTAATGTTTGATTCAGCTGTCGTCCGCGCCAGTATTCAGATGGTAAATTTCACCCAGAGTAGAAGATGATAGAGAAGTTCAACAAGGCCAACTGGCTAGCTCAGCTATAAGTTTCAAGTGTCAATGACTCAAAGGTCATTCAACAAACACCTATAGGGTAATAAGCATGGCTATGCATTTCTAATATATCGGAATACTATATACTTCTACTCAGGTGTCAAATGGATAGGCAACAAGCGGATCAAGGTATGCGTCAATCGACACGCTAGCTACGAGATTAAAAACATGCATGTTGCAACCATAAAACTTAATGCAATTTATAGAACATAGGATAAGCATGATCAAAGAAGGAGGCATGCCTTCGTTGTTGAGCCCTTCGGTAACTTGTTTCTTCCCATGTCCAGTATCATCACTCCCTACTCGTCATAACGATAGAAAGTGGAAAGTGAATAAATATCAAAGCAATAGTAAATCCAAATAAATCCAAATCAAACTGAGAGTGAATGGATATCAAGATATGTATCAAGATGAAGATCCCGAAATGAGATAGCACGATAGGGACGTAAGAGAGATGATTCAACGAGGTGACACGGTTAGGTTGACACAACTAAGCAAGGCTTGGCGATCAAGACTAACGTTGCGATAAAAATTACACTACTAACACTAGTAGTGCCCACCTCACATATCGTCTAACTTATATAGGAAACTACAATATAACGAACACGATGGCATCGTAATGGAACCAACTTATGCATTGAACTACACAATCATAACATGGCATGATAAAGGTAAAAGTTAACCATAAATTTATATTTGGTTAGAATACTAATATTTATAATGGTCAATAGAAACAACTCATATACATCAACTATAATATTTCAAAATCAAGCATTCCAATGAATATTTTGAACCAAACTAGTTAAGCAATTAAATGCCATACAACACACATAATTTGAGTGGATCTAGGTTCTATCATAAAGCAATACTAACCATATCATTCCAATAACACAAACCAAACATATGCCAGCTAATGTAAATAAATTAAAAAAAACATGGATTATATGAATAACAATTGTCCTAAACATGATATGATAATACAAGCCAATGCAACCACAAACTACCACAAGCAAGAACATGGCATGTGTAAGCGTAACAATTAACCACAAATAAATATTTAGATGCTACTAAATATTTATAATGGTTAACATCAAGTAAAACCAAATATCAATCATAACAACCATCATCAACATTCTATAACAAGAACCAACCAACACTATGGCCAAAGCTAATTGAACAACTAAATTTTAAGACCCATCTCATACTAGGTATATGAGGGAAGAGTTATAAAGATTTCTTATCTAATAATACAAGCATCAGACATACGGGTCATGGAAAGATACCAAAATAGGACATCCTCCTAATAATAAAGAAACAACCAATACCCAATAACGTCTAGACCACATGCTTAAACAAGAGAGTAAACTATGCACACTAAGCATATGATCAAAACACAACAATACTATCATGAAAGGTGAATGGACAATAGCATGTGATGAACTATCGCAAATGTATCCAACACTCTTAATGCTAGCATTAGACAAAGGCGAACATCTATACAAAGCACAAGGTACTAAGTGCTCAACTATAACACATGGAACATAATAAAACATGAAAGATCACTATCATGACATGATGTCTAGGCTTTGGTACCAAAAATGAAATAGTAAGATAAAAAAATATAATGCTAATCATAGGGATGGCCATGGAACGAGCTACACGCTATGGGACAAATACAATTCAAGTCATAACTACAAATAAATTAATTGATAACGACTAACTTAAATAACAAACAAGGTATCATGACACCACATTGTCTTGATATGTGACACATAAGCACAAAGGAGAAAACATACTACAAATGTAAGAAAATAAACATCTATGCCATGGCATCAATGACATCGAGCAATGAAATATCATAGCATGAATAACAAAGATGACTTGCATTTTCTATCTAGTACAACTTACTCTTGCAATGACATAAGATAAACAACTAGGAATGGTCTATGACATGAGTTGATACACAGACGTTATGCAATATAGTTATACAGTAAAAACAACATGGCGTAGTATTGACAAAGCAATAATGAACTCTACTTATTAAAAACATGTGAGTACATTAACAACAAGAACGTATATACTAACATGCATAAGCTACTTATATACACCATCATACCGTACGTACTAGAAATGTTATAACCCATAGAAATCATACTATAAACACATGCATTGAACATTTGAGCAAGTGCTAACATGGCATGGTATCATGCTAGGTAAACAAAACACATTCAATAATTATCAAAATGTAAAATATTAAGTTCTATGTGACAAGAATAAATTCAATACAGAAAGCATCCAGCCATATAATATTGAATAGTAAAGATCTATAAAAATAACAACTTGCACAAAAGGTTATATTAAAATATCACACAATACGTGTCATCTCATGTAACTTTGGAATGTAAGAAAATATTCTTGAACCATGATCAACAAATAATCCAATTCTTAACAATAAGACTACAACAAGCAATTCATCACACACATGACTAAGTTCTAAGTTAACATGCCATTTAATTACACCTAGCATACAACAAAAATTAGATGCCGCATAATTAAATAGACATCAACCTAGAACATGGCATCACATCAAAACTATTCAACATGCATGTGATATACATACGTGACAATGATATATATATATATATATAGCACATCTAAGTATCTTCATGCTAAACAACATAATAAAAAACATGAAATATTTCAATATTAAATAAATCAAGAAATACCTAGAAAAATTCTGAGGAATTATAAGCATGGCAAACATTCACCAAAATTTGTACGAACACATGCAATAAGTATCGAGCATTACAAAAATAGTAATAATAATATTATCCTAACGATGATCTAAATCTAATTAAAATCATAACAACCATGAAGCATGTATGAACATTAATAATCCGGTACACTGAACCAATTCTTACACATGAAAATAATTCACAAGAACTAGTACACGGACATATAATACTACTACACGATGCGCGCAATTACCTAGATGAAAAACTAAAAGACTATTCTTAATAATTTAAATATACACTCAAATCAATCAATTGAACCACATGATATTTCCAAAATTATAAGATGAATACCATGTACTCATAGGCATAACACGAGCACATGAAAAATAACGTACTAACATAAAAATTAACCAAATTAGAAACTCTTGAACTATAAAAAACGACTATGATCATATCTATCCTACAGTTCACAAAATAAAACCAATAATCTAACTCCACCACTAAGCTTCTATGGTCATGGGAAGAATTCCTTATGTTGGACACGAGGTCATATAATGAGTAGAGTCTAAAGAAACACGTTGATGCTATCCGAGGACCTTCGATTTTGGTAGCGCGTGGGCAACTCACGAAATAGGACGAATTATGATGTCCAGGACATACACTGAGTGATGTTGAGGAGGTGTATAATAGGAACTTTATAGAGGCTCACCGAGTATGACCTAACGACTCGATGAACTTGACGAACAGTGTACATGGAAATTCAGAATTCTTCATGTGTGGTCGAGGATCGTGTTCTTTCTTCTCTGAATGGATTCACAACATGGACGATGATCTTCTGGCGCAAGGACACAAATAGGGGATGCTTGTGTCGCCGGAATCAGGCACCGACATCCATGGAGCAGCAGCACTTCGTGGATGAAACATGGGAGAATGGGAAAAGGAGAGGGCATGATTTCTACAGGTATAGAAGAGGAGGTCCAAGCAGACACATATATATATATACTGACGGATTTGAAAATGGTTGAGATTTAAGAGAATTGGAGGAGGGGTTGCCTTCAAAGCTGTACTTTTCTTTGAAGGAAGCTGAATGTTTGTTTTCTCTGTATGTGCGTGCGTGTATGCGTGGGTGGAGAAGGAAAAGGAAGCCTTCGGGGTGGAGCTGAGATATCACCCAAGTGGAGAGAGGGAATACAAAGAGAGGCAACAGTTTTTGTGTGTACCATTAGATGGTGGAGTGGTGGCTGTTTCTCTTCTTCCCTAAGTTACTCTCTCATGGTTTCTCTGATGGATGAATGTACCTGAGGAACAAGGGATTCAACGACAACGTGAGAGAAATGATCTAAGGGCCAAGCTGAGTAAGGAATTAGAAAACACAAATTGTGATAAGCCCATTCGGGTGAAGGAAAAGAAACAAAGGTGGGATACTCATACGTGAGAGAGACAAAGATACATGTTGGGATAGAAAATTAGATCGTGAGTTTGAGAGAGGGGAAAACCAAATTGATTTTCCTAATTCTATAAGTGGAAAAGAAGCTCAAACAAATACCAAATGGATTTTAGAAAAAATCAAAGAGAAACCAAAGACACATATTTTGATATGCCAAAGATGAGAAATAAAGTCCGACTAAAATAAAAGAACAAGACTCAATTTTAAATTAGGTTGCCATTAGTTTAAATTAAAACCTACCAATTTATAAAACTCATTTAAGCTTTGCTAGAAAAAAAACAAATGAAAAAAATTGGCTCTGATTTTTAGAAAACTTTTTTTCTAAACAATCCGAACATGAGGATGTTACACCACATCCTCATAAAGGAGTAGATGGTGTTGTTAGATGTTGTATACCTGAGCATGAGCAAGAACAAATTATACTTGTCTTTCCGAGGCCTACGGGGGACACCACGCCGATGAAAAAACTGCACACAAGGTATTACTATCTTAATTATATTGGCCTACTCTTTTTAAATATGCTCGTAAGTATGTCCTTTGTTGTAATAAATGCCAAAGAGTTAGTAATACGGGTAAACATCTGGAAATAACTATGGACTATTCATTTGCTATTGAACCATTTGATATGTGGGGTTTCGACTTTATGGCACCTTTTCCTTCCTCTAATGGATATACTCATATTTTATTTGGTGTTGATCATGTTACTAAGTGGGTAGAAGTAATTCTGACTAGTAGTGCTGATCATAACACTTTTATTTAAATTCTTAAGAACATTATCTTTTCGAGGTTTGGGGTCCCTAGATATCTAATGAGTGATGGTGCTTCTAATTTTATTCATGGTGCTTTCCCTAAACTGCTAGCTAAATATGACGTTATCCATAAAATTGCATCACCTTATCATCCTCAATCTAGTGCTCAAGCTGAACTGAGCAATCGAGAAATAAAATTAATAGGTCCACAAAGAATTAGTCTAAGAAACCTGATGCTGCTTTGTTGGCTTATATGACTGGTTATAAGAATCCCGTGGGGATGTCCCCATATAAAATGGTCTATGGAAAAGCTTTTCATTTACCTCTTGAGTTAGAACATAAGGCTTATTGGGCAATTAAAGAACTTAATTATGATTTTAAACTAGCCGGTGAGAAGAGGTTATTTGATATTAGCTCATTGGATGAATGGAGGACACAAGCTTATGAAAATTCTAAGTTATTTAAAGAAAGGTTGAAAGATGGCATGACAAGAGAATTCAAAAATGAGAATTTAATGTAGGAGACTTAGTGATGTTGTACAATTCTTGTTTTAGATATTTTGCACGGAAATTCCTCTCCAAATGGGAAGGACCTTATGTTGTCGAGGAGGTTTATTGCTCCGATGCTATAAAAATTAATAACTTCAAACGTGAAAACCCGAGAGTGGTTAATGGGCAAAGAATCAAGCATTATATTTCACGTAGACCCATTAATGAGGAGACTAATGTCATCCAAGTCATAACACCGAAGGAGCTCATAAAGGAAGTCTTCTGAAACACTCCATAAACCTGAAAAAGGGGTAGGTACATGGTACGGAAAGTAAACTGACTCCAAAAATTGAAAAACTATTTATTTATAGTTTTGGTATTTTATAAAAAATACAAAAATGGAATAGAGTTTAGTGGACCCATGAGGAAGGCACAAGCCAATAGGGCGCGACCCCCTCCCCCGGTCGTGCCCTGATGGCGTTTGGGTTCTCATGTGCCTTCTGCACTCTAAATTCTTCCCGAGAACGTATTCTTACCTAGAAAAAAATCGCTATATATACTCCCGTGTGTGTTGATCACCGCATTGTGAGTTTCTCCTATGTTCTTATTTCAAGCTGTTTTTTTGGCAGGCCTGAGAATATGCCGTCTCAAGATTCAGATGGAGAGAGATATGTCTCCCACTATATTTGGGACACAAAGATCTTTGGGGATATCTATTCCTAACTTTGGTCCACGGATAAGGAGGAGGACAATGATTTGGAGGAAATAAAGGAAGCCAACTCAGATGAAGATGAAGTTCCACTGCCTCGGCCCGAAGATATGCATGTGGAATTCAAGAAGTCCAGTCTCCCAAACAGGGTAAATAAATCTAAGGATCAATCTATCTCATCGTGTTTTCTACAGGAAAGCAAGATGGCATTATAAAAAAGATATTGAAGCTTGAGAAATAAAACAATGACTTGAGGGAGGATAATTTTATCCTCCTACGTAAGCTGGAGAAGACGAATGCTGCTACATCACCACCGCCATCACCTAAGGAGGACGATTGAGACATGGGTATGGGCACCACCCTTGGCTTGTTCCAAGCTTGGGGGAGATGCCCCGGTATCATATCACCATCACTTCCATCATTACTATCTATCTTAGTTCGATCCTTAGATGTTTTGTGATTTAGAAAAATAAATTTCATATTTTCTTGGCTTAGATTTTTTCCTTTGATATATATATCCATGTGGATGTAGATGATCATGATTCAATATTGTTGACATTATCCTAGAGGTAAATAACTTGGGTGGCGAGCCATTTAAGCCCTTATCTTCCTTTGTGTCCTATGGAAACATGAGCTCCAAAAATATGTCTTGAGCGTGAGCAATCATAGAAGATTAAATGATAGTTGAGTATGTGAACTTGCCAAAAATTAAAGCTCTTATATAGACTCTCCTCTTGATTATGATGAATTATGATTGCCCCAATGACTCAGAACATAGTCTGTTGATTATCAATAAAAGTTTATGTTTCATACTCAAATAGTTATGAATGGATTGTTACTTGTTTATGAGAAATTATGATAAAATACATGCTGCTATGCGAATATTCATGATGCTCTCATGATCGTATACTGTTTTTATCGATACCTCTCTCTTAAATCTTGTGGTCATTATTTTCGAGCTCGGCTTCCGCTTGAGGACAAACAAGGTCTAAGCTTGGGGGAGTTGATACGTTCATTTGCATCATGAATTACTATTGATATTTGTGGTGATCCTACCCATTATCCCTTATTATCATATAATTCTTATGCTCTTTCTCTCTGAATTTGCAAGGTACATCACTCAGAGGGAAATATCTGGAAACTGGAGTTCTGGACCGGGTAACTAAGAAAAAGGCAGAAAAATAAACTTGCTCCAAATGACCTGAAACGTTAGGAGATTTTTTCTGGAATATTTGAGAATTTTGGGCCAAAAATACCGGATTGGTGCCACCAGTTGGGCACAAGCCAACAACACACCCCCCCCCCCCCGCGCTGGCCTCGATCTGATGGCTTGTGGCGCCCCAGCTGGCCCTCTCGTGACCATCTTCTCCTATATGGTGTGTTTTACCCTAGAAAAAAAATCATAAGTCATCTTTCGGGACGAAGCACCGCCGTCTCGAGGCGGAAATCTGGGCAGATGCCCTTTTGCTCTATGAGAGAGAGATTCTGCCGGGCACACTTCCCTCCAAGAGGGGAAAATCACAACCATCGTCATCAACAATGCTTTGTGCTTCATGGGAGGACCAATCTTCATCATCATCTTCACCAACACCATCTCATCTCCAACCCTAGTTCATCACGTGTATTCAAACTTCGTCTCAAAACCTCAGCTTTGTACCTTTGGGTTACTAGTTGTGTCGATTACATCTGGTAGTTGATGTTTGTTGGATTACTTGGTGGAGTATATTATGTTCAGATCCTTAATTATTATTATTACACCTCTGATCTTGAACATGTTGACGATGTGTGAGTTGTAATTGTTGTTCCTGAGGACATGAGAGAAGTCCTGTTGTAAGTAATCATGTAAAGTTGGTATTCATTCGGTATTTTGATGATATGGATGATGCTACTTCTCTTAGTGGTGTCATGTGAACGTCGACTACATGACACTTCACAATGTTATGGGTCTAAGGGAAGTCATTGTGGAGTAACACATAGATGATGGGTTGCGAGAGTGATAGAAGCTTAAACCACACTTTATGTGTTGCTTCATGAGGGGCTGATTTGGATCCACATGTGTCATGACATGGTTAGATTATTCTTAATTCTTCTTTCGTAGTTGTGGACTCTTGCGAGAGGGGGTAATCATAAGTAGGTTGTTATTTCATGTAAGAACAACACCTTTGTCGGATCGATAGAAGAGGTGTCTAGAGGGGGCTGAATAGACTACTTGCATAATTAAAATCCTAGCCTTTTCCCAATTTAATGGTTGGCATATTTTAGCGATTATAACAAGTCTAGTGCACCCTACACATGCTAGTCAACAAATATGGCAGCTGAAAGTAAAGACTTTGACATGTAGTAAGGAATAGAGTTTAGGAAGATCAAATGCAAAGAAGTAGGCACAGTAGTTTTTGGCATGGTTCCGATAGGTGTAGTTTTCGTATGTCCATGTTAGTGGAGACTTCAACCCACAGAGGGTAATGGCTGCAAGAGTCCGCGGAGGGCTCTACCCACAAGGGGTCCATGAACAAGCGGCCTTGTCTATTCCTCCACGGCTTCCGTACACACAGGACTAGCCTCACTCACGGTAGATCTTCACGAAGTAGGTGATCTCCTTGCCCATACAAACTTCTTGGTTCAACTCCACAACATGAAGTAGGAGGCTCTCAAGTGACACCTAACCAATCTAGGAGGAACCACCCTCCAAAAGGTAATAGATGCGGTAGAACGATGAACTACTTGCTCTTGTGCTTCAAAAAATAGTCTCATCAACACTCAATCACTCTCTCTCAGATTTGGCACGGGTAGGAGATATTGATCTTGTGGAAAGCAACTTGGGGAGTCTAGAAATCAAGGTTCAAATGGTTGGAGTGGAATCTCTTGATTTCTACACATGAGTAGGGGGCTCTCTCTCGGAAAAATGGATCTCGCATGTGCAAGTGTGTTCTGAGTACTTACTCTACGAATGAGAGGTAGGTGGAGGGGTATATATAGGCATCCCCCGAAATCCAACTGTTACAACATTATTGCCCAACTCGGTGACACCAAAAACAATCTCGGTGGTACCGAGCACTAAATTTAGAAACTTTTGAATTCTCAATGAGACCGATATAGGAATATCGGTGGTACTGATACGATGACCTAGACCACTTTCCAAATCTTGGTGAGACCGATTTCAAACTCGTAAATTTTGATTCTTGTAATCTTCTCAATGAAAAATTGGCCACTGAATCTCGGTGGCACCGATGTGAAATTTGGTGGTACCGAGAGGGTAGGGTTTGGCATAGGATCTGTCAAGTGTAAAATTGGTAGGGCCGAATGGAAATAGTTGGTGGCACCAATTTTGTTGATATGGCTTTGGACAGAGATATCTTGTGTGATAATGGCCGGGTATGTTTGGTGGCTACCTCTAAGCACTTGAGCAATCAATTCATCATAATACCTCACCACTTTTTAATAGTACATCCAAATATGCCCGTGCGTTGCAACGTGTTTCAAAATATTACGCCCTAGCCAAATAATAGCTTGATGTATGAGCGTCCTCAATTTTTTTATTTTAACACGATGGCTCATCAAGTTGACACTTCTTTATTTTTTCCATCTTCTTTAATGATGTCCAACGTGTCCATGTAATCACAATGCATTTGATGTGGTAAATCTCAAGGTTATGAGCATGCCACTGCAAGCTACACATGTTATTGTGTAGCATAATGGAATGTTTAAAACTTTAACAGCTAATCTCGTCGATCACAAACTACTTCCAATCCCTAGGCATATAAACACTTCTAAAAAACTAATTAAAACCTAAACCTAAAAGACTTAACTGCTCAAATTCCAGAGCTATTTAGATCAATCTTATGGAGAACCACTAAAATAGACCACATGAAATTATGAAAATAATAATCATTATTAGCACAATTTCAATCAATGTGAAAATCAATATTAAGCCACTAGTACATAAACCTCATACCAACACTTTAGTGTCCATTGCTTTCGGGAAACGAACCACGTTTTGCATGGTTTTTTTATTATCTTATGTTTTTATCTTTTCTTTTCGGTTTCACATTTTCTCTTAGTTTTTCTATTTACTTTTTTGTTTATTTATTTTTCATTTTTCCTAAAATCTTTCAATTTTTTGAATATTTTCTGAATACTAAACATTTGTCTGATCCACAATTCATTTTTGAAATAATTAACATTATTAGAAATCGTAAACATTTTTCGAATTCATGATTTTTTACAAAGTCCTAATTTTATGAATAATAACATTTTATGATTTCATGAACAGTTTTTTAGAACTCGCAACTTTTAAAATTAGGATTTTTGGGAAATTACGAATTAATTTAAAGATAGGAAAAAACAATTGAAATGAGAAAAGAAAAGGCAAAAAAATAAAGATAAAACTTGCGCCGGACCATGAACCCGTACTCGGAGGAGGATGTAAACGCTAGCTACAACAAAAAAAGAAAAGGGGGACTCAAAAAAAGCCGTAGGGACCAAGGTTCAAACCCGGGTCTCCCGTGTAGGAGGGCATGGCTTCAGCCACTACGCTGCACATGCAATTGAAATACTGTTGTGTCCGATCTTATAAGAACGAAACCACACGGCGATTTTGACAGGGAAAGAAATCTGAATCGTTTTTTGACTTGTGGATGGCATAGTGGGTAATTTAGGGCAACTTTAGGGAAAAAATATGACGGACGACCAGAAGTACTATTTGTATTATTAGGTAGAGATTGGCTTTCCTATGGGCTCAAAGTTATTTATCACAAAAGTAAAATGTAGAGTCTTCTTTCTTGAAGCTTGAACCAATCCTATTCCTTCCTTGCATCAAGGGGCTTATCCTCACAATCCAATAGCCAAGGCTCTCTATGAACTGTACCTGAAATATACTAGGTAAAAGTTTTAGTCCAAGAGACAATGTATGTTGTCATGAATTATCAAAACCACTAAGGGAGCATATGTGCTTTCAACCTTAACATCGGTCCACCCACATATCAAATAATAAAAGTAGCGGACGTGAATCAACTTAATATGATGAACATGACTAGACAAAAATTCCTTTGTGTCCTCGGGAGCGCTTGCTTTATATAAGAGAACTTTCAGGCTTGCCCTTTTCTATAAAAAAATTTGGCCTACCTTGCTGCACCTTTTCTACTATTGCAACTTGTCACTTGTTACGAATTATCTTGCTACAAAACTATCTATCATTGTTACTTAACACACTTGCACGGAATTCCTTGCTGAAAACTACTTATCATTTCCTTCTGCTCCTCGTTGGGTTCAACACTCTTACTTATTGAAAGGACTATGATTGACCCCCTATACTTGTGGGTCATCATCCATTACCCTCCATGGATTTAAGTCTCCGTCAACTTGGACGTACGATAGCACCACCTATCGGAACCACGCCAAAAATCGCCATGTCAACCTTTGTGTTTGATCCTCCTATCCCTCCCCTCTATTTACATGTGATGTCTTTACTTTCCGCTGATATACTATGAGACTTGCATGTGTAGGGTGTGCTTGACTTGCAACAATCGCTAGAACTTGCCAACAAATAAAATTGGGAAAAGGATAAGTTTTTCTTTGGTCAAGTAGTCTAATCACCCCCTCTAGACATACTTCGGATCCTACACTGCCATGTATAGAAGCAAGCTCTCGCGAGGGCGTGCATCGTGTCCTTCTCATTGCAACCGATGGTGAGGGTGCTGCTGCATGCGGGCATCTCTATGAATCCGTAGGAGTGGTGGGTCTCAGCCATGAACTTGGAGATTGGCGGGTAGCCTAAGATGTCATTGTAGGGTAGGTCGATGTGATCCACATCAAAGATGATTGTTGACCCACAAGTATAGGGGATCTATTGTAGTCCTTTTGATAAGTAAGAGTGTCGAACCCAACGAGGAGCAGAAGGATCCGACAAGTGGTTTTCAGCAAGGTAATATCTGCAAGCACTGAAATTATCAGTAACAAGTAGTTGTGTGGTGAGATGATTCGTAGCAAGCAACAAGTAAAAAAAGTAGAAACGGTGCAGAAAAGTGGCCCAATCCCTTTTGTAGCAAGGGACAACCTGGACAAAGTCTTATAGGAGGAAAAACGCTCCCGAGGACACGCGGGAATTTTTGTCATGCTAGTTTTCATCATGTTCATATGATTCACGTTCGTTACTTTGATTGTTTGATATGTGGGTGGACCGGCGCTTGGGTACAGCCCTTACTTGGATAAGCATCCCACTTATGATTAACCCCTGTCGCAAGCATCCGCAACTACGAAAGAAGAATTAAGACAAAGTCTAACCATAGCATTAAACTAGTGGATCCAAATCAGCCCCTTACGAAGCAACACATAAACTAGGGTTTAAGCTTCTGTCACTCTAGCAACCCATCATCTACTTACTACTTCCCAATGCTTTCCTTTAGGCCCAAATAATGGTGAATTGTTATGTAGTCGACGTTCAAATAACACCACTAGAGGAAAAACAACGTACAACACATCAAATTACCGGACGGATACCAAATTCACATGACTATTTATAGCATGAATTATCCCATGTCCTCAGGAACAAAAGCAACTACTCACAAAGCATAATCATATTCATGACCAGAGAGGTAATGAGTAGCATCAAGGATCTGAACATAAACTCTTCCACCAAGTAATCCAACTAGCATCAACCACAAAGAGTAATTAACACTACTAGCAACCTTACAAGTACCAATCGGAGTTGCAAGACGGAGATTGGTTACAAGTGATGAACTAGGGTTTGGAGATGAGATGGTGCTGATGAAGATGTTGATGGTGATGAGTCCCCTCCGATGAGAGGAGTGTCGGTGATGACGATGGCGACGATTTCCCCCTCCGAGAGGGAAGTTTCCCCGGCAGGATCGTCCTGCCGGAGCTCTAGATTGGTTCTGCTCAAGTTCCGCCTCGTGGCGGCGGCGAATCCTCCGAAAAGCCTCCTCCTGATTTTTTTCCAGACCGAAACCCTTCTTGTAGCAAAAGGGGGGAGCCAGAGGGCCAGCTGGGTGCCCACAAGCCCCCTAGGCACGGCCAGGGGTGGTGGTCGCGCCTAGCAGGCTTGTGGCCACCTGCTGGCGCCCCTCTGGCACTTCTTGGGCCCAGTATTTTTTATAAATCCCAAAAAAATCATCGTTGATTTTCACGGCTTTTGGAGTTGCGCAGAATAGGCATCTCAAACTTGCTCCTTTTTCAGGCCAGAATTCCAGCTGCCAGCACTCTCCCTCTTCATGTAAACCTTGCAAAATAAGAGAGAAAAGGCATAAGTATTGTACCGTGAAGTGAAATAACAGCCCAAGAAGCGATACATATCAACATGAAAACATGATGCAAAATGGATGTATCAACTCCCCCAAGCTTAGACCACGCTTGCCCTCAAGCGAAAGCCTAGATCAATAAACATGCCCACATGTTTAGGGAGAGAGGTGTCGACAAAACAAGATACGAACATGCAGGCATCATGATCATGATCAGAATAGCAATACCAACATATAATCTCTCATGCTAAAGTGACAATTCCTTCACAAAGTAAGGTATGGATCAAGAACCTTACCGAGAAGTAACAACCGATAGCCTTTAGTCATTGAAGCAATTGCAATTTATCACAACATGAGAAAGTGTCAAATAAGAGCTTGTAAAGCAAATCCACATACTCAATCATCTTTTCGTTCTCTACAATTTAGACAAATCACATGGTACTCATGAGATCAAAGTTTCAGCTGAACACCGAGAAAGATAGGGGCTTATAGTTTTGCCTCCCAACTGCTTACCTCAAGGGTAATGTCAACAATAATAATTCATGAATACTTACTTCCAAGTTGACATATGAATATAGATCTTTCCCAAGCATATGACGTTAGCCAAGACAAAGGCGAAACAAGGAATTGGTGAAGATCACCAAGACTCTTTCAAGGTCAAAAAGTAAAGGTACAAGATAGGCCCTTCGTAGAGGGAAGCAGAGGTTGTCATGCGCTTTTTCGGTTTGGATGCGTGTCCTCTAAGTGCAGAGGAACGTCACTTTATATTGCCTCCTATGATAAAGAACTTTATTATGCAGTCTGTCGCTTTTATGTCTTCCTCATCACAGGTTCGGACAAAGCTTATTTTCCACACACTAATAGATCATACATATTGGGGAGCAATTTTTATTACTTGCACCGATAACAACTTACTTGAGGGATCTTATTCAATCCATAGGTAGGTATGGTGGACTGCTACATCAACAAAAGTCCTTCCCCGACAGTGGTGCCAGAGATCCTTCTGTCGTCTCTTGAGCTTGCGTTGGTTTTTCCCTTGAAGAGGAAAGGGTGATGCAGCACAGGAGAAGTAAGTATTTCCCTCAGTTTGAGAACCAAGGTATCAATCCAGTAGGAGAATCTCGTCAAGTCGAGAGTACCTGCACAAACACAAAAGAGCTTGCACCCAACGCTTAAAAGAGGTTGTCAATCCCTTCAAGATTGTTTGCAAAGTGAGATCTGAAGGCGGAAAGTGCAATGACGTAAAAAGAGTACGGCTGAAAATATGGTGTGGAGTAGACCCGGGGGCCATAGTGTTCACTAGAGGCTTCTCTCAAAATAGCAAATATCACAGTGGGTGAACAAATTATTGTCGAGCAATTGATAGAACCGCGCAAAGTCATCACGATATCTAAGGCAATGATCATACATATAGGCATCACGTCCGAGACAAGTAGACCGATACTTTCTGCGTCTACTACTATTACTCCACACATCGACCGCTATCCAGCATGCATCTAGTGTATTGTGTTCATGACGAACAGAGTAACGCCTTAAGCAAGATGACATGATGTAGAGGGATAATCTCAAACTAATGATGAAAACCCCATCTTTTTACCCTTGATGGCAACAACACGATGTGTGCCTCGCTACCCCTTGTGTCACTGGGTGAGGTCACCACACGGTATGAAACCAAAACAAAGCACTTCTCCCATTGCAAGAATCATAGATCTAGTTGGCCAAACAAAACCTACAACTCGAAGAGAATTACAAGGATATGAAATCATGCATCAGAGAGATCAGAAAAACTCCAATAAGATTCATAGATAATCTGATCATAAATCCACAATTCATCGGATCTCGACAAACGCACCACAAAAGAAGAATACATTGGATAGATCTCCACGAAGATCATGGAGAACTTTGTATTGAAGATCCAAGAGAGAGAAGAAGCCATCTAGTTACTAGCTATGGACCCGTAGGTATATGGTGAACTACTCACGCATCATCGGAGAGGTCATGGTGTTGATGAAGAAGCCTTCTGTGTCCGAATCCCCCTCCGGCAGGGCACCAGAACGTGCCCAAGATGGGATCTTGCGGAAAGAGAAGCTTGGGACGGTGCAAAGGTACTTTCGATGATCTCCTGATTTTTTATGGATTTTTAGGGAATATATAGGCGCAAAACCTAGGGCAACGGAGCATCCAGGAGCCCACAAGCCAGGGGGCCGCGGGCCCCCTGGCCACGCCATGAGGGCTTGTGGGGTCCCTGGTGGCCCCCTGCCCCGATTCTCCGGCTCTCCGATCTTTTTCTGTTTTGGAAAAAATATTTTTGGCAGTTTCATTCCGTTTGGACTCCGTTCAAAATCCTCCTCTGAAAGGGGTCAAAAATATGGAAAAACAGGAACTGGCACTTGGCACTGAGTTAATAAGTTAGTCCCAAGAAAATATATAAAAGGCATGCAAAACATCCAAAGTTTGATAAGATAATAGCATGAAACCATCAAAAATTATAGATACGTTGGAGACGTATCAAGCATCCCCAAGCTTAACTCCTGCTCGTCCTGGAGTAGGGAAGTGATAAAGAATGAATTTTTGATGTGGAATTCTACCTAGCATAGTTGTCCTTTGCAACTTCTTTCACATGACATGAATGTTGAGATCCATAAGATTCGAAACAATAGTTTGCTATTGACATGAAAACAATAATACTTCAAGAAAACGAGCAAGGTAATCATGAACTTTCAAAATAACAAGGGCGAGGAAAGTTATCCCTACAAAATCGTATAGTCTGGCTATGCTCCATCATCCTCACACAACTAATGTAAATCATGCACAACCCTGGTATTGGCCAAGTAATTGTTTTCGCACTCTTACTTTCCGAAACTTTTTATAACTATCACGCAATACATGAGCGTGAGCAATGGATATAGCACTATAGGTGGAATAGAGTGTGGTGGTGGTTGTGAGACAAAAAGGAGGAGATGGTCACATTGACTCGGTGTATCAAAGGGCTATGGAGATGCCCATTAATAGATATCAATGTGAATGAGTAGGGATTGCCATACAAGGGATGCACTAGAGCTATAAGTATGTGAAAGCTCAAAAGGAGAACTAGTGGGTGTGCATCCAACTTGCTTGCTCACGAAGACCTAGGGCAATTTGAGGAAGCCCATCATTGGAATGTACACGCCAAGTTATATAATGAATATTCCCACTAGCACATGGTAGCGACAAAGCAAGCTCCCAATCATGAAGAACATGGTGCTATTATGAAGCACAAGCATGGAAAAAGATAGTAGCATTGTCCCTTCTCTCTTTTTTTCATTTGTTTGGGCTCTTGGGCCTCTTTTCTTTCTCTTTTTATTTTTTATTTTTGGGCTCTTGGGCCTCTTTTTTTTGTTTCCTCTCATGGGAAAATGCTCTAATAATGATGATCATCACACTTTTATTTACTCACAGCTCAAAGATTAGACCGATGATGACTCTATAGGAAATGCCTCCGGCAGTGTACCGGGATGTGCAACGATCTAGCATGGTGTATGACGTTGAAACATCTCGCTAGCTATCTTACGATCATGCAATGGAAATATGAGAGGGATGGCACAAGTCAGGAGACGGAACAGTGGGAGTTGCATGGCAATATATCTCGGAATGGCTATGAAAATGCCATAGTAGGTAGGTATGGTGGCTGTTTTGAGGAAGGCATATGGTGGGTTTGTGTACCGACGAGAATTGCACGACACTAGAGAGGCTAGAAATGGTGGAAGGTGCAAGTGCATCTATACCATGGACTCACATTAGTCATGAAGAATTCAGATACTTGTTGCGAAAGTTTTTATTAGTAATCAAAACAAAGTGCTAAATGCATATTCCGAGGGGAAGGGTTGGTAGGTATTGACCATCGCGCCGTCCCGACCTCAATACAAAGGATGAAAATGAATAGATCAATTATGCTCCGACTTCCTAACATAACGGTTCACGATACGTGCATGCTACGGGAATCACTAACTTCAACACAAGTATTTCTAGATTCACAACACCCTACTAACATAGCTCTTAATATTACCAAATCCACGTCTAAAAACTAATTGAGAGGAATCAAAACTTCTCTTCCTACTCAATCCACATGAAGATGGATGTTTTTGCATCCTCTTTGGTACCTATCACCTTTGGGACTACTTTCATTGCATAAGCCAACTACCAAGTCACGCACCGCCGTGCTCTAAGAGATATAAGTGAAGCACATAGAGCAAAAGTATCTAGCTCAAAAGATATAAGTGAAGCACTATGAGCATTCTAGCAAAATCACGATGAGTGCATGTATCTCTCTCTCAAAAAGGTGTGAAGCATGGATGATTGTGACACAACAAAAAGGAAAGACTCCTACGATACAAGACGCTCCAAGCAAAACACATATCATGTGGTGAATAAAAATATAGCTCCAAGTAATGTTATCGATGGATTGAAGACGAAACAGGGGATGCCTTCCCGGGGCATCCCCAAGCTTAGGATTTTTGGTGTCCTTGAATTTGGCTTGGGATGCCTTGGGCATCCCCAATCTTGATCTCTTTCCACTCCTTATATCTTTGTCCATGAGAACATCACCCAAAACTTGAAAAATTCACAACACAAAACTTAAACAGAA
Source organism: Hordeum vulgare subsp. vulgare (assembly GCF_904849725.1). Classification (NCBI taxonomy): domain Eukaryota; kingdom Viridiplantae; phylum Streptophyta; class Magnoliopsida; order Poales; family Poaceae; genus Hordeum; species Hordeum vulgare. The sequence goes on along the minus strand of NC_058520.1, from coordinate 202,881,667 downwards.
ACTCGTGATAACATTAGCACAAGAAAACAAACTACCACCTCTTTTGGTACTATAGCAACTTGAATTCTATCTATATTGGTGTTGGTCTACTGTATTCTCACTTTTCCATGGCTAGTACCCCCCGATGCTAACCATAGTTTCATCAAAACAAGCAACCAACTCAACGAAAACAGAATCTGTTAAAAACAGACCAGTCTGTAGCAATCTGTATACTTCGTATACTTCTGGTACCTTCAAAATTCTGAAAAATTACTACTGCCTGGGAAAAAGGCATAGCAACCAGAAGCAAAAAAGAATCAACTCAAAATCTCTTTCTGAATAAAAATGAAAAATCATCTTGTGAGCAAAACGTTTCTGCCATTTTCCAGCAGGATCAAACAACCATCAACAAGACTAGTCATAAAGGTTTTTCTTGGCTCAAACATAAAATGAAACACAAAAAACACAATCACAACAGAATTATGATGGTGTGGACACAACAGAACAGAAAGAAAAAGATAAATTCATTGGGTTGCCTCCCAACAAGCGCTATTGTTTAACGCCATTAGCTAGGCATTGATAATTCAATGATGCTCACACAAAAGACAAGAATTGAAGAACAACGAGAGCATCATAAAGCATCTGAAAATCACATCTAAGTCTAACATACTTCCTATGCATAGGCATTTTATAGGAAAACAGATTGTCAAGACAACCAATAGTTACCATATGAAAGGAAGAAGAAAGAGACAATAACAATCTCAACATAACGAGAGGTGATTTAGTGATATGAAAGTTTCCACCACCCTATTTTCCTCTCTCATAATAATTACATGTGGGATCATATTTGAATTCAACAATGTAACTATCACATAGGATACTCTTTTCATGATCCACATACATGCAAAGTTGACGCTCTTAAAAAATAGTGGGATTATCATCAACTAAAGTCATGACTTCTCCAAACCCACTTTCAATAATATTGCAAATATCATATTCATCATGAGGCTTAATTTTTTTTTCAAAATCATAATAAAAATCATCGCCCCACTCATGATCATTGCAACAAGTAGTGGACATAGCAAAACTAGCATCCTCAAGCTTAGGGTTTTGGATATTCTTAGCATGATTGTCACTAATAGAATTGATAGTGAAACCATTGCAATCAAGCTTTTCATCCAAGGAGCCCTCGTGAATGACTTCATAAATTTCTTCCTCACAATTTTCAGATTCACGCTTCTCAAGAAAAACTCCATAAAGATAGTCAAGTGCACTCAACTCACTAGCAATTGGATCAACATAATTGGATCTCTTAAAGAGATTAGCAAGTGGATGAGGATCCATATCACTAGATTTTCAGAAAGCGAAGATACAAGCATACTGAAGGCACATGGCACACAAGCGAACAGAAAGGAAGCGAGAGAAAAGGGTGAACGAAAAAGGCAAACAAAAAAGCCAAATTGTCAAGTGGGGGAGAGGAAAACGATAGGCAACTGGCAAACAAAGTAAATGCAAGAGATGAGTTTGTGACACCTACTTGGATGAGTTCTTGACTTGATCCTCCCCGGCAACGGCACCAGAAATCCTTCTGCTACGTCAACAAAAGTCCTTCCCCGGCAGTGGTGCCAGAGATCCTTCTGTCGTCTCTTGAGCTTGCGTTGGTTTTTCCCTTGAAGAGGAAAGGGTGATGCAGCACTGGAGGAGTAAGTATTTCCCTCAGTTTGAGAACCAAGGTATCAATCCAGTAGGAGAATCTCGTCAAGTCTAGAGTACTTGCACAAACACAAAAGAGCTTGCATCCAACGCTTAAAAGGGGTTGTCAGTCCCTTCAAGATTGTTTGCAAAGTGAGATCTGAAGGCGGAAAGTGCAACGAAGTAAAAAGAGTAAGGCTGAAAATATGGTGTGGAGTAGACCCGGGGGCCATAGTGTTCAGTAGAGGCTTCGCTTAAAATAGAAAATATCACGGTGGGTGAACAAATTACTGTCGAGCAATTTATAGAACCGTGCAAAGTCATGACGATATCTAAGGCAATGATCATACATATAGGCATCACGTCCGAGACAAGTAGACCGATACTTTGTGCATCTACTACTATTACTCCACACATCGACCGCTATCCAGCATGCATCTAGTGTATTGAGTTCATGGCGAACAGAGTAACGCCTTAAGCAAGATGACATGATGTAGAAGGATAATCTCAAAACAATGATGAAAACCCCATCTTTTAACCCTTGATGCAAACAACACGATGCTTGTCTCGCTTCCCCTTCTGTCACTAGGTGAGGTCACCGCACGGTATGAACCCAAAACCAAGCACTTCTCCCATTGCAAGAATCATAGATCTAGTTGGCCAAACAAAAACCACAACTCGAAGATAATTACAAGGATATGAAATCATGCATAAGAGAGATCAGAAGAAAGTCAAAGAAGATTCATAGATAATTTGATCATAAATCCACAATTCATCGGATCTCGAGAAACACACCGCAAAAGAAGATTACATCGGATAGATCTCCATAAAGATGATGGAGAACTTTGTATTGAAGATCCAAGAGAGAGAAGAAGCCATCTAGTTACTAGCTATGGACCCGTAGGTTTATGGTGAACTACTTACGCATCATCGGAGAGGTCATGGTGTTGATGAAGAAGCCTTCTGTGTCCAAATCCCCCCTCCGTCAGGGCACCAGAACGTGCCACAGATGGGATCTTGCGGAGACAGAAGCTTGCGGCGGCGCAAAAGTACTTTCGATGATCTCCTGATTTTTTATGGATTTTTAGGGAATATATAGGTGCAAAACCTAGGGCAACTGAGCCTCAGGGATCGCACAAGCCAGGGGGCCACGGGCCCCCTAGCCTCGCCATGAGGGCTTGTGGGGTCCCTGGTGGCCACCTACCCTGATTCTCCGGCTCTCCAATCTTTTTCTGTTCCGGAAAAAATCTTTTTGGCAGCTTCATTCCGTTTGGACTGCGTTCAAAATCCTCCTTTGAAAGGGGTCAAAAACATGGAAAAAACAGGAACTGGCACTTGGCACTGAGTTAATAAGTTAGTCCCAAAAAATATATAAAATACATGCAAAACATCCAAAGTTTGACAAGATAATAGCATGAAACCATCAAAAATTATAGATACGTTGGAGACGTATCATGGACTCTCATGGCAAAACTGGGTTGAAGGTTTATGGATGCACAAGTAGTATCTTTACTTGGTGCGGGAGTTTTGGCAAATATGAGGTGGAAGCAATCGTCACATGCTAAGGGATCTCTAATCATATAACATTGTTCGGAACCAAGCAAACACAATTCATTATGTTGTCTTCCTTGTCCAACATGTACTTCTAAGCATGCAATAGTTTGGTGAGTGTTCACAATCATAGATGGTGTCAAAGATGATATATTTATATGTGAACCTCTCCTTCTTTATCACTTCCTATTAATTGCAACAATGACCAAGGTCTACGTTTGTCTACCCTCAACAAGTTTCAATCATCATTCATTTTATATGTGAAGCCATCACTTCCCATAAGATTATTACATGATCTTTTATGCTTTTGTTCTTTTCTCAATATTTTGATCATGACAAGAGACAAAGCCCTTACCTAAGACACTCTTTATTATATGGCTCACGACCTCGAATACATCAGGGGTGACACAAAGCAAAACTGAAGACTAAAACACTAAGACCTTTATTCTACTAGAGAAAGAGAAAACTGAAAAGGAACAAACTAAAACAAAGGTAAAGGCAAAAGATGTGATGGTGATACGATACCGGGGATACTCCCCCAATCTTGGCACAAGCCAAGGGGATTGCCCATACCCATGCTCAGTTGTCTTCCTTTGGCGGTGATGGTGGTGGAGTTGTTTTGTCCTTTGATTCCAAGAGGGCCATCAATCTTTGATTTATACCTTGGAGATTTGTGATATGTTTCTCCAGCAAAACAACTTCATGAGTGAGATAAGTACTGGGAGCACGAGTTGTTTCACAAAACCTCAAAACTTCAATCAAGGATGGAGACAGTAGGTGGAGGTAGGGTTGGAGGAAATCCACTTCTTCAACTTCTTCCTTGTTGAGCAGAGATTGCAGTTCGTCCCACTCCTGATTCTTCTCCTTAGTTTTGCCCTTGGTTTCTTTAGGTATCCTTTCCCTGGCCTCCATGACCTCCATTGTTTTCAGAGCAGCATTTACTTCTCCATAGACTTGAGGGACATTGTTCTCCCCCACAGATTCCTGAGACGACATCTTGCTCTAAATCTGCGGCAAAAAACAGGCTCGAAACAAAAACAGAGGAAATTTGTGTGATACGAGGATCAGACCTTTCGGGAGAATATATAATGATTTTTTCAGACCAGAAGGAGTACTCCGCACGAAAACAGAGTCCGGGAGGCGCATGAGGTGGGCACAAGCCGCCCAGTCTTGGCCAGGGGGTGGGCCTGCGCCTGGCAGGCTTGTCGCCTCCTCGCGCGCTTCTGACTACTTCCATTTTTTCTATTTTTTCAACTATTCCAAAACGGAGAAAAATTCCTATTGGAAAAGTTTTGGAGTCTGTTTTCTTAACAAATCACATACCTCTTCGTTTTCGGAGACTGAAACAGGTTGACAAATATCCCTTAGGTATTCTTCCGGAGTTATGGTATTGATAATATGGCTTTCAACATTTACGGGAGTACCTGAGATATAATGCTTGATTCTCTGCCCATTTACCACTCTCGGACAATTAGCTTCCGTGTTGTTGATCTTGATAGCACCGGAACAATATACTTCCTCAGCAATATAGGGACCTTGCCATTTAGAGAGAAGCTTGCCTGCAAAGAATCTTAAACGAGAATTATATAGCAAGACATAATAAACTATATTGAACTCACGGTTTTGTATCCTTTTATTGTGCCACCTCTTAACCTTCTCGTTGAACAACTTGGCATTCTCATATGCCTAAGTTCTCCATTAATCAAGCAAGCGAATGTCAAATAACCTCTTCTCAACAGAAGTTTGAAATCAAAGTTGAGCTCTTTGATTGCCCAATAAGCTTTATGCTCTATCTCAAGAGGAAAATGACATGCTTTACCGTACACCATTTTGTACGGAGACATGCCCATGGGATTCTTATAGGAAGTTCTATAAGCCCACATCGCATCATCGAGCTTCTTAGACCAATTCTTTCTAGACCTATTGACAGTCTTTTGCAGAATCAGTTTAATCTCTCTATTGCTTAGCTCTACTTGATCACTGGACTGAGGGTGATAGGGAGACACAATTCTATGGTTGACACCGTACTTAGCAAGCGTTTTACGGAAAGCACCATGAATGAAATGTGAACCACCGTCGGTCATTAGATATCTAGGGACTCCAAATCTAGGGAAAATAACTTCTTTAAGCATCCTGATAGAGGTGTTGTGATCAGCACTACTAGTGGGGATAGCTTCTACCCACTTACTGACGTAATCAACAGCAACTAGGATATGAGTATACCCGTTGGATTTTGGAAAAGGTCCCATATAATCAAAGCCCAAGACATCAAATGGTTCAATGACAAGTGAGTAGTTCATAGGCATTTCCTAACGTTTACCGATATTACCTATTTTTTGACATTCGTCACAAGACAAGACAAACTTACGGGCATCCTTGAAGAGAGTGGGCCAATAGAAACCTGATTGCAATACCTTGTGTGCAGTTCTATCTCCCGCATGGTGTCCTCCATAGGCCTCGGAGTGACACTTATGTAGGATCTGTCCCTGTTCATGTTCAGGTACACAACATCTAATAATTCCATCTACTCCTTCCTTATAAAGGTGAGGATCATCCTAAAAGTAATGTCTCAAGTCAAAGAAGAATTTCTTGTTTTGCTGGTATGTGAAACTAGGTGGTATATATTTGGCAACAGTATAGTTTGCATAATCAGCATACCACGGTGCACAATGTGAAGCATTGATGACATTTAATTTCTCACCGTGAAAGCTATCATCAATAGGTTGTGGGTCATCAAGAACGTTCTCCAACCTAGACAAGTTATCTTCTACTGGGTTATCAGCACCCTTCTTTTCGACAACGTGCAAATCGAATTCTTGTAGCAAGAGAACCCATCTGATAAGTCTAGGTTTAGCGTCTTTCTTCTCCATGAGGTACTTAATAGCAGCATGATCAGTGTGAATAGTGACTTTGGAATCAACTATGTAAGACCTGTACTTTTCACATGCAAACACGACCGCTAAAAATTCCTTTTCCGTAGTAGCATAGTTTCTTTGGGCACTGTGTAGAATTTTACTAGCACAGTGAATAACATTCAACTTCTTATCAACTCTTTGCCCTAGGATAGCACCAACATCATAATCACTAGCATCACACATGATTTCAAAAGGTAAGTTCCAATCAAGTGGTTGAATAATAGGTGCAGTTATCAAGGCCTTCTTAAGTATTTCGAAGGCTTCCTCACAATCATCGTCAAAAACAAAAGGAATATCCTTTTGCAAGAGATTGGTAAGAGGCCTTGATATCTTAGAGAAGTCTTTAATGAACCTTCTATAGAAACCAGCATGACCAAGGAAACTTCTTATACCTTTGATGTCTATGGGGTATGGCACTTTCTCGATTGCATCAAGCTTAGCCTTATCGACTTCAATACCTCTTTCAGAAATTTTATGTCCCAAGACGATGCCTTTATTAACCATAAAGTGGCACTTCCCCAATTCAAGACAAGATTGGTATCTTTACATCTCTGCAAGACCTGATCAAGGTTGCTGAGGCAATCATCAAAAGAAGACCCTTAAACGGAGAAGTCATCCATGAAAACCTCAACAATCTTTTCACAAAAGTCAGAGAATATAGCCATCATACATCTTTGAAAGGTGGGAGGTGCATTACATAAGCCAAAAGCCATACGTCTATAAGCAAAGGTACCGAAAGGGAGGTGAAAGTGGTTTTCTCCTGATCAGCTTGTGCAACAGGTATTTGAGAGAAACCAGAATAACCGTCTCGAAAGCAGAAGTGTGTGTGTTTAGATAGTCTTTCTAGCATTTGGTCGATAAAAGGCAAAGGGTAATGATCTTTCCTAGTGGCTTTATTCAATTTCCTAAAATCGATCACCATCGTATAGCCAGTAATAATCCTCTGAGGGATGAATTCATCCTTATCATTAGGGACAACGGTAATACCTCCCTTCTTAGGGATGCAATGCACCGGACTCACCCAATCACTATGAGCAACATGATAGTTAATACCTGCTTCCAGGAGCTTTAGTATTTCTTTTCTTACTACCACTTTCATCTTAGGATTTAATCTCCTTTGATGATGAACAACTGGTTTGGAATCAGGATCAGTTTTAATCTTGTGCTGGCATAGAGTGGGACTAATGCCCTTGAGATCATCAAGAGTATATCCAATAGCAGCACAGTGCTTCCTCAGAGTTTTTAGTAACTTCTTTTCTTCATGCTCTTAGAGGCTAGCACTAATAATAACAGGATATATCTCTTTTTCATCAAGATAAGCATACTTAAGAGTATCAAGCAACTGTTTAAGCTCGAACAAAGGATCACCCTTTTGTGGAGGTGGATCCCCAAGCAGTTCAACAGGAAATTATTCTTAAGGGTAGGATATTGTTCTAAGACAACTCTATCTATTTCATCCCTTTCATCCATATGCATATCATTTTCATGCTCAAGTAAGTATTGCTCTAAGGGATCAGTAGGAGGTACGACAATAGAAGCTAAGGCAATAGTTTCATCCCTACTAGGCAACTCTTTTTCATGAGGTTGTCTACCAAACTTGGAGAAATTGAACTCATGTGACATGCCTTCAAAGCCAACAGTGACAATTTTCTTCTCACAATCAACGTGAGCATTGACAGTATTGAGAAAAGGTCTGCCAAATATGATGGGACAAAAGCTATCTTGGGTGGTAGAAAGAACGAGGAAATCAGGAGGATACTTTGTTTTACCACACAAGACTTCAACATCCCTAACAATTCCCACAGGGCAGATAGTATCTCTATTGGCAAGCTGAATAGTGACATCAATAGGCTCTATCTCAATAGGTGCAATCTCGTCTTTGATTTCATCATATAAGGATTGAGGTATTGCACTAACACTAGCACCCACGTCACATAAACCATGATAACAATGATCTCCTATCTTAACAGAAACAACAGGCCTATGTTTGTCTCTAGCATGAGGTTTAGCAATTCTAGCAGCATCTTCACAGAAGTGAATATTAGGTCCATCAACATTGTTGGACAGGAGATCTTTGATAATAGCAATGCTAGGTTCAAATCTAATTTGCTCAGGGGGTGTAGGTGTTCTAATGTAGCCTCTACGTATCACAGTTGAAGCTTTAGAATGATCCTTTATCCTAACAGGGAAAGGTGGTTTCTCAATGTAAGCACTGTGAACAATAGGATCATTATCGGCAATGGCTCTCTCTTCAACTGGATTGGGTTTAACTACATTGACTTCTAAAGGAGGATGATATTTAAACCACTTCTCTTTGGGGAGACCAATATGATCAGAAAATGATTCACACAATGAAGCTACTATCTCAGAGTCAATTCCATACTTAGCGCTAATATCGCAAAGGTATTTGTTTCAACAAAGGATTGAACGCAATCAAACTTGAAATTCATACCTGACTCCTTGCCTTCTTCAAGCTCCCAATCTTCAGAGTTGCGTTTAATTCTCTCCAATAAATTCCATCTGAAGTCAATATCTCTCGTCATAAAAGAACCGGCACAAGAAGTGTCAAGCATGGTGCGATCATCATGAGAAAGCCGAGCATAGAAGTTCTGAATGATAATTTCTCTCGAGAGCTCATGATTGGGGCATGAATATAACATTGATTTAAGCCTCCCCCAAGCTTGAGCGATGCTTTCTCTGTCACGAGGCCAAAATATAATTCCGATCACTATGTACTAAATGCATAGGATAAAACTTTTGATGAAATCCCAATTTCAACCGATTGTAGTCCCATGATCCAGTATCATCACATAGCCTATACCATGTCAATGCATTATCCCTCAAAGATAAGGGAAATACCTTCTTCTTGTCCTCATCCTCCGGCAAACCTGCAAGCTTAAATAAACCACAAACTTCATCTACAAAGATTAGATGCAAGTCTGGATGTGATGTTCCATCTCCTGTAAAAGGATTAGCCAGCAGTTTCTCAAGCATACCCGAAGGAAATCCAAAGAAAATATTTTCAGTAGGTGCAGCAGGTTGAGGAGAAACTCTTTGTGCTTCCGTTCGAGGTGAAGATACCCCAAACAAGCCCCTCAAAGGATTAGTTTCCATTGTGACAACTGCCAATAAATTTCAGCACACATATGAATGTTTCCTTACCAATTTCCACTTACCAAAGGTGCTTCACTCCCCGGCAACGGCGCCAGAAAAGAGTCTTGATGACCCACAAGTATAGGGGATCTATCGTAGTCCTTTCGATAAGTAAGAGTGTCGAACCCAACGAGGAGTAGAAGGATCTCACAAGTGGTTTTCAGCAAGGTAATATCTGCAAGCACTGAAGTAGTTGTGTGGGAAGATGATTCGTAGAAAGCAACAAGTAACAAAAGTAGCAACGGTGCAGCAAAGTGGCCTAATCCATTTTGTAGCAAGGGACAAGCCTGGACAAAGTCTTATAGGAGGAAAAACGCTCCCGAGGACACACGGGAATTTCTTTCATGGTAGTTTTCATCATGTTCATATGATTCGCGTTCGTTACTTTGATAGTTTGATATGTGGGTGGACCGGCGCTTGGTACTGCCCTTACTTGGACAAGAATCCCACTTATGATTAACCCCTCTTGCAAGCATCCGCAACTACGAAAGAAGAATTAAGACAAAGTCTAACCATAGCATTAAACTAGTGGATCCAAATCAGCCCCTTACGAAGCAACACATAAACTAGGGTTTAAGCTTTTGTCACTCTAGCAACCCATCATCTACTTACTACTTCCCAATGCCTTCCTCTAGGCCCAAATAATGGTGAAGTGTTATGTAGTCGACGTTCACATAACACCACTAGAGGAAAAACAACATACAACACATCAAATTACCAAACGAATACCAAATTCACATGATTATTTATAGCATGACTTATCCCATGTCCTTAGGAACAAAAGCAAATACTCACAAAGCATAATCATATTCATGACTAGAGAGGTAATGAGTAGCATCAAGGATCTGAACATAAACTCTTCCACCAAGTAATCCAACTAGCATCAACTACAAAGAGTAATTAACACGACCAACAACCTTACAAGTACCAATCGGAGTCGCGAGACGGAGATTGGTTACAAGTGATGAACTAGGGTTTGGAGATGAGATGGTGCTGATGAAGATGTTGATGGTGATGAGTCCCCTCCGATGGGAGGAGTGTTGGTGATGACGATGGCGATGATTTCCCCCTCCGAGAGGGAAGTTTCCCCGGAAGGACCGTCCTGCCGGAGCTCTAGATTGGTTCTGCTCAAGTTCCGCCTCGTGGCGGCGGTGAATCCTCCGAAAAGCCTCCTCCTCATTTTTTCCAGACCGAAACCCTTCTTGTAGCAATAGGAGGAAGCCAGAGGGCCAGCTGGGTGCCCACAAGCCCCCTAGGCATGGCCAGGGGGTGGCCGCGCCTAGCAGGCCTCTGGCACTTCTTCGGCCTAGTATTTTTTATAAATCCAAAAAAAATCATCGTTTATTTTCACGGCTTTTGGAGTTGCGCAGAATAGGCATCTCAAAGTTGCTCCATTTTCAGGCCAGAATTCCAGCTGTCGGCATTCTCCCTCTTCATCTAAACCTTGCAAAATAAGAGAGAAAAGGCATAAGTATTGTACCGTGAAGTGAAATAACAACCCAAGAAGCGATAAATATCAACATGAAAACATGATGCAAAATGGACGTATCAATGACGAACTCCACACAGTAGGTCTTTGCAAGTGCCGAAGGTGACGGGAAGGCACACCTGCCCCAGGGGGAGAGTGGAGCCGCAGGTGATGCCCAAGAAGGGCCAGGTGGGCGTCAGGCGCTCATAGGGCACCTAGAGCGTCCCAAAAGTATCCACCAAGAGCACATTAAGGATCACACCACCGTTGATGAGCGGCCTGGCAACAGCCACACCACTCATAGTGGGAGTGCATAGCAGAGGGACAACTGTCGGATCCGAAGTATGTCTAGAAGGTGTGGGGTGATTAGGCTACTTGACCAAATGAAAACCTATCCTTTTCCCAATTTTAGTTGTGGGCAGGTTTTAACAATTGTAGTAAGTCAAGCACGCCCTACACATGCAAGTATAAGAGTACAACAGGGAAAGTAAATACATGCACATGTAAATAGAGGATGAGGATAGAAAGATCAAACACAAAGATTGACACGACGATTTTTGATGTGGTTTTGATAGATGGTGCTATCGTGCGTCCATGTTGATGGAGACTTCAACCCATGGAGGGTAACGACCGCACGCGTCCATGGAGGGCTCAACCCACGAAGGGTCCACAAAGAAGCAACATTGTCTATTCCATCATGGCTTACGTCCACGAAGGACCAGCCTCACTCAGGGGTAGATCTTCAAGAAGTAGGCGATTGATACATCTCCAACGTATCTACTTTTCCAAACACTTTTGCTCTAATTTTGGCCTCTAATTTACATGATTTGGATGAAACTAACTAGGATTGACGTTGTTTTTAGTAGAACTACCTTTGTGTTATTTTTGTGTATAAATAAAAGTTCTTGGAATCGTACGAAACTTTTTGTGAATTATTTTTTATATTTAAAAGTATTGATGGAGCGAAGACATTTCAGAGGGGAAGTGCCAGGGGGCCACAAGCTAACATGGCGCTCCCCCCCGAGACCGTGCCGTCATGCCCTGTGGGGCCCTCGTGGCTCCTTTGATCTTAATTCCACTCCTATAAATTCATATTCCCCGAGAAAAATAGGAGATAAGTTTTTATCGCGTTCTACGAGACGGAGCCACGACCACATCCTGTTCTTCCTCCGAAGGGCTGATCCGGAGTTCGTTTGGGGCTTTGGAGAGGGGGATTCGTTGCCGCGTCATCACCAACCCTTCTCCATCAAAACCACCATGATGCTCACCACCGGGAGTGGGTAATTCCTTTGTAGGATTGCCGGATGGCAGTGAGATTTTATGAGATTGATCATGTAACCGAGTTAAGTTTGATAGGGCTTTGATCCCTAGTATCCACTATGTTCCGAAATTGATGTTACTATGACTATGCTATGCTTAATGCTTGTCACTAGGGCTCGAGTGCCATGATATCATATCTGAACCTATTATGTTTTCATGAATATAAGAGTTATTTGGATCCTATCTTGCATGTTATAGTAACCTATTACGTGTCTTGATCCGCATACCCCAAGGTGACAATAATTGGGATTCTTTCCGGTAATTGTCGTAGTTTGAGGAGTTCATGTAGTCACTATGTGTTAATGCTTTATTCTGGTTCTCTATTAAAAGTAGGCCTTTATATCCCTAAGTTTCTAATTGGACCCCGCTGCCACAAGTGGGTAGGAAAAACTATGTCATGCAAGTTCTTATTGCAAGCACGTATGACTATATACGGAATACATGCCTACATTATATTGATGAATTGGAGCTAGTTCTGTGTCGCACTAGTGTGTAAATGTTATATGATCTATGTCATCTAAATCATTATTCACCACTAATCCACGTGCCTACGCCTTGCATATATTGAATATTGCTAAGTTACTACTGTTGTTGCTACTGTCACACCTGCTACTAAACTGCTACTTCTACTACTGTTACCCAAACCAGTGCTAGCACCATTACTGTTACTACTATCACCTTTTGTGCTACTAAATACTTGTTGTAGAAGGATATCCAAAGTGCAGTTGAATTGAAAACTCAACTTTTACGGCCAATAAATATTCTTTGGCTCCCCTTGCGTCGAATCAATAAATTAGGGTGAAATACTACTCATGACGGCTTCGTGATCCCCTATAATTGTGGGTTATCAAGACCTCATTCTGGCATCGTTGCAGGGGAGCGTAGCTCTAATTGTTGTGTTGAGTTGAGGATGTCCAATTGCCATTATGAAGAATCTGAAAGATAATCAAACCAAGATCGCCCCCTCTTGCACGAGAGGAGGTAAGGAACTGCCATCTAGCACTTCTTTTGATTCACCTACTGCCATCAGCTTGTTACACCGCCACCTGTTACTCGACCAGATATGCCACATGAATTTGATGATGCTGCTTCTAAAATTAATGCTGATGTTATTGGTACACATGACGAAACTGAAACTGTGCCACTGGGTGAATTACTTGATGCCCATATTGCTAGAGCTAGTGAACTTGAAAATACTGAAACTAAGGAAGACTTTGAATTACCTGCTACACCCCATCCTCCTAATAGATAAGAATTGCCTTATGTACCTGAAGGTTATGTTATCAATGGTGAAGTAGCTAGGGACATTCTTGCTTGTAATGATAGAGATGATTTGAAGAAATTACTAGGCAAACTAAAAAAAATCCATGATGGAGAAAATGAAATATGATCCTCAATTCACTACTTCTCCTATACTTGGTACTCATAAGGAGTATGGATTTGCTATAGACCTTGAACTGATTCCTATAGTGGAATATGATCCTTTCCATGGCTATGAAAATGAAACTGTGATAGAACACCTTATGAAACTGAATGCTATTGCTCGCATGTTTACCAATGTTGAAAAGATATGATACTATTATATCCTGAAGCTCTTTCCTTTCTCGCTGAAAGGTGAGGCCAAGGAATGGGTCCTTTCTCTTGCTCCTGGTTGTATGAGTAGTCCCCAGGATATTCTCTATCACTTTTTTGAAAAATATTTTCCTTCTCATAAGAAACAAGCTTCCTTATAGGAAATATTTAACTTTGCACAAATCAAAGAAGAGAATCTCCCTCAAGCTTGGGGGAGGCTTCTCCAGTTACTAAGAGCTTTGCGTGATTGTCCTCCTAAGAAAAATGAAATTCTGTATATCTTTTATAGTGGACAAACAAACCCTTCTAGGAATTTCCTAGATAGTTGTGCTGGTTGTGTTTTGAGGGAAAGAACTGTTGAGCAAGCCAAAATTCTGTTAAATAATATGCTGCAAAATACTTATGATTCGACACTCCCTAAACCACCACCTGAACCTATCCGAAAGAAGATATGTATTCTATTTCTCATTGCTGAAGATATGTAAGTAGAAAAAAGAACTATGAAGAAGAAAGGTATTAAAATTGAGGATACTAAGAAATTACCACCGATCGAAGAAATACATGGACATGATATCCCGACACAGGTAGTAGAGGTAAAATGTGTCTGTTACTTTAATAGTGATGATATACCTTATGCTAAGAATCCTGATCAATGCATGTATGAATTTGATAATTATATTGTAAAGCAAGAGCACTTCAATAACTTTGTTAAGGATCAATTGATGAATAATTCCCTGACGATAGATCGTTTGAGTGATTTGATGTTAAAATTGCTAATGATGTTAAAGCTCTAGGTAAACATGCATCTATCGTTCATACCCAACTAGGTCAAGTAGCTAAGTCACAAAATGATTTGCTTACCAAGATGAATAATATTAGTGACCATGTTGTTAGAGTAGTGACCAGAGGAGGTAGAGTGACTCAAGAGCCTCTTTATCCCGAAGGTCACCTTGAAAGAATTAAATAGGATTCTTAGAGAATGAACGATGATACACTTCGTCCTTCTAAGAAGGAAAAGAAAAGGAAAAATGATAGGACTTTGCATGCTCCTAGTGAACCTGATATAGAAAAACCTGTACAGAATCACAATGATATTTCCATTTGTGATGCTGAGACACAATCTGGTATGGAACATGCATCTAGTAATAATGAAAATGAAGGTGAGAATAATAGGGTGCATGTAGATGTTCCACCGGATAGTAATAAAGAACATGATAGTGATATAGAAATAGAACCTGTTGAGGGTGTTGATAACCCACCTCCTAAGAATAAACGTTATGATAAGAGAGACTTCATTGCTAGAAGACCAGGCAATGAAAGAGAACCATGGGTTCAAAAACCTATGCCATTCCCTCAAAAGTCTTTGAGAAGTAGGGATGCTGAAGATTTTGAACGCTTTGCTGAAACGATTAGACTTGTCTTTTTGCGTACTCGCTTGACTAATATATTGAAATGCCTCTGTATGCTAAGTATATGAAGGAAATTATTACCAACAAAAGAAAGATACCAAAAATAGAAATTTCCACCATGCTTGCTAATTATTCTTTTGATGGTGGAGTACCTAAGAAGTTGGGAGATCAAGGTGTCCCCACTATACCTTGCTCCATTAAGAGAAATTAATCCAAAATTGTTTATGTGATCTAGGAGTCGGTGTTAGTATTATGCCTTTCTCCCTTTATAAATGACTTGACAATAATAAGATTACATCCACGAAGATATCTTTGCAAATGGTTGATATATCCACTGCTCTACCTATTGGAATGTGCGAGGATGTTCCCATTGGGTTACAAATTTTACTATCCTAACACTTTGTTATTCTCGATATGCCCGAGGACGACAATATGTTGATCATCCTTGGTAGACCTTTTTCAAATAGAGGGCTGTTATTGATTGCAACAAAAGCAAGGTTACCTTCAATGTCAACATCAAGAAGCATACCGAGCATATTCCGAAGAAGCAAATTGTGGTTAGTAATATTATGTTATTGAGCCTTGTGCCAGGATCATCATAGGAGACTTTCAAATCCCTCTACCTACTGCCAAGGAAAAGAAATGGTATAATCTTGTTGTTGTGGATATGAAAATCCCCAATGAGGTAACCTAGTGTCATACGAAAGTTCTTCAGTTTCATGTTAACCGGAATCGATTATTAATTAGACTTGAAGAACCTTACTTAATGATCCTCTTCAAAAGACATGAGATTGATAAATTAGTTTTCACAACCCTTTGTACCCCAAGTCTATTCTGTGTTTTCTTAGTTATATAAAAATAAAATGCGAGGACTTTTGTATTTTCTCAGTTTTCTGTGCATTAGAAAAATGACCCAAAAATAAAAAGTCTCAGATTGCCACAAATTTTAACACAATATTTATTGAATAAATCAGAATTTTTGGAGTAAAAATTGTAGTATGGAGGTGCACCTGTGGGCCACAAGCCAACATGGCACGCCCCGTGGGGCCACGCCCTGATGGCTTGTCGGGCCCATAGGCCCAGTGCCTTAACTATTTAGCTCACCTCATCTCCTACGTCCAGAAAAATTTACTAGCTCTCTCTTTCCCGTGTTCTTCTCCTAGAAACTGAATTTTTCGATCTCTTTGTTCGGGACTCCGTTTCAAAAACTGTTTTGAGGGAATTGCTCCTTGGTATGTGACTCCTCCATCTCTCCAATTAGTTTTTGCCATAGTAATTTATATTTTTCTTAAATTACTTCACTTGGTGCTGCAGAATATGAGCTTGCATGTTAAAATCTTTGAATTCCAAGTAGCAAGAATGCTTATATAGCCCCTAAGTACCCATATGAGTAGTTGCTACCAATCTTGCAAAGTTTTATTAACATAGTTTATGTGGTCCAAAAATTTCAGAAATTTGTACTTAGGGAGATGAGTTTCTCTAGGAGGAGCACCTCGAGTAGGTGTAATCTTGGTGAATCATCAAGTGAGCGCTTGACATGAAAAGCTTACACTGAGCCTCACGTCAATTAGGTTGTCATGGCTGATGCAAAATCAGGTTGGTGGCCAAGCGACGAGTTCATGAATGGTGCAGGTATCAAGGAGGAATTCGATTGTTTCATTCATAATACCAGCCTCACCCAGTTCCTCGAAGATAAGCGTGATTTATATAGAGGAATTTCTACCCCGCGTTTAGCTGCACAATTTGGAGTGACACCCCAATTTAATGATCCCATTTTGCCTAATAGATATTTAGACTTTGAAGCTATATGTTATCATAAATTTATTGTAAATTGTGCTAGAGGATATGAGTATAACTTAGTTTTTGAAAAGACATGACATTGGCTTTTATTTTTCCTGCATCCGCCCTCTTTAATATTTAGGCTCACCAGAGATACTAAGTTCTTGAGAACGAAGTGCGGGAATACAATGCTACAGTAGAGGTTGCTTGCGTGACAAAAGAAGCAGCCAGGAATGCCCCAACAAGTTACCATCTCCACCACTTCCTAGACTACTAGTGGTGATTACCAAGCTAGGCAAAGTCCTAAGCATGAGGAAGTACATATTTCCTACCGACATTACATTCATGTTCACATACTTCATAAAAAATGCATGTGTTCATCCTCTTTCATTATATATTCATGTTTAGCTTAATTTTTCCGCTCTCCTCAAGTGTGTTTGAAAAACTTTAGAAAATTCCAAAAAATATTTCACGCTTCTTTTTGTTTTTTCTTTCTTGTTCAATTAGTTGTAGTATTAAAAGAAAACCCCAAAGTATTTCATCTTGCTTGTTGGGAGCTTTCCCGTGTAAATAGGTTTTCTAATTCTTATTTTCCCGTAGTTCATTTTACTCGCGTGATAAAAACAAAAGCTCCCAACATATTGCAGCATGTTTCTCTAAATTTCTTTTCCCGTTTGTTGAGTTATAAAATGTCGAGTGACTCTCGCATGCTTTGTTGTTCACCTAACGAAGAGCCAATATTACCGTGTCTTCTCCTTTGTTTAAAAATGCCCTGCAGATTCTAGCTTAGTCCATGTGACACCCCTGATTTGATCGTACGCTAATCATACACACAAATGCGTAGGACCAAGCTCAAGGTCTCACGGTAAGATATCACAACACAACTCTAGACACAAATAAAACATACAAGCTTCATATTACAAGACAGAGGCCTCGAGGGCTAGAATAGAGAAGCTCGACACACGGGTCAACGAAAGAAACAAATATATGAGTACACACATGAAACATGAGAATGCCATAGAGAAGGCTAACACAAAAGATACAGTGATCGAACGAGGCGAGGCCTCCTTCCTGGGAACCTCCTAAACTACTCCTAGTCGGCAACGGCCTCCACGAAGTAGTAGGCACCATCGGGGTAGCAGTCGTCGGCGGTGGGAAACGCCATCTCCTGGGCTCCATCATCTGGTCGCAGCAATCATATCAAGGGGAAAAGGGGAAGCAAAGAAACTATGAGTACTCATCCAAAGTACTCACAAGACCGACATCAGAACTATACTAAGTATGCATCTGTATCAAAGGAAAGGGGTTTTATGTGGACTGACTACAGCAGTGGGAGAACAGGGAGATGGGACTAGTCCTATCGAAGACTAGCATCTTTAGCGGTCTTGCAACAATAGACAAGAGTAGAGCTAACAACACAAATAAATATTCATATTGTTGTAGCAATATCAATTAAGGTGACGCCTAGAGATTCTCCCTCGACTCCCTGCGAGGAAGCAATCCCGGAGTAAACATTCCAGATAAGTAACAGTTCAAGTTGTATAAGATCAAGTCACAACTCCAAATAGTCCTATAACCGTGGACACGACTATTCAAATAGTTAATTTCATCCCTGAAGGTGTGCATGACAGTACCCAACACGCTTGATAAACTCTGGCTGGACAGACTTTCATGGGTCATGCTCGGCCTCGGAACAACAACATGTCGCATCCCTCCATAGCCTCAACGGAGAAGCCAGACCACTGGTCTAACTGCTAAGCGCACAGGGTTCATGGGCCCATCACCCATTGTGCTCCTGCACATTGCGAGGGCAACCAATGTCGGTCCTGGCACCTCTTATACAAGAACGATGCTTATCCAGACCACTCAGGCGCGCGCCGCTCCATTGCTGACGTTTGAAGAGCTTCGGCTGATACCACGACGTTGAGTGCCCATAACTTCTCCCATGCGAAGGTTAGTGCCAAAAGGTCTCCAGCGAACTCAGGTCAAATACCAAAATCCGTTAATATTTTAATTAACTAATCATCTCATCCACGCTGGAATCCACCCGTAACATACCATTCATCATGTTCCCACTAACAAGGTCAAGTAGGTGTGCGGCTGTAACATCAGAGGAATCTGAGGTATCACCCTCGATGGATTCGAATGATGTAACCGTCAAGATGGCCAAGGAGGAATCACCCTCGATGGTCCACGCTTGATGGGTTGTATGATAGAGTCATTTATTAGAGCTGGTGAAGGAGGAATCACCCTCCGAGAACCACCGTCGGTCAACTACACTACAATGCTAACATCGGAGTACGTAACAAGGTGTCACCCTCGGTACTCGGTAGTAGCTCCGCAGTGTCGTACAACTAAGGGGTGTGAGTGCTATAAGGGGTCATGGCTCGTCGATCAGATGATCGAGACATGATGAAAAGGCAGGGGCAACTGGACTAAGGGTCAAAGGGGATCACTTCTCCAAGTTTAGAGTGCGGTAGAGTAAAGTAGCAGTTAATCAAAAACATGCTATGCATCAACTATAGGAGCTAACTACAACAGTAGAAAAATTATAATGCAAGCATGATGGACAAAGAAATAGGCGATATAGGAACGATCAAGGGGGGTTGCTTGCCTGGTTGCTCTGCAGACAGATACAAATCCTCGTTGGTGAAGTAGTCGATCACTGGATTAACATCGGTCTCGGGGTCTACCGGAAATGAAGCAATGAAGGGGAAACACAATAAATAACACAACAAGCAAACACATCACAAAGCATGACAAGGTAAATACACCGTGCTAGTTGTGACCTAATGCAGTACTAAACGTTACAGATGAAGCGGGAAAACATCATATGATATTTCCCGGGTCTTTGGCTACTACGGACAAGCGAAAATGATGGAAAATTTCTATGTTCACTATGCTAGAGACATGTGATACACGAACGGATAGCGTATCCGGGTTCATCTCGTTTTTCTGATCAACTTTCATGTACAAAATATTTTCATCTGAGTTATGGTTGAATTTATATGAATTTCTAAATTTCTTCAATTTTTTTATTTTCATTGTTAAATAAGCAGTATACTATTTACACGCACAAGGGGCTAGCCGTGTGTATGACAATTAGGGCTGAGGGGTGTCCAGTCAGCAGTCTAGTCAATGTTGACCAGTCAAAGTTTGACTGGTCAACAACGTCAATGGACCCACATGTCATGCCCACATGTTTTAATTAAACGCTTTAGTTAAACGATGGGCCCTACATGTACTAGACCAATTAGTAGTTAATTAACCTATACTAAATTTAAGCCTAATTAACTAGGATCGGACCCACTAGGAAGTGGCCCGGACGAGCACACACACACGCACACGACCGCTCGGCCATGGCGGCCAGTAGTAGCAGCCGACAAGGGGGAAGGGGAGGGCAAGGCTGCGTGGACTAGGGCGTCGTGGGGAGCGGCGGCGACCGTGGTCGGGTGCCTACGGGTGTGGTAGGCGGAGGTGGGCTTGAGGAGATGGCGGCAAGAAGGGAAGTAGTAGGCGGTGAGTGCGGCGAGCAACTGTAGATGCGGGGCAACGACATGACACGGTGGCGCTGCTGGGGGCGGCCATGGCACGGTAGGCAAGCGCGGCACACGGCGCGTAGAGGCGCTTGGCCGGGCCATGCGCAGGGGCGCGGCCAGCTACGGGCGCACACACAGCAGTGCAACAACGAGCAACAACGCAACGGCATATGCATCACCAGCAAAACACAACAACAGGGGCGGTGTAGCTGGGCATGGTCCGGGCGCACGAACGCACGAGGGAACCGAGCAAGAGCACGACGGGTGCGAGCAAGGGAGCCCATGGCACGGGTTGGTTGCTGTGAGCGGGGAATCGGTCGACAGCGGCGCATGGTGTCTACGACGAAGGATTTAAGGGGGAATGAGGAGGAATGGATGCGGGGCTTACCACGGAGCGATGGTGTGCTCGGGGAAGCGCGGGGTGGACTGGAGCGGTGGGACGATGGTGATGGCTGTGATGGATCTCGGCAAGGGGAACGGAAGGAGAGTCATCGCAGCTACTTCCTGCGCTCAATCTAGGGGCGCGGTCGATGTAGTCGCGACCGACACGTCGTCCACACACGCCGGTGCGATGCGGGGAGGCATGTGGCTGCATAGTCATCGCGACAATGGCGGTGAACACATTAGGGAGGGGAGGAGGGTGGCGCGAGGGAGAGGGGAAGTGGGAGGGGTCTATGGTTGTCGGGGCGTCCACGGCCATTTGTAGGTCGCGGGGGAGTGGTGGATTATCGCCACATGGCCGATCCATGGCGTGTGCGGGCGCAAGGCGGCCACCAAGCTCCCGGTGAACACCGGAGGAAGAAACCTCCTGGTGGGCTGGGACTTGCACTGAAGCAGTGGGCTACAAGTGCGCAATAGTACCCTTGTTTTATTCTTTTATCTAATGTGTTTTATTTTTCTATACCTTTTTGCAACTATCTTGAGTAGCAAATAGGTTTACTAAAATAAGGGCATTCGCCCACTATCTACTTTATAATTTTAAACAATGCCACAAAAAAGTTTGGAAGTCATTGGAAATAGATTACTTTTTTATAAACTGTAAAAGACATTTAAATTATTATTTGGCCTCGGTTTTAATTGTTTTGAGGCACTTAGTTACTCATAAAAAGGTTGGTTTCAATTTGATAAATACTTAAAGAATATTTGCAACTGAGCAAACATTTTTATTTTACATTTTGATGAAATAATTTATTTGACTTTATTTTTAATTTGAAATTGTCTTTCATTTTCATCAAGTGGAAATTTGGCTTAGTTAACCTTGATGACTGATACGTCTCCAACGTATCTATAATTTTTTATGGTTCCATGCTATTATCTTGTCAAACTTTGGATGTTTTGTATGCCTTCTATATCTTTTTTGAGACTAACTTATTAACTCAGTGCCAAGTGCCAGTTCCTATTTTTTCTGTGTTTTTGACCCTTTTCAGAGGAGAATATTAAATAGAGTCCAAACGGAATAAAACCTTGGAATTTTTTTTTTTGGAATAGAAGATACGCAGGGAGCGTGAGAACCAAGGCAGAGGCCACCAGGGGAGGCCACAAGCCCCCTAGGCGCGGCTAGGGGGCCCGCGCCTAGCAGGCTTGTGGGCCCCCTGTGGCTCGTCTTGCCTACTTCTTCCGCCTATAAATCCCCGAAAAATCCAAAACCACGAGAGGGATCCACGAAAATACTTTTCCGCGGCCGCAAGCTTCTGTGTCCGCAAGATCCCATCTGGGGCACGTTCTAGTGCCCTGTCGGAGGGGGGATTCGGATACGGAGGGCTTCTTCATCAACACCATTGCCTCTCCAATGATGCATGAGTAGTTCACCATAGACCTTCGGGTCCATAGCTAGTAGCTAGATGGCTTCTTCTCTCTCTTGGACCTTCAATACAAAGTTCTCCATGATCTTCATGGAGATCTATCCGATGTAATCTTGTTTTGCAGTGTGTTTGTCGAGATCCGATGAATTGTGGATTTATGATGAGATTATCTATGAATCTTATTTGAGTTTCTTCTGATCTCTTATATGCATGATTTCATATCCTTGTAATTCTCTTCGAGTTGCGGGTTTTGTTTGGCCAACTTGATCTATGATTCTTGCAATGGGAGAAGTGCTTGGTTTTGGGTTCATACCGTGCGGTGACCACACCCAGTGACAGAAGGGGTAGCGAGGCACGCATCGTGTTGTTGCCATCAAGGCTAAAAAGATGGGGTTTATATCTATTGCATGAATTTATCCCTCTACATCATGTCATCTTGCTTAAGGCGTTACTCTGTTCGTCATGAACTCAATACACTAGATGCATGATGGATAGCAGTCAATTTGTGCAGTAATAGTAGTAGATGCAAAAAGTATCGGTCGACTTATCTCGGACGTGATGCCTATATGTATGATCATTGCCTTAGATGTCGTCATGACTTTGTGCGGTTCTATCAATTGCTCGACAGTAATTCGTTCACCCACCGTAATATTTGCTATCTTGAGAGAAGCCTCTAGTGAACACTATGGCCCCCGGGTCTACTTCACATCATATTTTCCGCCTTACACTTTTACTTTGTTGCACTTTCCTCCTTCAGATCTCACCTGGCAATCAATCGTGAAGGGATCGACAACCCCTTTGTAGCGTTGGGTGCAAGTTTGCTGTTTTTGCGCAGGTACATCGGTGCTTCATCTTGATACTCCTACTGGATTGATACCTTGGTTCCTAAAACTGAGGGAAATACTTACTGCTACTATGCTGCATCACCCTTTCCTCTTCAAGGGAAAAAACCAACGCAAACTCAAGAGGTAGCAAAATGAATTTCTGGCGCCGTTGCCGGGAGCATCAAGTGAAGCTTATCCAAGTAAGTGTCGCAAACTCATCTCTTGCATTTAACCTTTTTGCCTCTCGTTTTCCTCCCCCCCACTTCAAAAAAACAATTACAAAAATATTTGCCTTTTTCGTTTGCCTTTCCTTTTCTTGTGTGCTATGTGCCTTCAATATGCTTGCATCTTCGCTTGCTGAAAATTTATTGATATGGATCCTCATCCACTTGCTAATCTCTTTAAGAGATCCAATTATGTTGATCCAATTGCTAGTGAGTTGAGTGCACTTGACTTTCTCTATGGATTTTTGCTTGAAATGCGTGAATCTGAAAATCGTGATGAATAAATTCATGAAGTGATTCACGAGGGCTACTTGAATGAAAAGCATGATTGCAATGGTTTCACTATAAATCCTATTAGTGTCAATCATGCTAAAAACATGCAAAACCCTAAGCTTGCGGATGATAGTTTTGCTATGTCCACTACTTGTTGCAATGATCATGATTGAGGTAATGATTTTTCTTATGATCTTAAAATTTTTTTAAGCCTCATGATGAATATGATATTTGCAATAATATTGAAAGTGGGTTTGGAGAAGTCATGACTTTAGTTGATGATAATCCCACTATTTTTGAAGAGCGTCAACTTTGCATGCATGTGGATCATGAAACAAATATCCTATGTGATAGATATATTGTTGAAATTGATCATGATCCCACATGCAATTGCTATGAGAGAGGAAAATATTTTGGTAGAAACTTTCATGTTACGAATTCACCTCTCATTATGTTGAGATTGCTATTGTCTCTTTCTTCTTCCTTGCATATGGTAACTATTGGTTGTCTTGACAATCTGTTTTCCTATAAAATGCCTATGCATAGGAAGTATGTTAGACTTAGATGTCATTTTCACATGCTTTATGATGCTCTCGTTGTGCTTCAATTATTGTCTTTTTTGTGAGCATCATTGAATTATCAATGCCTAGCTAAGGGCGTTAAACGATAGCGCTTGTTGGGAGGCAACCCAATAAATTTATCTTTTCCTTTATCTTTCTATTTTGTTGCATCCACACCATCATAATTCTGTTATGATTATGTCTTTTGTGTTTCTTTTTGTGTTGGAGCCAAGTACAACCTTTATGACTAGTTTGGTGATGGTTGTTTGATCCTGCTGGAAAAAGACAAAAACTTTTCGCTCACGAACTTATTTTTCATTTTTATCCAGAAAGAGATTTTGAGTTGATACTTTTTGCTACTGATTTATATGCCAATTTCCTAAACTGTCGTAATTGTTCAGAATTATTGAGATACCAGAAGTATAAGAAGCATACAGATTGCTACAGACTAGTCTGTTTTTGATAGATTTTGTTTTTATTGTGTTGATTGCTTATTTTAATGAAACTATGGATAGTATCGGGGGGTATTATCCATCGGATAGTGAGAAGATAGTAATCTAACACCAATATAAATAGAAATCAAGTTTGCTACAGTACCTCAAGAGGTGGTAGTTTGTTTTCTTGTGCTAATGATATCACGAGTTTCTGTTTAAGTTTTGTGTTGTGAAGTTTTCAAGTTTTAGGTGATGTTCTCTTGGACAAAGAGATAAAGAGTGGAAAGAGCTCAAGCTTGGGGATGCCCAAGGCATGTCAAGACAAATTCCAGGACACCAAAAATCCTAAGCTTGCGGATGCTCCGGGAAGGCATCCCTGTTGGGGAACGACGCATGGGAAACAAAAAATTTCCTACGCGCACGAAGACCTATCATGGTGATGTCCATCTACGAGAGGGGATTTTCGATCTACGTACCCTTGTAGATCGCGGTTGATTTAGTGGAACGTCCTCACGTCCCTCGATCCGCCCCGCGAACCGTCCCACGAACCGTCCCACGATCTAGTGCCGAACGGATGGCACCTCCGCATTCAGCACACGTACAACTCGACGATGATCTCGGCCTTCTTGATCCAGCAAGATAGACGGAGAGGTAGATGAGTTCTCCAGCAGCGTTACGGCGCTCCGGAGGTTGGTGGTGATCTAATCTCAGCAGGGCTCCGCCTCAGCTCCGCAGAAACGCGATCTAGAGGTAAAACCGTGGAGGTATGTGGTCGGGCTGCCTTGAAAAAGTTGTCTCAAATCAGCTCTAATACCTCAGTATATATAGGAGGGTGGGAGGGGAGGAGGCAGCCTCAAACCCTCAAGGTTTGGCCGAAATTAGAGGTGGAGGAGTCCTACTCCAATCCTACTTGGAGTAGGATTCCACCTTCCCACTTGGAAACTCTTTCCATCTTGTGTTTTTTCCTTCTCAAACCTTATGGGCCTTAGTGGGAACTTATTCCAGCCCACTAGGGGCTGGTTTATATCTTCCCATAGCCCATGAGACCCCTTGGGGCGTGACACCCCTCTCGATGGTCCCCGTCACCCCTCCCGGCACTCCCAGTACACTACCGATGAGCCCGAAACTTTTCCGGTAATGCGCGAAAACCTTCCGGTAACCAAATGAGGACATCCTATATATCAATCTTCGTTTCCGGACCATTCCGGAAACCATCGTGACGTCCGTGATCTCATCCGAGACTCTGAACAACATTCGGTAACCAACCATATAACTCAAATACGCATAAAACAACGTCGAACCTTAAGTGTGCAGACCCTGCGGGTTCGAGAACTATGTAGACATGACCCGAGAGACTCCTCGGTCAATATCCAATAGCGGGACCTGGATGCCCATATTGGATCCTACATATTCTACGAAGATCTTATCCTTTGAACCTCAGTGCCAAGGATTCATATAATCTCGTATGTCATTCCCTTTGTCCTTCGGTATGTTACTTGCCTGAGATTCGATCGTCAGTATCCGCATACCTATTTCAATCTCGTTTACCAGCTAGTCTCTTTACCCATTCCGTAATACAAGATCCCGCAACTTACACTAAGTCACATTTCTTGCAAGGCTTTTGTGTGATGTTGTATTATTGAGTGGGCCCCGAGATACCTCTCCGTCACACAGAGTGACAAATCCCAGTCTTGATCCATACTAACTCAACGAACACCTTCAGAGATACCTGTAGAGCATCTTTATAGTCACCCAGTTACGTTGCGATGTTTGATACACAAAAAGCATTCCTCCGGTTTCAGTGAGTTATATGATCTCATGGTCATAGGAATAAATACTTGACACGCAGAAAACAATAGCAACAAAATGACACGATCAACATGCTACGTCTATTAGTTTGGGTCTAGTCCATCACATGATTCTCCTAATGATGTGATCCCGTTATCAAGTAACAACACTTGCCTATGGCCAGGAAACCTTGACCATCTTTGATCAACGAGCTAGTCAACTAGGGGCTTACTAGGGACAGTGTTTTGTCTATGTATCCACACAAGTATTGTGTTTCCAATCAATACAATTATAGCATGGATAATAAACGATTATCATGAACAAAGAAATATAATAATAACTAATTATTATTGCCTCTAGGGCATATTTCCAACAGTCTCCCACTTGCACTAGAGTCAATAATCTAGTTCACATCACCATGTGATTTCAACGAATCCAACACCCATATAGTTCTGGGGTCTGATCACGTCTTGCTCGTGAGAGAGGTTTTAGTCAACGGTTCTGAAACTTTCACATCCGTGCATTCTTGACAAATCTTTATGTCATCTTATAGATGCTGCTACTACGTGCTATTCGGAAATGCTCCAAATATCTACTCTACTATACGAATCCGTTTCACTACTCATAGTTATTCGGATTAGTGTCAAAGCTTGCATCGACGTAACCCTTTACGACGAACTCTTTAACCACCTCCATAATCGAGAAAAATTCCTTAGTTTATTTAGTTACTAAGGATAACTTTGACCGTTGATCAGTGATTCAATCCTGGATCACTCTGTGTACCTCTTAACAGACTTGCTGCAAGGCACACATCAGGTGCGGTACTCAGCATGGCATACTTTAGAGTCTACGGCTAAGGCATAGAAGACGACCTTCGTCTATTCTCTTTATTCTGCCGTGGTCGGGTTTTGAGTCTTACTCAAATTCACACCTTACAACACAGTCAAGAGCTCCTTCTTTGCTGATCTATTTCGAATTCCTTCAAAAACTTGTCAAGGCATGCATCTTGTTGAAACTTCTATTAAGCGCTTTCGATCCATCTCCATAGATCTTTGATGCTCAACGTTCATGTAGCGCAATCTAGGTATTCCTTTGAAAACTCCTTTGAAACAACCTTGTATGCTTTACAGAAATTCTACATTACTTCTAATCCACAATATGTCAACCACATATACTTATCAGAAATTCTATAGTGCTCCCACTCACTTCTTAGGAAATACAAGTTTCTCATAAACCTTGTACAAACCCAAAATCTTTGATCATCTCATCAAAGTGTATATTCCAACTCCGAGATGCTTGCACCAGTCCATTGAAGGATCGCTGGAGCTTGCATACTTGCTAGTATCTTTAGGATCGACAAAACCTCCTTGTTGTATCACATACAATGTTTGCTCAAGGAAACCGTCGAGGAAACAATGTTTTGACATCCTATCTGCAATATTTCATAAATAATGCATCAACTACTAACATAATTCTAACATACTTTTAGCATCGCTACGAGTGAGAAAGTCTCATCATAGTCAACTGTTTGATCTTGTCGGAAACATCTATGCGACAGGTCGAGCTTTTCTTAATAGTGACTTATCACCATCATCGTCTGTCTTCCATTTAAAGATCCATCTTTACTCAATAGTCCTATGACCATCAAGTAGTTATTCCAAAGTCTACACTTTGATTTCATACATGGATCCTCTCTCGGATTTCATGGCTTCCAGCCATTTGTCGGAATCCGGGCCCACCATTGCTTTCTCCATAACTCGTAGGTTCACTGTTGCTCAACAACATGACCTCCAAGACAGGGTTACCGTACCACTCTGCAGTAGTACGCGACCTTGTCAACCTACGAGGCTTGTAGTAACTTGATCCGATGCTCGATGATCACCATCATCAGCTTTCACTTCAATTGGTGTAGGCGCCACATGAACAACTTCCCGCGCCCTGCTACACACTGGTTGAAGTGATGGTTCAATAACCTCATCAAGTTCTACCACCCTCCCACTCAATTCTTTCGAGAGAAACCTTTCCTCGAGAAAGGATCCGTTTCTAGAAACAAACACTTTGCTTTCGGATCTAAGATAGGAGATGTACCCAACTGTTTTGGATATCCTATGAAGATGCATTTATCCGCTTTGGGTTTGAGCTTATTCGACTGAAACTTTTTCACACAAGTGTCGAAGCCCCAAACTTTCAAGAAACGACAGTTTAGATTTCTCTAAACCTCAGTCTATACTGTGTCATCTCAACGGAAATATGTGGTGCCCTATTTAAAGTGAATGCGGTTGTCTCTAATGCAAAACCCATAAACGATAGTGGTAATTCGATAAGAGACATCATAGCATGCACCATACCAAATAGTGTGTGGCTATGACGTTCAGACACATCATCACACTATGATGTTCGAGGTGGCATGAACTGCGAAAAAATTTCCACATTGTCTTAACTACGTACCAAAACTCGTAACTCAGATATTCATTTCTATGATCATATCGTAGACCATTTATCCTCTTGTTACGATGAACTTCACTCCGAAACAAAATTGAACTTTTCAATATTTCAGACTTGTGATTCATTAAGTAAATACTCTTGTATCTACTCAAATCGTCATTGAAGTAAGAACATAATGATATCCACTGCGTGCCTCAGCACCCATTGGACTGCATACATCAAAATGTATTACTTCCAACATGTTACTATCTTGTTTCATCTCAATGAAAACAAGGCCTTGCTCATGTGGTATGATTTGCATGTCACTAGTGATTCAAAATCAAGTGAATATAAAGATCCATCAGCATGGAGCCTCTTCATGCAATTTATACCAACATGACTCAAGCGGCAGTGCCACAAGTAAGTGGTACTATCATCATTACCTCGTATCTTTTGGCACCAATATCATGAACATGTGTAACACTACGATCTAGATTCAATAAATCATTGTAGGTGATTATTCAAGCAAATAGAGTAACCATTATTCTATTTAAATGAATAATCGTATTGCAATAAACACGATCCAATCATGTTCATGCTTAACGCAAGCACCAAATAACAATTATTTAGGTTTAACACCAATCCCGATGGTAGAGCGAGTGTGCGACGTTTGATCATATCAACCTTGGAAACACTTCCAACACGTATCGTCACCTCGCCTTTAGCTAGTCTTTGTTTATATCGTAGCTTTCATTTCGTGTTACTAATCACTTAGCAACCGAACCGGTATCCAATACCCTCGTGCTACTAGGAGTACTAGTAAAGTACACATCAACATCATGTATATCAAATATACTTCTTTCGACTTTTGCCAGCCTTCTTATCTACCAAGTATCTAGAGTTGCTCCGCCTCAATGACCGTTCCCCTCATAACAGAAGCACTTAGTCCCGGGCTTGGGTTTAATCTGGGGTCTCTTCATTAGTGCAGCAGCTGCTTTGCCGTTTCACGAAGTATCCCTTCTAGCCCTTGCCTTTCTCGAAACTTAGTGGTTTTACTAACCATCAACTATTGATGCTCCTTCTTGATTTCTTCTTTCGCAGTGTCAAACATCGCGAATCGCTCAAGGATCATTGTATCTATCCTTGATATGTTATAGTTCATCACGAAGCTCTCACAGCTTGGTGGCAGTGACTTTGGAGAACCATCACTACCTTATCTGGAAGATCAACTCCCACTTGATTCAAGCGATTGTCGTACTCAGATAATCTGAGCACACGCTCAACGATTGAGATTTTCTCCTGTACTTCGTGGACAAAGAATCTTGTCGGAGGTCTCATACCTCTTAACAAGGGCACAAGCATGAAATCACAATTGCATCTCTTTAGAACATCACTTATGTTCCGTGACGTTCCAAAACGTCTTCGGCGCCTTGCTTCTAAGCCATTAAGTATTTTGCACTGAACTATCGTGTAGTCATCAGAAACGTGTATGTCATATGTTCACAACATCCACAAACGACGCTCGAGGTGTAGCACACCGAGTGGTGCATTAAGGACATAAGCCTTCTGCGCAGCAACGAGGACAATCCTCTGCAAAGTTTGCTACTATCAACTTTCAACTAAATTTTCTCTAGGAACATATAAAAACAGTAGAGCTATAGCGCAAGCTACATCGTAATTCGCAAAGACCATTAGACTATGTTCATGACAGTTAGTTCAATTAATCATATTACTTAAGAACTCCCACTCAAAAAGTACATCTCTCTAGTCATTTGAGTGGTCCATGATCCAAATCCACTATCTCAAGTCTGATCATCACGTGAGTCGAGAATAGTTTCAGTGGTAAGCATCTCTATGCTAATCATATCAACTATATGATTCATGCTCGACCTTTCGGTCTCATGTGTTCCGAGGCCATGTCTGCACATGCTAGGCTCGTCAAGCTTAACCCGAGTGTTCCGCGTGTGCAACTGTTTTGCACCCGTTGTATGTGAACGTTGAGTCTATCACACCCGATCATCACGTGGTGTCTCGAAACGAAGAACTGTCGCAACGGTGCACAGTCGGGGAGAACACAATTTCGTCTTGAAATTCTAGTGAGAGATCACCTCATAATGCTACCGTCGTTCTAAGCAAGATAAGGTGCATAAAGGATTAACATCACATGCAATTCATAAGTGACATGATATGGCCATCATCATGTGCTTCTTGATCTCCATCACCAAAGCACCGGCACGATCTTCTTGTCACCGGCGTCACACCATGATCTCCATCATCATGATCTCCATCAACGTGTCGCCATCGGGGTTGTCGCTCGACTCATGCTATTACTACTAAAGCTACGTCCTAGCAATATAGTAAACGCATCTGCAAGCACAAATGTTAGTTTAAAGACAACCCTATGGCTCCTGCCGGTTGCCGTACCATCGACGTGCAAGTCGATATTAACTATTACAAACATGATCATCTCATACATCCAATATATCACATCACATTGTTGGCCATATCACATCACAAGCATACCCTGCAAAAACAAGTTAGACGTCCTCTAATTGTTGTTGCATGTTTTACGTGGTGACCATGGGTATCTAGTAGGATCGCATCTTACTTACGCAAACACCACAACGGAGATGTATGAATTGGTATTTAACCTCATGCAAGGACCTCCTCGGTCAAATCCGATTCAACTAAAGTTGGAGAAACCGACACTTTCCAGTCATCTTTGAGCAACGGAGTTACTCGTAGCGATGAAACCAGTCTCTCGTAAGCGTACGAGTAATGTCGGTCCAAGCCGCTTCAATCCAACAATACCGCGGAATCAAGAAAAGACTAAGGAGGGCAGCAAGACGCACATCACCGCCCACAAAAACTTTTGTGTTCTACTCGAGATTACATCTATGCATGAACCTAGCTCATGATGCCACTGTTGGGGAACGACGCATGGGAAACAAAAATTTTCCTACGCGCACGAAGACCTATCATGGTGATGTCCATCTACGAGAGGGGATTTTCGATCTACGTACCCTTGTAGATCGCACAGCAGAAGTGTTAGTGAACGCGGTTGATGTAGCGGAATGTCCTCACATCCCTCGATCCACCCCGCGAACCGTCCCACGAACCATCCCGCGATCCGTCCCACGATCTAGTGCCGAATGAACGACACCTCCGCGTTCAGCACACGTACAGCTCGACGATGATCTCGGCCTTCTTGATCCAGCAAGATAGATGGAGAGTTAGATGAGTTCTCCGGCAGCGTTACGGTGCTCCGGAGGTTGGTGGTGATCTAATCTCGGGAGGGCTCCGCCTGAGCTCCACAGAAAAGCGATCTAGAGGTAAAACCATGGAGGTATGTGGTCGGGCTGCCTTGAAAAAGTTGTCTCAAATCAGCCCTAATACCTCAGTATATATAGGAGGGAGGGAGGGGAGGAGGCAGCCTCAAACCCTAAGGTTTGGCCGAAATTTGAGGTGGAGGAGTCCTACTCCAATCCTACTTGGAGTAGGATTCCACCTTCCCACTTGGAAACTCTTTCCATCTTGTGTTTTTTCCTTCTCAAACCTTATGGGCCTTAGTGGGAACTTATTCCAGCCCACTAGGGGCTGGTTTATCTCTTCCCATAGCCCTTGAGACCCCTTGGGGCGTGACACCCCTCTCGATGGTCCCCATCACCCCTCCCGACACTCCCAGTACACTACCGATGAGCCTGAAACTTTTCCGGTAATGCGCGAAAACCTTCCGGTAACCAAATGAGGTCATCCTATATATCAATCTTCGTTTCCGGACCATTCCGGAAACCTTCGTGATGTCCGTGATCTCATCCGGGACTCCGAACAACATTCGGTAACCAACCATATAACTCAAATACGCATAAAACAACGTCGAACCTTAAGTGTGCAGACCCTGCGGGTTCGAGAACTATGTAGACATGACCCGAGAGACTCCTCGGTCAATATCCAATAGCGGGACCTGGATGCCCATATTGGATCCTACATATTCTACGAAGATCTTATCCTTTGAACCTCAGTGCCAAGGATTCATATAATCCCGTATGTCATTCCCTTTGTCCTTCGGTACGTTACTTGCCTGAGATTCGATCGTCAGTATCCGCATACCTATTTCAATCTCGTTTACCAGCTAGTCTCTTTACTCGTTCCATAATACAAGATCCCGCAACTTAAACTAAGTCACATTGCTTGCAAGGCTTGTGTGTGATGTTGTATTACTGAGTGGGCCCCGAGATACCTCTCCGTCACACGGACTGACAAATCCCAGTCTTGATCCATACTAACTCAACGAACACCTTCGGAGATACCTGTAGAGCATCTTTATAGTCACCCAGTTATGTTGCGACATTTGGTACACACAAAGCATTCCTCCGGTGTGAGTGAGTTATATGATCTCATGGTCATAGGAATAAATACTTGACAGGCAGAAAACAGTAGCAACAAAATGACACGATCAACATGCTATGTCTATTAGTTTGGGTCTAGTCCATCACATGATTCTCCTAATGATGTGATCCCGTTATCAAGTAACAACACTTGCCTATGGCCAGGAAACCTTGACCATCTTTGATCAACGAGCTAGTCAACTAGAGGCTTACTAGGGACATTGTTTTGTCTATGTATCCACACAAGTATTGTGTTTCCAATCAATACAATTATAGCATGGATAATAAACGATTATCATGAACAAACAAATATAATAATAACTAATTATTATTGCCTCTAGGGCATATTTCCAACAATCCCCTCTTTCATCTCCAATCCATCGGTAACATTACTTGGAGCTATATTTTTATTCACCACATGATATGTGTTTTTCTTGGAGCGTCTTGTATCGTAGGAGGCTTTTTTTTGTGTCACAATCATCCTTGCTGCACACCTTTTGAGACAGAAATGCACTCATCGTGAATTTGCTAGAATACTCGTTGAGCTTCGCTTATATCTTTTGAGTTAGGCAATTTAGCTCATTGTGCTTCACTTATATCTTTTAAGCTATATAACTTTGCTCTATGTTCTTCACTTAGACCTTTTAGAGCACGGCAGTGTCATATCTTGGAGAAATAGGAACTCTCGATCTTCACTTATATCATTTTGAGAGTGCTCTCTCTAAGTAACTTGGTAGTTGGCTTGTGCTATGAACGTAGTCCTAAAGATGATAGGCGTCCAAAGAGGATACAATAAAACTTCCATCTTCATGTGCATTGATTAGAAAGAGAAGTTTGATTCGTCTCAATTAGTTTTGAGACGTGGATTCGGTAATATTGAGAGTTATGTTAGTAGGGTGTTGTGAATCTAGAGATACTTGTGTTGGAGTTAGTGATTCCCGTAGCATGCACATATGGTGAACTGCTATGTTAGGAAGTCGGAGCATAATTGATCTATTGTTTGTCATCCTTTGTGTTGAGGTCGGGACCGCGCGATGGTTTACACCTACCAACCCTTCCCCTCGGAGTATGCGTTTAGCACTTTGTTTCGATTACTAATAAAAACTTTCGCAATAAGTATGTGAGTTCTTCATGACTAATGTGAGCCCATGGTATAGATGCACTTTCACCTTCCACCATTGCTAGCCTCTCTAGTGCCGCGCAACTTTTTCCGGTACACAAAACCACCATATACCTTCCTCAAAACAGCCACCATACCTACCTATTATGGCATTTTCATAGCCATTCCGAGATATATTGCCATGCACCTCCCACCGTTCCGTCTCATGACTTGTGCCGTCACTTACATATTGCCATTGCATGATCGTAAGATAGCTAGCGAGATGTTTCAACGTCATACTCCAAGCTAGATCGTTGCACATCCCGGTACACTGCCGTAGGCATTTCCTATAGAGTCATCATCGTTCTAAGCATTGAGCTTTGAGTAAATGAAAGCGTGATGATCATCATCATTAGAGCATTGTCCCATGTGAGGAAAAAAAGAGTCCAAAGTTGCCCACACACAAGAGAGAGAGAGAGAGAGAGAGGTATGGAAAGAGGCCAAAGTGCCAAAAAGGGAGAGAAAAAGAGAGAAGGGACAATGCTACTATCTTTTTCCACACTTGTGCTTCATAATAGCACCATCTTCTTCATGATTGAGAGTCTCTTGTTTTGTCACCAGCATATGTTAGTGGGAATCTTCATTATATAACTTGGCTTGTATATTCCAATGATGGGCTTCCTCAAAATTGCCCTAGGTCTTCGTGAGCAAGCAAGTTGGACGCACACCCACTAGTTCTCCTTTTGAGCTTTCACATACTTATAGCTCTAAGTGCATCCATTGCATGGTAATCCCTACTCTTTCACATTGATATCTATTGATGGTCATCTCCATAGCCCTTTGATACGCCGAGTCGATGTGACCATCTCCTCCTTTTTGTCTCACAACCTCCACCACACTATATTCCACCTATAGTGCTATATCCATGGCTCACACTCATGTATTGCGCGAGAGTTGAAAAAGGTTTGAGAAAGTAAGAGTGCGAAAACAATTACTTGGCCAATACCGGGGTTGTGCATGATTTAAATTCGTTCTGTGGGGATGATGGAGCATAGCCAGACTATATGATTTTGTAGCGATAATTTTCTTTGGCCTTTTATTTCGAAAGTTCATGATTACCTTGCTAGTTTGCTTGAAGTATTATTGTTTTCATGTCAATAGCAAACTATTGTTTTGAATCTTACGGATGTGAACATTCATGTCACACGAAAGAAGTTACAAAGGACAAATAAGCTAGGCAGCATTCCACATCAAAAATTCAGTCTTTATCACTTCTGTACTCGAGGAGGAGCAGGAGTTAAGCTTGGGGATGCTTGATACGTCTCCAACGTATCTATAATTTTTGATGGTTCCATGCTATTATCTTGTCAAACTTTGGATGTTTTGTATGGCTTTTATATCTTTTTTGATACTAACTTATTAACTCAGTGCCAAGCGCCAGTTCCTGTTTTTTCCGTGTTTTTGACCCTTTTCAGAGGAGAATATTAAACGGTGTCCAAACGGAATAAAACCTCCGAAAAGATTTTTTCCAGAATAGAAGATATGCAGGGAGCATGAGAACCAAGGAAGAGGCCACCATGGAAGGCCACAAGCCCCCTAGGCACGGCCAGGGGGCCCGCGCCTAGCAGGCTTGTGGGCCCCCTGTGGCTCGTCTGCCCTACTTCTTCCGCCTATAAATCCCTGAAAAATGCAAAACCACGAGAGAGATCCATGAAAATACTTTTCCGCCGCCGCAAGCTTCTGTCTCCACAATATCACATCTGGTGCACGTTTTGGTGCCCTGCCGCAGGGTGGATTCGGATATGGAGGGCTTCTTCATGAACACCATTTCCTCGCCGATGATGCGTGAGTAGTTCACCATAGACCTTCGGGTCCATAGCTAGTAGCTAGATGGCTTCTTCTCTCTCTTGGATCTTCAATACAAAGTTCTCCATGATCTTCATGGAGATCTATCCGATGTAATCTTCTTTTGCGGTGTGTTTGTCGAGATCCAATGAATTGTGGATTTATGATCAGATTATCTATGAATCTTATTTGAGTTTCTTCTCATCTCTTGTATGCATGATTTCATATCCTTGTAATTCTCTTCGAGTTGTGGGTTT
The DNA here is from genome assembly GCF_904849725.1 of Hordeum vulgare subsp. vulgare. Classification (NCBI taxonomy): domain Eukaryota; kingdom Viridiplantae; phylum Streptophyta; class Magnoliopsida; order Poales; family Poaceae; genus Hordeum; species Hordeum vulgare. The sequence continues at coordinate 202,845,372 of NC_058520.1, read as the reverse complement.
TGTTTGTCCAACTTGATCTATGATTCTTGCAATGGGAGAAGTGCTTGGTTTCGGGTTCATACCGTGCGGTGACCTCACCCAGTGATAGAAGGGGTAGCGAGGCACACATCGTGTTGTTTCCATCATGGGAAAAAAGATGGGGTTTATATCTATTGCATGAATTTATCCCTCTACATCATGTCATCTTGCTTAAGGCGTTACTCTGTTCGTCATGAACTCAATACACTAGATGCGTGATGGATAGCGGTCGATGTGTGGAGTAATAGTAGTTGATGCAGAAAGTATTGGTCTACTTGTCTCGGACGTGATGCCTATATGTATGATCATTGCCTTAGATGTCGTCATGACTTTGTGCGGTTCTATCAATTGCTCGACAGTAATTCTTTCACCCATCGTAATATTTTCTATCTTGAGAGAAGCCTCTAGTGAATACTATGGCCCCCGGGTCTACTTCACATCATATTTTCCGCCTTACACTTTTACTTTGTTGCACTTTCCACCTTCAGATCTCACCTAGCAATCAATCGTGAAGGGATTGACAACCCATTTGTAGCATTGGGTGCAAGTTTGCTGTTTTTGCGCAGGTACATCGGTGCTTCATCTTGATACTCCTACTTGATTGATACCTTGGTTCTCAAAACTGAGGGAAATACTTACTGCTACTGTGTTGCATCACCCTTTCCTCTTCGAGGGAAAAAAACCAACGCAAGCTCAAAAGGTAGCAATGACATGGCAGCATTAGCATGTGATTACTGTAGCTTAACTACCGGGGCGTCACAATCCACGTCGCCCTTGCACTTCTATTATTATCACATCATTCGGTCGTGCAAGTGGAAGGCAATATTTACGATATTTGATGAAGTGATCGTGGCAAAAGAAACATGTATTAACTCTTCTTGTTTTTCGTTTTTGTAAATATGTTGGCTCGTTCGATCTTGATTCAGTATATAATGAGTGAACATGTTGGTGATGACAATTAGAGATCATAGCTTTCCATGCCATGCTTAAATAGCTAGGAATTGATAATGATTTACCTTTTGTGTCAACATGGATTAAAATGGTTATGATGTGATTTGGTAGTATGGTATTTTCCTCTGAGTAATTCAAGTGGTTTGGCTTGGCCCATGTGTAAACATGTAGTTGATTCAAAAGCAATACATCCGTCATCATATTTAAATTCAGAATGTTTATATCCTACTCATGCTTTGTACAAAGTTGATTATTTTGAATGTATCTTCATGACCGTTGTGGCTCTCTAGCTGGTCGCTTATGTATCTTTTTCTAGCCTCCACCTGTCTAAGCAGGAATGCTGCTTGTGCATCCAAAATTCTTAAAACCAAGTTATTCCACATGATTCCACCATACCTACCTATATGCGGTATTACCCTGCCGTTCCAAGTAAATTTGCATGTGCCACCTCTAAAAACATTCCAATAAACTTCTATTTTGTGCAATCGTACTACTCATGGAGCGAAGGGGCAACTAGTATCTTCCATGCTAAGTAAGTTACTCCCAAAACGGGCATTTATTCACCGTCATTGCACGAGGGAGGTTATTAACAAGGGTGCCCAGCCTTCCTTAACCAAACCAAAATTAAAATAGAACTCCTTGGGAAATATGATATGTTGGAGGGCACCCATGAATTCGGCTAGACATGGTTGTGTATGGATGGTGGATGGGAGTAAAACTTTACAATTCTGTTTGGGAACCACCTATAATGAGTTTAGCATGGAGGATACTGAAACCTTTGTCGTGACGTTGACAGTAAAGAACACCACTCAAAAACTATTCCTACTCCGCTTTAAAATTTGAGCTCTTGCACCGTTGCAAATCAGTGCTTCCTTCGACAAAGGGCCTATCTATTTACCTTTTTATGTTGGGTCATCAGCCTCTCGCTAAAAGCACCCGGCCAGAGAGCACTATTGTCATTTTTATGCATGGAGTCTAGTCAATGTTGGTTGTGAGTATGACTATGATGTTTTCAATTCTGAATTATAATATTTAGTCACTTCTTGAATCTCATAGGTGCTCTGCATTTATGTTTTGCGGTCTCAAAAAGGGCTACTGAGATACCATGTCACCATATTATATCGTGATTATTTTGAAAAATTGTTGGCATGCGAGATATCTTATTATTGCTTACTAGTTGGTTATGTACTGCCATGGTTGGATATTATGGTTAAATTATCATCATGGATGTGCTTATTTATGATTTATACTGAAAACTTGAACACTAGCTAAGCATGTGTATAATAACAAGAATAAAAGAGTTTGTAAATTTTTCTTTATCACTTTTAGTTTACCAACTCAATTGCATGAGGACAAGCAATGAGTTAAGCTTGGGGGAGTTGATATGTCTCCAACGTATCTACTTTTCCAAAACTTATGCTCTAATTTTGGCCTCTAATTTGCATGATTTGAATGCAAGTAACCTGGACTAACTATGTTCTTAGAAAAACTACCTTGGTGTTATTTTCGTGCAGAAATAAAAGTTCTCGGAATCGGATGAAACTTTTTGTGAATTATCTCTCATATTTATAAGACTTTATGGGGCAAAGACCTGCCGAAGGGGAAGTGTCAGGGGCCCCAAGCCAACAGGGTGTGCCCTAATGGATTGTGGGGCCGTTGAGTCTCCTCCGACCCTAATTCCACTCTCATAAATTTATATTCTCCGAGAAAAAATTAGGAGAGAAGTTTTTATTACGTTCTACGAGATGGAGCCGTCACCACCTCTTGTTGTTCCTCTAGAGGGCTGATGTGGAGTCCGTTTGGGGCTCCAGAGAGGGGAATTCATCACTGTCGTCATCACTAACCCTTCTCCATCAACACCACCATGATGCTCACCACCGGGAGTGAGTAATTCCTTTGTAGGTTATAGTTGTGAGATTGGATGAGGTTCATCATGTAATCGAGTTATGTTTGATATGGTATGATCCCTAGTATCCACTATGTTGTGAGATTGATGTTACTATGACTTTGTTATGCTTAATGCTTGTCACTAGGGTCTGAATGCCATGATTTCAGATCTGAACCTATTATGCTTTCATGAATATAAGGGTTATTCGGATCCTATATTGGAAGTTATAGTTACCTATTACGTGTCTTGATTTGTATACCCCAAGGTGACAATAATTGGTATTCTTTCTGGTGATTGCCGTAGTTTGAGGGGTTCATGTATTCACTATGTGTTAATGCTTTGTTCCAGTTCTCTATTAAAAGGGGGCCTTAATATCACTAAGTTTCCAATAGGACCCCGCTGCCACGGGAGGGTAGGACAAAAGATGTCGTGCAAGTTCTTATCGCAAGCACGTATGACTATATACGGAATACATGACTACTCTATATTGATGAATTGGAGCTAGTTCTGTGTTGCCCTAGTGTGTAACTGTTATATGATCAATGTCATCAAAATCATTTTTAGTGCTGATCCGTGTGTCTATGCCTTACATATACTGAATCTTGCTAAGTTACTACTGCTACTGCTACAGTCACACCTGCTACTATATTGCTACTTCTACTACTGTTACCAAAATCACTGCTATCACTATATTTGTTACTACTGTCACCTGCTATGCTACTAAATACTTGTTGTAGAAGGATATACCGAGTGAGGTTGAATTGACAATTCAATTGTTACGACAAATAAATATTATTTGGCTCCTCTTGTGTCGAATCAATAACTTAGGGTGAAATGCTACCCGTGAAGACTATCGCGACCCCCTATACTTGTGGGTTATCAGGAATCTACTTGCCCTTACAAACTTCTTGGTTCAACTCGACAACATGAGGTAGGAGGCTCCCAAGCAAAACCTAACCAATCGAGGATACACCAATCTCCAAAAGGTAATAGATGCGGTCTTATGATAAACGCCTTGCTCTTCTACTTCAAAAGATAGTCTCCTCAACACTCAATCACTCCTCACAAATTTGGCTTGGGTAGAAGAGATTGATTGTGTGGAAAGCAACTTGGGGAGGCTAGAAATCAAGATTAAAATGGTAGGATTGGAATATCTTGATCTCAACAGATTAGTAGGTGGATCTGTGATATGTCCATTTTGCATCATGATTTCTTATTGATATTCATGTTATTCTTGTCCATTATTCCCCACTATCATATGATTCTTATGCTCTTTCTCTCTCACTATGCAAGGTACATCATGAAGAGGGAAATATGTGGAAACAAGAATTCTGGACCTGAAAACCAAGAAAAAGGCAGAAAAATAACCAGACTCCAAATTACTTGAAACTTCACCGAGAATTTTCATGAAATACTTAAGATTTTATCGTCTTAAAATATACCACACGGGGCCACCTATTGAACACAAGACAACAGGGCGGGACCCCCTAGGTCGCGCCCTAATGGCTTCTAGGCCCCTGGAGGTCTCCCGACCCCTCTCTTATCATATATGGTGTGTTTTACCCTGGAAAAATTCATAATTTATCTTTTGGGACGAAGCGCTGACGTCTGGAGGCCGAAACCTGCGCAAAGTTCCTTTTGCTCTCTGGCACAGAGATTCTACCATGGAAACTTCCCTTCGGGAGGGGGAACTCAAAGCCATCGTCATCACCAACCCTTCCTCATTCGCTGGAGGACGAATCTTCATCAACATCTTCACTAGAACCATCCCATCTCCAAGCCTAGTTCATCTCTTTAATTGGATCTCTGTCTCAAAAACTCATATTGGTACCTGTGGGTTAATAGTTGTGTTGATTATTTCTTGTAGTTGATGCTTGTTGGATTGCTTGGTGGAAGATATTATATCCATATCCTTAATTATTATTATTACACATCTGATCTTCAACATGTTGATGAGGTGTGAGTATTAACTATTGTTCCTGAGGACATGGGAGAAGTCTTGTTCTAAGTAATCGTATAAAGTTACTATTCATGCGATATTTCGCTGATATGTATGTTGTTACTTCTCTTAGTGGTGCCATGTGAACATCGACTACATGACAGTTCACCATGTTATGGGATTAAGAGAAGTCGTTGTGGAGTAAAAAGTAGATGATGGGTTGCTAGAGTGACAGAAGCTTGAACCCAGTTTATGCGTTGCTCCATGAGGGGCTGGTTTGGATCCACATGTTTCATGTTGTGGTTAGATTTATCTTAATTCTTTTTCATAGTTGCAGATGATTGCGATAGGGGGTAATCATGAGTAGGTTGTTAGTTCAAGTAAGAACAACACCTTAGAACTAGTCCAACCACATATCAAATCATCAAGGTAGAGAACGTGAATCAACTCAATATGTTGAACATGACTAAACAGAAATTCCCATGTGTCCTCAGGAGCGCTTTCTTTATATAAGAGTACTTCCAGGCCTGTACTTTGCTATAAAAAGGATTGGGCTATCTTGCTGCACCTTTGTTACTATTGTTACTTGTCACTTGTTACGAATTATCTTGCTACAAACCAATCTATCACTGTTACTTGTAGCACTAGCGGAGAATACCTTGCTGAAAACTGCTTATCATTTCCTTCTGCTCCTCATTAGGTTCGATACTCTTGCTTAACCGAAGGACTACAATTGATACACTATACTTGTGGGTCATCATGAATGTTTACTTCCACCGTTGTCGGGTTGTGAAGCGCCTCTGGTAAGTGGAAATTGGAAAGGAAATTGTTTCTATATGTGCTGAAATTTACTGATGCTTGTCACTATGAACGGTCACCCTTTGGGTGGTTTGTTCGGGCATCTTCGCCTCGAACTAGAGATGAGGAAGTTGTTCCTCAACCTACTGAACCTACTAAAAATATTTATTATGAAATTCCTTCAAGTATGCTTGAAAAACCATTATCTAATCCATATGATGGTATGACTCATCCTAATTACCATTTAATATTTGTCGATGAGATTTGTGGATTGTTTAAGCTTTAACGTCTACCCGGAGATAAATTAAGATTTTTTTTCCTTTATCTTTGGATGGAAAAGCATTAATGTGGTACTTTCTATTGGATGATATTAGATCATGGGACTAGAATCGGTTGAAGCTAGAATTTCATCAGAAGTTTTATCCTATGCATCTAATCCATATTGATCAGAATTTTATTTATAACTGTTGGCCTCGTGAAGGAGAAAGTATCACTCAAGCTTGGGGGAGCCTTAAATATATGATGCACACCGGCGCCAACCATGAGCTTTCAAGAGAATTGATTATACATAAATTTTATGCTCGGCTTTTTCATGATGATCGAAGGTTACTTGGTTCTTGTGTTGCTGGTTCTTATATGAAGGATACTATTGAATTCATCTGGGATCTTTTGGAAAATATTAAACAAAACTTTGAAGATTGGGAACTCAATGAAGGTAAAGAGTCAGGTATAAAGCTTGATTTTGATTGCATTAAATATTTCATGGAAACTTCTCCTTTTCATGAGTTTAGCAACAAATATGGTCTTGACTCTGAGATAGTAACTACTTTCTGCGAATCTTTTTCTACTATGTTAATCTTACGAAGAAGAAGTGGTTTAAATATCATATTCCCATTGGAAAGTTACCCGAGGAACCTGTTAAAATTAAGAAGGAAGAAATAATTGTTAACCATGTGGATCCATTTGTTCCTACTGCTTACATTGAGAAACCTCCTTTTCCTGTTAGGAATAGACAACACACTAAGGATACAACGGTGGTTAATAAGAGTTATGCTAGGACACATAAACCTTGTGAACAAATAAATGTTGAGACTAATGTTGCTATACTTAAATATCTCCTAATTGATAATATTGATGGGCACGCTATCCATCTTTGTGAAAACCTGCTAGAAACAAACGGGGTGAACTTGATAAAAGTAAACCGGTGGTAGGCACGCGTGTTATCTCAGTTGAAATTGGAGATCAGCGCTATCATGGCCCGTGTGATATTGGTGTTAGTATTAGTGCTATAAATTTTGCAATATATCTAGAAAGTATGCTTGATATAGCACCCTTTAAAATTGAAGATGTTGATGTCACTATTAAATTTGCAAATCGCGATACTATTTCACCACTTGGGATTGTTAGAGATGTTGATGTTTTTGTGGAAAAGTCTAGTACCCCACTGATTTCCTAGTAGTTGGTTCAGAACAAGATAACTTTCGTCCCATCACATTTGGTAGACCTTTCCTGAATACTGTTAATACCGAAATTAGTTGTGCTACTAAGAAGGTTAAAGTGAGCTTTGGTGATAGGTCTCATGAGTTTAATTTCTCCAAGTTTAGAAAACAACCACATGAAAAGGAATTACCTAGTAAGGATGAAATTATTGGTCTTGCTTCTATTGTTTTACCTCCTACCGATCCACTAGAACAATATTTGCAACACCATGAGAATCATATGCCTCTGAATGAAAGTAATGAGATAGATAGGATATTCCTTGATCAACAACCTATTCTTAAGCACAATCTACCTATTGACATTTTAAGGGATCCTCCTCCACCCAAGGGAGATCTTGTATTTGAGCTTAAGGCTTTACCTGATACTTTGAAATATGCTTATCTTGATGACAAGAAGATATATCCTGTTATTATCAGTGCTAACCTTTCCAAGCATGAAGAATATAGATTAGTCAAAACTTTAAAGAAGCACAAGGCTGCTATTGGATATTCTCTTGATGATCTTAAGGGCATTAGCCCCACTCTCTATCAACACAAGATTAATATGGAACCGGATTCTAAACCATTTGTTGATCATCAACACCGTCTCAACCCTAAAATTAAAGAGGTGGTAAGAATTGAAATACTAAAACTTCTGGAAGCATGTATAATTTGTCCTATTGCTGATAGTAGATGGTAAGTCATGTTCATTGTGTTCCTAAGAAAGGTGGTATAACTATTGTTCCTAATGATAAAAATTTGTTCCACAAAGGATAGTAACTGGCTATAGGATGGTAATTGATTTCAGGAAATTGAATAAGGAAACTCAAAAAGATCATTACCCCTTGTCGTTTATTGACCAAATGTAAGAAATATTATATAAGCAAACACACTTTTGCTTTCTTGATGGATATTCTGGATTGTATCAAATACATGTGTCAAGAGGACCAAGAGAAAACTACCTTTACTTGCCCTTTTCGAAACTATGCTTATAGGTGTTTGCCTTTTGGTCTATGCAATGCACCTACTACCTTTGAAAGATATATGACTGCTATATTCTCTAATTTTTGTGAATAGATTGTTGAGGTTTTCATGGATGATTTTTCTATTTATGGGACTTCCTTTGATGATTTCTTGAGCATCCTTGATCGAGTTTTGCAGAGATGTGAAGAGACTGATCTCATCTTGAATAGGGAGAATTGCCACTTTATGGTGAATGAAGGTATAGTGCTTGGGCATAAAAAGTTTGAACGAGGTATTGAGGTGGATAAGGCCAAAGTTGATGCAATATAGAAAATTCCTTGCCCAAAGATATCAAAGGTATAAGAAGTTTCCTTGGTCATACTGGTTTCGATAGGCGCTTCATTAAAGATTTATCAAAGATTTCTAGTCCATTAACTAATATTCTTCAAAAAGATGTTCCTTTTGTTTTGATGATGATTTGGAGAAGCCTTTGAAATACTTAAGAAAGCCTTAATTTTTCCACCTACCCTTTGAAATTATGTGTGATGCTAGTGATTATGTTGTTGGTGTTGTCCTAGGCCAAAGAGAAGACAAGAAATTGAATGTTATTCACTGTACTAGTAAAACCCTAGATAATGCTCAAAGAAATTATGCTACTCGTGAAAAGGAATTCTTAGTAGTCGTGTTTGTGTGTGATAAGTTTAGACCTTACATCGTTGTTTCTAAAGTAAATATTCACACTCATCATGCTGCTATTAAATACCTTATGGAAAAGAAAGATACTAAACCTAGACTCATTAGATGGGTTCTATTGTTCCAAGATTTTGATTTGCATATCATTGATAGGAAGGGAGCTCACAACCCTGCATCAGATAACTTGTCTAGGATGGAAAATGTTCTTGATGACCCACTGCCTATTGAGATAATTTTCCTGATGAGCAATTTTCTGTTATAAATACTTCACGTAGTACTCCTTGGTCTGGGGATTATGATAATTACATTGTTGCTAAATATATTCTGCCTAGCTTCACCTATCAACAAAATAAAAAATAATCTTCTATGATTTACGACATTCCTTTTGGGATGACCCACATATTTATAAAGAAGGAGTAGATGGTATTATTAGACGTTGTGTACCTGATCATGAACAGGAACAATTTCTAAGGAAGTGTCATTCTGAGGCCTACGGAGGACACCACGCCGATGAGAGAACTGCACATAAGGTATTACATTCCGATTTCTATTGTCCTACACTTTTTGAATATGCTCGTAAGTATGTCCTTGTTGTAATGAATACCAAAGAGTTGGTAATATTGGTCAATGTCAGGAAATGCATATGAACTATTCACTTGCTATCAAATCGTTTGATGTGTGGGGTTTTGACTTCATGGGACCTTTTCCTTCCTTTAATGGATATACCCATATTTTAGTTGGTGTTGATTACGTTACTAAGTGGGTAGAAGCAATTTCATCTAGTAGTGCTGATCATAACACTTCTATTAAAATGCTTAAGGACAATATCTTTCCTAGGTTTGGGGTCCCTAGATATTTAATGACTGATGGTGGTTCACATTTTATTCATGGTGTTTTCCGTAAACTCCTAGCTAAATATGATGTTAACCATAGAATTGCAGCACCTTATCATACTCAATCTAGTGGTGAAGTTGAACTAACAAATTGAGAAATAAATATAATATTGTGCAAGACTCGCAATAGGTCGAGAAGGAATTGGTTTAAGAAACTTGATGATGCTTCGCGGGCTTATAGGGCTGCTTATAAGAATCCCATGGGGATGTCCGCATATAAAATGGTCTATGGAAAAGCTTGTCATTTACCTCTTGAGTTAGAACATAAGGCTTATTGGGAAATTAAAGAACTTCATTATGATTTTAAACTTGCCGCTGAGAAGTGGTTATTTGATATTAGCTCACTCGATGAATCGAGGACACAAGCTTTTGAAAATACTAAGTTATTTAAAGAAAAGGTTAAGAGTTGGTGCTTTTGTACAATTCTCGTTTTAGATTTTTTGCAGGGAAACTCCTCTCCAAATGGGAAGATATGTTGTCGAGTAGGTCTATCGCTCGGTGCTATAAAAATTGATAACTTCGAAGGTAAAAACGTGAGAGTGGTGAATGGGGAAAGAATCAAGCATTATATTTCAGGTACACCCATTAATGAGGATACTAATATCATCCGAGTCATAACACTTGAGGAACACATAAAGGAAGTCTTCCAGAATGCTCCAAAAACCTGAAAAAGGTGTACGTGGTATGGTAGGTAAACCGACTCCAAAAATTCAAAAAATAATAATTTCTGTTGATTTTGGTATTTTAGAAAAAATATAAAATAAAAATGAGTCAAGGAGACCCATGAGCGAGGCACAAGACAAGAGGGGTACTGCGGCAACAAAAGTCCTTCCCTGGCGCGTAGGAATTCTTCTTGTTACTTCTCTGGTTTGCGTCAGTTTTTCCCTTGAAGAGGAAAGGGTGATGCAGCACAGGGGCAGTAAGTATTTCCCTCAGTTTGAGAACCAAGGTATCAAACCAGAAGGAGGGCCTCGTCAAGTCCAAAGTACCTGCGCAAACACAAACAAGCTTGCACCCAACGCTTCAAAGGGGTTGTCAATCCCTTCAAGATTGTTTGCAAAGTGAGATCTGAAGGCGGAAAGTGCAATGAAGTAAAAAGTGTAACGCTGAAAATATGGTGTGGAGTAGACCCTGGGGGCCATAGTGTTCACTAGAGGCTTCTCTCATAATAGCAAATATCACGGTGGGTGAACAAATTACTGTCGAGCAATTGATAGAACCGCGCAAAGTCATGACGATATTTAAGGCAATGATCTAGCATATAGGCATCACGTCCGAGACAAGTAGACCGATACTTTATGCATCTACTACTATTACTCCACACGTCGGCCGCTATCCAGCATGCATCTAGTGTATTGAGTTCATGACGAACAGAGTAACGCTTTAAGCAAGATGACATGATGTAGAGGGATAATCTCAAACCAATGATGAAAACACCATGTTTTTACCCTTGATGGCAATAACACGATACATGCCTTGCTACCCCTTCTGTCACTGGGTGAGGTCACCGCACGGTATGAAGCCAAAACCAAGCCCTTCTCCCATTGCAAGAATCATAGATCTAGTTGGCCAGACAAAACCCACAACTCGAAGAGAATTACAAGGATATGAAATCATGCATAAGAGAGATCAAAAGAAACTCAAATAAGATTCATAGATAATATGATCATAAATCCACAATTCATCGGATCTCGACAAACACAGCGCAAAGGAAGATTACATCGGATAGATCTCCATGAAGATCATGGAGAACTTTGTATTGAAGATCCAAGAGAGAGAAGAAGCCATCTAGTTACTAGCTATGGACCCCTAGGTCTATGGTGAACTACTCACGCATCATCGTAGAGGTCATGCTGTTCATGAAGAACCCTTCGTATCCGAATCCCCCCTCCGGCAGGGACCAGAACGTGCCCCAGATGGGATCTTGCGGAGACAGAAGCTTGCGGCGGCGGAAAAGTACTTTCGATGATCTCCTAATTTTTTATGGAATTTTATGGAATATATAGGCGCAAAACCTAGGGAAACTGAGCCTCAGGGAGCCCACAAGCCAGGGGGCCGCGGGCCCCTCCTGGCCGCGCCATGAGGGCTTGTGGGGTCCCTGGTGGCCCCCTGCCCTGATTCTCCAGCTCTCCGATCTTTTTCTGTTCCGAAAAAATAATTGGCAGTTTCATTCCGTTTGGACTCCGTTCAAAATCCTCCTCTGAAAGGGGTCAAAAACATGGAAAAAACAGGAACTGGCACTTGGCACTGAGCTAATAAGTTAGTCCCAAAAAATATATAAAAGGCATGCAAAACATCCAAAGTTTGACAATATAATAGCATGAAACCATAAAAAATTGTAGATGCGTTGGAGACGTATCAAGCATCCCCAAGCTTAACTCCTGCTCGTCCTCGAGTACGGAAGTGATAAATAATGAATTTTTGATGTGGAATGCTACCTAGCATAGTTGTCCTTTGCAACTTCTTTCACGTGACATGAATGTTCAGAACCGTAAGATTCGAAACAATAGTTTGCTATTGACATGAAAACAATAATACTTGAAGCAAACTATCAAGGTAATCATGAACTTTCAAAATAACAAGGCCAAGGAAAGTTATCCTTACAAAATCATATAGTCCGGCTATGCTCCATCATCCTCACACAACTAATGTAAATCATGCACAACCCCAGTATTGGCCAAGTAATTGTTTTCGCACTCTTACTTTCTCAAACTTTTTATAACTATCACGCAATACATGAGCGTGTGCCATGGATATATCACTATAAGTGGAATAGAGTGTAGTGGTGGTTGTGAGACAAAAAGGGAGGAGATGGTCACATTGACTCAGCGTATCAAAGGGCTATGGAGATGCCCATTAATATATATCATTGTGAATGAATAGGGATTGACATACAAGGGATGCAGTAGAGCTATAAGTATGTGAAAGCTCAAAAGGAAAACTAGTGGGTGTGCATCCAACTTGCTTGCTCACGAAGACCTAGGGCAATTTGAGGAAGCCCATCATTGGAATATACAAGCCAAGTTATATAATGAAGATTCCCACTAGCATATGGTAGTGACAAAGCAAGAATCTCTCAATCATGAAGAACATGGTGCTATTATGAAGCACAAGTGTGGAAAAGGATAGTAGCATTGTCCCTTCTCTCTTTTATTATTTTGGCTCTTGGGCCTCTCTTTTTTTCTCTTTTTTTCCTTTTCTTTTTATTTATTTATTTTTGGGCTCTTTGGCCTCTCTTTTTTGTTTCCTCACATGGGACAATGGTCTAATGATGATCATCACACTTTTATTTACTCACAGCTCAAAAGCTTAGAATAATGATGACTCTATAGGACATGCCTCCAGCGGTGTACCGGGATGTTCAACGATCTAGCTTGGCGTATGACGTTGAAACAATTCGCTAGCTATCTTATGATCATGCAATGGAAATATGAGAGTGAAGACACAAGTCATGAGACGGAACGGTGGGAATTGCATGGCAATATATCTCGGAATGGCTATGAAGATGCCATAGTAGGTAGGTATGGTGGCTGTTTTGAGGAAGGCATATGGTGGGTTTGTGCACCGGCAAAAGTTGCGCGGCACTAGAGAGGCTAGCAAAGGTGGAAGGTGAAAGTGCATCTATACCATGGACTCACATTAGTCATGAAGAACTCACATACTTGTTGTGAAAGTTTTTATTAGTAATTGAAACAAAGTGTTAAACGCATACTCCTAGGGGAAGGGTTGTTAGGTGTTAACCATCGCGCGATCCCGACCTCAACACAAAGGATGACAATCAATAGATCAATTATGCTCCGACTTCCTAAAATAGTAGTTCACCAGACGTGCATTCTACGGGAATCACTAACTTCAACACAAGAATTTCTAGATTCACAACACCCTACTAACATAGCTCTTAATATTACCAAATCCACCTCTCAAAACTAATTGAGAGGAATCAAGACTTCTCTTTCTACTCAATGCACATGAAGATGGAGGTTTTGTATCCTCTTTGGGTACCCATCACCTTTGGGACTACTTTCATAGCATAAGCCAACTACCAAGTCACGCACCACCGTGCTTTAAAATATATAAGTGAAGCACATAGAGCAAAAGTATTTAGCTCAAAAGGTATAAGTGAGGCACTATGAGCATTCTAGCAAAATCACGATGAGTGCATTTCTCTCTCTCTATAAAAAATGTGTGCAACAAGGATGATTTTGACACAACAAAAAGAAAAGGCTCCTACGATACAAGACGCTCCAAGCAAAACACATATCATGTGGTGAATAAAAATATAGCTCCAAGTAATATTACTAATGGATTGGAGACGAAAGAGGGGATGCCTTCCCGGGGCATCCCCAAGCTTAGGCTTTTTGGTGTCCTTGAACTTGGCTTGGGATGCCTTGGGAATCCCCAAGCTTGAGATCTTTCCACTCCTTATCTCTTTGTCCATGAGAGCATCACCCAAAACATGAAAACTTCACAACACAAAACTTAAACAGAAACTCGTGATATCATTAGCACAAGAAAACAAACTACCACTTCTTTTGGTACTGTAGCAAACTTGAATTCTATCTATATTGGTGTTGGGCTACTGTATTCTCACTTGTCCATGGCTAGTAACCCCGGATACTAACCATAGTTACATCAAAACAAGCAACCAACTCAACAAAAACAGACCAGTCTGTAGCAATCTGTATACTTCGTATACTTTTGGTACCTCAAAAAATCTGAAAAATTACGACTGTTTGGGAAAAAGGCATATCAACCACCAGAAAAAAGAATTAACTAAAAATCTCTTTCTGAATAAAAAAGCAAAATCATGTCGTGAGCGAAAAGTTTCTGTCTTTTTCCAGCCGGATCAAACAACCATCACCAAGGCTAGTCATAAAGGTTTTGCTTGGCTCAAACACAAAAAGAAACACAAAAATAGAATCACAACAGAATTATGATGGTGTGGACGCAACAAAACAGAAAGAAAACGATAAATTCAATGGGTTTCCTCCCAACAAGCGCTATTGTTTAAAGCCCTTAGCTAGGCATAAAAGCGATAGAATCAAGTATCGTTATCTTTGGTGCTCAAACCATAAGTAGCGTGATCATTTATCATCTTAAGGTTTTCATCTTTCTTGCTAGATGATTCACCACCATTTTTGGGAACAAAAATAGACTTGGTGACATTATTGTGGGCAAAGTTTGGAGTATTCTGCACAGCGGCAAAAGCGGAACCCAAGTTGGTTATAACGTCCTCTAGTTTGCCAATCCTAGCAGAATCATGACCTAGCTTTTCGTTAACTGTGGGTTCCTTCTGCTTTAAATTTTTCAAAACCATTCCCACCTTGGATCCGTACTGAGTGATTTGATTGTGGATCTTTTTATCCAAATTCCCAATGAGTTCGATCGTAGCAACTTTATTTTCAATGACGTCCAACCTACGCATCACATGTTCCAGAGTTAAGGTAGTTCCATTAACCATGAGTGGGGGTGAGCCTAGCAAATTTATTACAGCTCCGTAAGAATCAACGGTATGGCTACCCAAGAAATTTCCACCTATGATGGTGTCAAGAATATACCTATTCCAAGGAGAAACACCCACATAAAAACCGTGAAGCAGGACGGTAGTGGATTGATTATGAGTAGATCTACTCTGAGCATTGCAAATCCTATACCAAGTATCCTTTAATGTTTCTTCCTCAATTTGTTTGAAATTGAGAACTTCGCTTTCGGGAGTATCGTTTGAAGTGGTGGATCTAGCCACGAGGACAGGTAGACTATCCCACACAGATGAACAGAAAGCAAGCGAGAAAAAGGGCGAACGAAAAGGCAAACGGAAAAGGCAAACGAAAAAGGCAAATTGGTGAAGTGGGGGAGAGGAAAGCAAGAGGCAACTGGCAAACAAAGCAGATGCAAGAGATGAGTTTGCGACACTTACTTGGATGAGTTCTTGACTTGATCTTCCTCCCCGGCAACGGCGCCAGAAATTCTTCTTGCTACTTCTCAAACAACAGCGCCAGAAATTGACACGTTGACAGAGACTTGCTTGCGTTGATTTTTCCCTTGAACAGGAAAGGGTGATGCAGCACAAGAGTAGTAAGTATTTCCCTCAGTTTGAGAACCAAGGTATCGATCCAGTAGGAGAATCTTGTCAAGCCTAGAGTACCTGCGCAAACACAAACGATCTTGCACCCAATGCTATAAAGGGGTTGTCAGTCCCTTCAAGATTGTTTGCAAAGTGAGATCTGAAGGCGGAAAGTGCAACGAAGTAAAAAGTGTAAGGCTGAAAATATGGTGTGGAGTAGACCCGGGGGCCATAGTGTTCAGTAGAGGCATCTCACAAAATAGAAAATATCACGGTGGGAAACAAATTACTGTCGAGCAATTGATAGAAGCGCGCAAAGTCATGATGATATCTAAGGCAAAGATCATACATATAGGCATCACGTCTGAGACAAGTAGACCGATACTTTCTACATCTACTACTATTACTCCACACATCGACCACTATCCAGCATGCATCTAGTGTATTGAGTTCATGACGAATAGAGTAACGCCTTAAGCAAGATGACATGATGTAGAGGGATAAACTCAAACCAATGATGAAAACCCCATCTTTTTACCCTTGATGGCAGCAACACGATGTGTGCCTTGCTACCCCTTCTGTCACTGGGTGAGGTCACCGCACGGTATGAACCCAAAACAAAGCACTTCTCCCATTGCAAGAATCATAGATCTACTTGGCCAAAAAAACCCCACAACTCGAAGAGAATTATAAGTATATGAAATCATCCATAAGAGAGATCAGAAGAAAATCAAATAAGATTCATAGATAATCTGATCATAAATCCACAATTCATCGGATCTCGACAAACACACCGCAAAAGAAGATTACATCGGATAGATCTCTGTGAAGATCGTGGAGAACTTTGTATTGAAGATCCAAGAGAGAGAAGAAACCATCTAATTACTAGCTATGGACCCGTAGGTCTATGGTGAACTACTCACGCATCATCGAAGAGGTCATGGTGTTGATGAAGAAGCCCTCCGTATCCGAATCCCCCCTCCGGCAGGGCTCCAGAACATACCCCAAATGGGATCTTGCGGAGACAGAAGCTAGCGGCGGCAGAAAAGTACTTTCGATGATCTCCTGATTTTTTATGGAATTTTAGGGAATAAATAGGCGCAAAACCTAGGGCAACGGAGCCTCAGGGAGCCCACAAGCCAGGGGGCCGCGGGCCCCCCTGGCCGCGCCATGAGGGCTTGTGGGGTCCCTGGTGGCCCCCTGCCCTGACTCTCCGGCTCTCCAATCTTTTTCTGTTCCGGAAAAAAAATCTTTCTGGCAGTTTCATTCCGTTTGGACTCCGTTAAAAATCCTCCTCTGAAAGGGGTCAAAAACAAGGAAAAACAGGAACTCGCACTTGGCACTGAGTTAATAAGTTAGTCCCAAAAAATATATAAAAGGCATGCAAAACATCCAAAGTTTGACAAGATAATAGCATGAAACCATCAAAAAATATAGATACATTGGAGACCCCAGCCATCCCCAGCTCCTCCTCGAGTCGCCGCCACCGGTGCCCGCGCCCCGTGGCGCCACCATCCCGTCCCCGCCGGCCCTCCTCGCCGGAACGAGGCTGGGTCCAGCCGCCCCCACCTTCGGTCTCCGCACCGACCTCCTCCAACGCGTCACCCCGACGCCGACCGCCATCGGATCCACCTCAACCGCAACTCGCCTCCACCGGACCTCTCCATCGCCGCGCTGTCGAGCCCCCCCCGAGCCCATTTTTGCACATCTACAGAGCTCGGTGAGAACAGCCCGCTTCTTCCTTGCACCATTCTGATTTCGTTCTGACGCTCCGCACCGCGGCCTCCGGCAATCTCCATCGCGCCCCTTCGGGCCCTTCCTGTTGGTCCAGGAGGAGTTGCCTCCTGTAGTTTGAGAGAGAGAGGCTAGAACAAGTAGAATAAAAAGAAAGAAAAGATAATAAAATAAAGTGGTATATGTATGTGTGTATGTATATGGGTGATGTATGTATTTACGTATAAATATGTATGTATGTAATCATGCATGTGAATGTATGTACAGATGTATGTATGTATGTATGTAGGAATGTATGGACATATGAAAATATGTATGAATAGATATGTGTGTGCATATAGTGTATGTGTGTGCTCGCTGTCCCAATGACACGCGGGGCCACGCCCCTAAACGGAAAACTGAAATAGGAAAAAATAATAATAAATAAACAAGTAAATAATTGCTAAATAATTAGTTAATTAATTAATTAATTAAACAGATAAATTAGTAATCTGTTAATATAGATAAATAATTATCCTATTAGAATATGACACGTGGGTCCCCCACTAAATTAATCTGACTTATTAATAATTAACACTAATAATAAATGTGCCTATCACACACGGCCCCACCGGTGAGTTGTCCAATCCACTCCTGATGTCAGCATGGCATCATGTTAATGTCATAGTTGTGTTTAATTGAATTAATTAAATATGTTTTTAATTCCTAAATATTAATAAAACTTTTAAAATTAATATTAAATAAACTGTAGCTCAGATGAAAATATTTTCAACATGAAAGTTGGTCAGCAGAACGAGACGAACCCGGTTACGCGGTCCGTTCGTCTGTCACGCGTCCCTAGCATAGCAAACGTGGAACTTTTCCATCGTTTTGAGTGTGACCGGTAGTAACCAGAGACCCGGAAAATATCATCAGATATTCTTCAAACCCGTTTGCGACTTGTGTTGCTGCGTTAGCTCATGCCTAGCCTGCATATTGCCATGTCATGCTTAGTGTTGCACTTGTTGCTATTATTTATTGTTTCTCCCCCCTCTTCTTACCGGTAGACCCCGAGACTGTTGTTGCTGCCGGGTACATCTACCCTCCCGACGACCAGCCCTTTTGCCGCACAACAACAAGGCAAACAAACCCCCTTAATCATTCCTATATCGCCTATTCTTTCTTCCTACTGCTTGCATTATAATTTTGCTACTGTTGTAGTTAGCTCCTATATCTGATTCATAGCCTATTTTTTGATGAACTGCTACTTTCAGTACCGCACTTTAAACTGTTTAGTATAGGTGGAGTGGTCATCCCTTCTGACCCCTTAGCCCAGTTGCCCCGCTTTGTCTTCAATTCTTGATCCCTGATCGACGAGCTAGACCCGGCACAACACTACACCACCCCCTTAGTTGTACGACGATAAATAGATACTATCGGGTACCGAGGGTGACACCTCGGGACATACTTATGATGATATCTTTGTAGTACAGCTAGTCGGTAGTGGTTATAGAGGGTGATTCCTCCTTCACCACTCCAGACGATGTCTCTGTCGTGCAACTCCTCAAGTGTGAGACCCTAGAGGGTGATTCCTCAAAGTCCACCTTGATGGTTACATAGTTTGGGATCCAACGAGGGTGATGCCTCGGATCCCCCAAATGTTATAACCACACAGTTACTTGACCTTATTACTGGTATCTTTGATGAATAGATGTTAGGTGGGTGGATTCCCGTGTAGATGTGTCGATGCCTTAATTAAAATGATAATGAATTTGGTATTTGATCTGGGTTGGTCGGAAGGCCTTATTACACACTAACTGTCTGCGTGGGAAGAATTATGGGTACTCGACGTCACGGTATCAGCCGAAGCTCTTCCGATGTCAGCAATGGAGTGGCGCGCGCCCGAGTGGTCCCGAGATGCATCGCGCTTGTGATTAAGGGGTAATAGGACTGACATCAGCCGCCCTTGCATCATGCAGGAGCGCACAGGGAAAGTGGGCCCATGACCCCTTTGTGCTTAGGAGTTAGACCGACAGGCTGGCCTCTCTGTTGAGCTTAGGTGGGACTGCAACGTGTCGATATTCCAAGGCCGGGCATGACCCAGAAAAGTGTGTCCAGCCAGAGTGTTATCGAGCGTGATGGGGAATATGTTGTGCACCCCTACAGGGAAGAATTTATCTATTCGAATAGCCGTGTCCACGGTTACAGGACGACTTGGAGTTGTGCCCCTGATCTTATACAAATACAATTGTTACTTAACTGGAATTATTTCCCTGGGATTGCTTTCTCGCAGGGAGTCTAGGAAGGATCTGTGGGCGTGACCTCACATTAATATTGTTGCAACAATATGACTATTAATTATGTTACCCTGTTCTACTCTCATCTATTGCTGCAAGACCCTGAAGATGCTAGTGTTTGAAAGGACTGGGCCTTCTCTCTATTCTTGCTTTGCTGCAGTCAGTCCACATATAAACCCTCCTTTGATACTGGTGCATACTTAGCTTAGTTCTGATGTAAGACTTGCGAGTACTTTGGATGAGTACTCACCATTGCTTTGCTCCCCTTTTGTCCCCTTTCTCCGTTGCTGCGACCAGATGTTGGAGCCCAGGAGATGGAGCTTCCTTCCGACGCCTGCTACCCCCGACGGTGCCTTCTGCGTGGAGGCCGCTAAAGGGCAGGAGTAGTTAGGAGGTTCCCAGGCAGGAGGCCTCGCCTCGTTCAATCGTTGTATCTTTTGTGCTAGCCTTCTCCAAGGCACCCCATGTTTAATGTATGTACTCAGATATTGTTGCTTCCGCTGACTCGTGTGTTTATCGAGCTTCTGTATTCTAGCCCACGAGGCCCCTGGCTTGTAATATGAAGCTTGTATGTTTTATTTGTGTCTAGTTTTGTGTTGTGATATCTTCCTTTGAGTCCCTGTGTTTGATTGTACGCATTTGCGTGTACGATTAGCGTACGATTAAATCAAGGGTGTCACTCTTTAGCTAGCCCAAAAATTCACACTATGTAGACATACTACTTGTGCATCCATAACCCTTAAACCCAATTTCTTGCCATGAGAGTCCACCGTACCTACCTATGGATTGAATAAGATCCTTCAAGTAAGTTGTCATTGGTGCAGAAGGTAATAAAAATTTCCCCTAAACATGTAAGATCTTTTATAGTAAGTGAAAGTAAGCTTGGTACGATCTTGTGATAGTGAAGAAATAAAAGCGACATAGTGCATAATAAAGTTCACTATCACAAGGGGCAATATAAAGTGATGTTCCTTTACATTAAGAGATTGCACATATCAAACAAATAAAAGCTTATGACAACCTGTGCTTCCCTCCGCAAAGGGCCTATCTTTTACATTCTTACAAAATTTTATTTTTGTGCAAGAGTCAATAATATCTTCCCTTGTTCCTACCTATCAACTCTCTAGTGGCAAGCATTATATCTTAAGGAAAGATCGAGAAAAATATATTTATTTAAATGTGAATGATCATGATTCATTAGCGTTGACATTATCCTTGAGGTAAATAAGTTGGGTGGCAAGAATAATAGAGCCCCCATATTCCTATGTGTCCCACGGAATCACTAAATCGAAAAATATGTAATGTGTGTGTCAACAATCATAGAAGGCTACATTATAATTGAGTATGTGAATTTTCTAGAAATACAAGATCTTACTTAGACTCTTCTCTCGACTATATGATAGTTGTCATTATCCCAATGACTAATGACATTCTTTGTCGGTTCTCAATAAAGTTTATGCTTCATACACCTTAATTTGGGAATAGATTGTTACTTATTTATGAGAAGCTATATGATGAAAAACTTTTTGTTGTGATAAAATACATGATGCTTGCATGTGTGTATTCTGTTTTTTTTATCAACTCCTCTCTCTTAAATCGTGTGGTCATTATTCTCGAGCTCGGCCTTCGCTTGAGGACAAGCGTGGTCTAAGCTTGGAGGAGTTGATACGTCCATTTTGCATCATGATCTCTTATTTATATTCATGTTATTCTTGTCCGTTATTCCCCAATATCATACGATTATTATGCTCTTTCTCTGTGAATATGCAAGGTATATCACGAAGATGGAAATATCTGGAAAATGAATTCTAGACCTCCAAATGAGCTGAAACTTTAGGAAAATTGTGATGGAATATTTAAGAAATTCCAGGCCAAAATATACCAGAGGGGGGCCACTTGCTGGCCACAAGCCAACACAGTGCGATCCCAAGGCCGCGCCCTGATGGCTTGTGGGGGCCCTGTAGCTCACCCGACCCCTATCTTCTCCCATATGGTGTGTTTTACCCTATAAAAATCATAAGTTATCTTTCGGGACGAAGCGCTGCAGTCTCCAGGAGAAAACCTGAAACAAGCCCTTTTCTCTTCGATAGAGAGATTCTAGAGGGGAAACTCGCCTCTGGGAGGGGGAAATTGAAGCAATCGTCATCACGAACTCTTCCTCCTTCGTGGGAGGACCAGTCTTCATCAACATCTTCACCAACACCATCTCATCTCCAACCATAGTTCATCTCTTGTATTCAATCTCTATCTCAAAAACTCAGATTGGTACGTGTGGGTTACTAGTTGACTTGTTTACATCTTGTAGTTGATGCGTGTGGGTTAATATTTAAGATATTATGTATAGATCCTTAATTATTATCATTACACCTCTTATCTTGAACTTGTTGATGAGGTGTGGGTAGTAATTATTGTTCGTGAGGACATGGGAGACGTCTTGTTATAAGTAATCATATAAAGTTGGGATTCGTTCGATATTTCGATGATATGTATGTTGTTACTTTTCTTAGTGGTGCCATGTGAACGTCGACTACATGGCACTTCACCATGTTATGATCCTAAGGGAAGTCATTATGGAGTAACTAGTAAATGATGGGTTGCTAGAGTTATAGAAGCTTAACCCCAGTTTATGTGTTGCTCCATAAGGGGATGGTTTAGATTCACATGTTTCATCCTATGGTTAGATTTATCTTAATTCTTTTTTCATAGTTGTGGATGCTATCAAGTGGGTTTAATCATAACTAGGTTGTTAGTTCAAGTAATAATAGCACCTTACCACACGTCCACCCACATACCAAATTATGAAAGTACCGAATGCAAATCAACTCAATGTTGGAAATATGCCCTAGAGGCAATAATAAATTGGTTATTATTATATTTTTTTATTCATGATAATCGTTTATTATCCATGCTAGAATTGTATTGATTGGAAACTCAAATACATGTGTGGATACATAGACAACACACTGTCCCTAGTGAGCCTCTAGTTGACTAGCTCGTTGATCAAAGATGGTCAAGGTTTCCTCACCATAGACAAGTATTGTCACTTGATAACGACATAACATCATTGGGAGAACTAGCAGGGCGGCCCTCGCAAATGCGAGGACAAAATCCTTATTGCAATATATGTGTTTTGTATTTATTTTTATCTCATGTTGACATACTTTACTTTTGTTTATCTATTTTATTGTGGAGTACAAAATATTATAGTCACTGGTAGATTTCTGTGAAGTGTATCTTAGACCTTTATTTTGCATATAAATATATGATAATGTTTCTAATAAAAAAACATGAAACTTAAATATGGATTGATCTAAAAGCCGATATGATGGGTTTGCATGTCATATTAGATCAGTACACAAAAAATATTCATGGAAATTTTTCTAGATCAAAAAATTTAAATAATAGAGATCGGTGCATTGGATGTCCAAAATAAGTTATAAGATAATATGCTTAATTGTACTATCCGAGTGGTTCAAAATTTGAGCCAGCACTCATTTAAGCATGATCTATAGAAACACATTGAACATTTCACTCAATTTAACATATATGTTACACGGCCAGGCATATGTAGAATTTTTACGACTTAGTAAAGAATAATATACACAAGAGGATTCAGAAGATAAAATAAACAATACCTTAGATGCAAAATTTTCTCTAGAAAAATAGTTAAAATACTTGATGTACATAATATAGAAGTTGATTAGTTTTTATTTTCTATAAATAGCATTTGCCTCAGTCGAACATTAACTACATCTAGATGACTTTTGGATAAACAACATGTGATGATGATGGACATCGTTTTGAATTGTACGCGAGATGGGTTTTAAGGGAGTTTCTTGTATGGGTAACATACAATGAAACGATAAATATAAATCCAAGCCTTACATTCAATTGGAAGGATTTATAAGAAAATAAATAATTGTATACTTCGCCTTGGAAACACCATTGGTACAATATATATGTACATTGCTCTATGTACCACTAATGCAATGTCATGTTTTTGTATAAACATGTTCTCTGTCAATTTTATAAACAATATCTACATTGAAGTGATTCAATTACTGTGATCTAGTGATTATTCAAATCAATGGCCAGATGTTCTACACTCGAAGTTTGCTATTTTGTAAAGTTTCTTAGTGTGACCCCGTAGGCTCCCCATGGCATATATCATTAAGGACCTAAGAAGTTCATAAGTTCACTATATTGAGTGAACACCTCAATATGGTACTCCATTCACTATAAATGTTAGATAGGTACACTAAATTGAACTTGAAGCTAGTCCTATATAATTGTTTGAATTGAAACTATTTTTTATTAGTTGATATTTTCCGCTTGGCCTATATTGTATATTTCCTTCTGAAAAGATAGTTATCCAAGGGACATGGCCATAAACTTCCTCCTCATGCACATTTTCTTAAGAAGATGAGACATCAAGATCTTAAGATGAGACATCAAGATTTTGGTTAACTATTTTTTATCAATCATTATGAGACATCATGTTCTATCATCTCGACATGGTACAGAAGTCAACCGGATGATATACATGGATAAGGACACATGGGTAATTACGTTGGATGAACATGCATGTTTCCCCGCAGAAAAAACAAATAGAAGAACATACATGTAAGCTTTAGCATGCATGTGTGCTTAGTTGTGCATGTATGAATTCATACACTTCGTTGGTGACTCCTATATGCCTATGTCTTATGAGCGTTGGTTTCTTTTACTGACTGATGACTACTCTCTCCGTTTAAAATAAATGACTCAAATTTTGTACTAACTTTATGCTAAAGTTTGTATAAAGTTGGTTTACTTATTTCGAAACCGATGGAGTATTTAATAATGAGGGTCCATATAATCAACGATCCAATGTGTCAGATTAAAAAATATGAAATTTTCTAGCATATCCCTATATTTTTATCTCTATTTTCATTTTAATATCTACTCTCTCTATAAACAAATATAAGAGCATTTAGACCACTACTCTAATGATCTACACACTCTTATATTTCTTTACGAAGAGAGTAATAGAATAGATATATCGATATAATCTAATTTTTTTATCATTGTAAGTCAAAACAAAAAAATTTGACTACACGATACTCTTGTGGGATGTTACCGACTTATGATCATAAAGAACATATTGTGTAGAACAAAACCTTTAACGTTTATAGATGCAAGAGCTCAAGAAATACGTGCAATTTAAATGCAAAAACGGATCACATATAGTATGCATGTTCATCCAAGCAATCGTGACACATACTTGTGACGCCCTCGATTTAATCGTACGCTAATCATACACGTAAATGTGTACGATCAAACTCAAAGACTCACGGGAAGATATCACAGAACAACTCTAGACACAAATAAAACAATACAAGCTTCATATTACAAGCCAGGGGCCTCGAGGGCTAGAATACAGAAGCTCGATAAACACACGAGTCAGCGGAAGAAACAATATCTGACTACAAACATTAAACATGGGCTGCCTTAGAGAAGGCTAGCACAAAAGATACAACGATCGAACAAGGCGAGGCCTCCAGCCTGGGAACGTCGTAACTACTCCTGGTCTTCAACGGCCTCCACGAAGAAGTCACCATTGGGATCACAGTCGTCGGCAGTGGAATACTCTATCCCGTGGGCTCCATCATCTGGTCGCAGCAACGAATCAAGGGGACAAAGGGGGAACAAAGCAACGGTGAGTACTCATCCAAAGTACTGGCAAGACTTATAATAGAACAATGTTAAGTATGCATCAGTATCAAAGAAGGGGTTTATACGTGGACCGACTGCAGCAATGCGAGAGAGAAGGCCTAGTCCTATCGAAGACTAGCATCTTCAAGGGTCTTGCAGCAATAGACGGGAGAAGAAACATGGGTAACGCAATTAATAAGCATAATGTTGCAGCAATATTAATATGAGGTCATGCCCAGAGATCCTTCCTCGACTCCCTGCGAGGAAGCAATCCCAGGGCAACAAATTCGAGTTAAGTAACAATTGTAGTTGTATAAGATCGGGACACAACTCCAAGTCGTCCTGTAACTCTGGACACGGCTATTCGAATAGATAAGTTCTTCCCTGCAGGGGTGCACAACATATTCCCCGTCACGCTCGATAACACTCTGGCCGGACACATTTTTTCTGGGTCATGCCGGCCTCGGAATATCGGCACGTCGCAGCCCCACCTAAGCTCATCAGAGAGGCCAGCCCGCCGGTCTTACTCGTAAGCACAAAGGGTTCCTGGGCCCACTTGCCCTCCACGCTCCTGCACGATGTGTGGGCGGCCGATGTCAGTCCTAGAACCCCTTAATACAAGAGAGATGCATCTCGGGACCACTCAGGCGCGTGTCGCTCCATAGGTGACGTCTAAAGAGCTTCGGCTGATACCGCGACGTCGAGTACCCATAATTCTTCCCACGCAGACGGTTAGTGCGTAATAAGGCTTTCTGACCAACTCAGATCAAATACCCAAATCCATTCTCATTTTAATTAAGTGAACGGCATAACCACGCGGGAATCCACCTGCCTAACATCTATTCACAAATGATCCCAGTAACATGGTCAAGTAACTGTGTGGTTGTAACATCAGGGGATCCGAGGCATCACCCTCGCTGGATCTCGAACGATGTAACCGTCAAGGTGGACTTAGAGGAATCACCATCGAGGGTCCCACACTTGAGGGGTTGCACGACAGAGACATCGTAGGGAGTGGTGAAGGAGGAATCACCCTCGATAACCATGTCCGATAAGATGTACTACAGAGATATCATCAGGAGTACTTCGCGAGGTGTCACCCTCGGTACCCGATAGTAGCTTTATAGCGCCGCACAACTAAGGGGGGGTGGAAGTGCTGTGTCGGCTCTGGCTTGTCGATCAGGGATTGAGACTTAACATTAGAGCGGGGCAACTGGACTAAGGGGTCAGAGGGGTGACTGCTCCACCTATACTAAACAGTTTTAAAAATACATTACTGAAAGTAGCAGTTCATCAAATTAGGCTATGCATCAGATATAGGAGTTAACGACAATAGTAGCAAAATTCTAATGCAAGCATGAGGGAGAAAGAATAGGCGATATAGGGATGATCAAGGGGGTTTGCTTGCCTTGTTGCTGTGCGGCAAAGGGCTGGTCGGCAGGGTTGTAGATGTACCCGACAGCAGCGTCAATCTCGGGGTCTACCAGTAGAAAGAGGGGGGAGAAATAATGAATAACATCAACACGTGCAACACTAAGCATGACAGGGCAATATGCAGGCTAGGCATGAGCTAACGCAGCAACACATGTCGCAGACGGGTCGGAAGAATATCGGACGATATTTTCCGGGTCTGTGGTTACTACCGGGCAGACTGAAAACGATGGAAAAGTTCCTTGTTTGCTATGGTAGGGAGGCGTGACAAACGAATAGACCGTGTATCCGGGTTTGTCTCGTTCTGCTGATCAACTTTCATGTTGAAAATATTTTCATGTGAGCTATGGTTTATTTTATATTATTTTTAAAGTTTTATTCAACATTTTGAAATTAAAAATAGATTTAATTAATTATTAAATGCTATTATAACTTCAGCATGATGTCATGCTGACATCAGAAGTTGACTGGTCAAACTGACCAGTGGGTCGTACGTGTCATTGACACAATTTATTAATTAAGGTTAAATCTTTATTAATCAAATTAATTTAGTGGGGGACCCACGTGTCATATTCAGTTTGGATAAATGCTTATCTATATTAACGGATTTACTTAATTTGGCTAATTACTCATAATGATTATTATTACCTAATCAAATAATTATTTAATTAATTAAACTATTTATTAAATATATTATTTTTATATTATTATTATTTTATTATTTCAACAAAGAGTGTGGGGCCTCCCTGTTAGTGGGAGTGGGGGGATTGGCCCCGCGTGGAAGTGGCCCATCGGTCTAACACACACACACATACACAACACACATACACACACATCCAGTAATATCTATTATACATACACACATAGTCATATTCACATGCATACATACATATTTCATATACATATACACATTTCCCTTGTCTTTTCATTTTTTTGTTCTTTTAAATTCATAATGCACAAAGCACAGGGGTTATCCTCCATGTCTAACAGGGAGGTGGCCGGAATGCACGCGAACACGGGGAGGAGGAGGGTGGCCGAAACCGCGGTGCCTCACCATCGTTGACGGGGAAGCAGAGGCTCGGTGTAGAGGTGGCCGGTGGGGAGGAGGTTGAGCACGAGGATGCCGACGGATCCGGCGAAGAGGAGGCGCACGGGCGTCAGATCCGGTGCAGGGCGGCTCTGGTGCGGCCCCGGGCGGCGAGCGAAGGCGCGGGGGCGTCGGCCCGAGACGGCGGGGCGCAGGGAGCGCCCGGGTGAGGGCGCCGGTGGGGGGCTCTGGTGTTGCCCCGGGACAGCGCGCAACGGAGAGAGGCGGGGCTCGGCTAGCGCCTGGCCTCCCCAACCCCTCCTGGATCGAGGAACCAGGGAGAGGGAGGCTGGGAGGCGCTAGGCCGGGAGACGGGTCGATGGTGGCCGCTGGGGGAAGAGGGGGCGGCCGAAGTGGGGGGGTCGGCCTGGGGCTCGGGGTAGGGAGGTTGAAGGCGGAGGTGGCGAGGGCCAGGGAGGCTCGCGAGCTGGGGGGCTGGTCTCGCGCGGGATGGGGAGGTGGGAACGAGAGCGAGGGGGTGGTGTGGCTCCTCGCGCTGGGTTGGACGACGGGATTTGGGCATAGAGATTGAGGGAGAGGGAGGGTCCTGGGGAGGCTAGGGTTCTGTCCAGGGAGGGTGCTTTAGCGAGGGAGACCCCCTCGTGGGTTCTCTTTGCGGCGGGGCTGGTGGGATGAGGAGGGGCTCGGTAGTGCTTAGGGTTTGGGTGGGTTTTAATACCCCGCGAGTTAGAGTGGGCTGGTTAGATGCGCCGGTTGGGGCCGGCTCAATGGGGCGGGGAGGGTCTTTTTTCTTTTTTCTTTTTAGATTCTATTTTTTCCTTTTTATTTATCTATTAACAGTTTTAGTTTTCATTTACTTTAGCGAAACTAAATCCCCTCAAATTTAATAATTCTTAAAGGAAAATTTCTTAAGTAACATTTTACAAACAACGAACATTATTATTTATTTATTTATTTCATTTGAAACCTATTATCGATTGACTTTATTTATTTATTTTTAAATTTGAATTTGAACTGTTTTAAACTAACGCGAATGTAACAATAGCAACCATGATGACGTCGCACCGTTAGCATACATTTACTTAGTTTAATTACGGAGGTTACTGTACCAACAGTTGAGGATGTCACATATCTCCCCTACTAACAAGAATTCTCGTCCCGAGAATTAAGAGGTAGAAGGAAAGAGCTCGGGGTATTCATCATGAAGATGATCCTCGCGTTCCCAAGTGGCTTCATCTTCAGAATGATTTGACCACTGCACATTAAGGAACTTGGTGACTTTGCGCCGAGTCTGATGTTTAGCCTGGTCGAGAATGCGGACCGGATGCTCTTTATAAGAGAGGTCTTGTTGCAGCTCAAGCATATCATGATCCACCCCTCGAATGGGATCCTTGAAGCAGCGGCGGAGCTGAGACACATGAAAGACATCATGAACCTGAGAAAGGTTCACCGGTAGTTCCAATTGATAAGCTACTTTTCCACGCCTTTCGAGAACAGTGAAAGAACCAATATAGCGAGGAGCTAGCTTGCCCTTGATCTCAAAACGGTGTGCACCTCTCATTGGTGTGACACGAAGATAAGCCTTTTTGCCAGGTTGATAGACCATATCTTGATGATGACGGTCATACTGACTCTTCTAACGAGACTGAGCAGCCTTCAGATTCTCATCAATAATGCAGACTTGATCTTCAGCTTGTTGGATAACATCAGGACCGAAGAGTGACCGGTACTTGGAATGGTGGCTCGGGAATTTCATATGAGCCAAGTGCAAAGGATACTTTGGAGTCAAGGTGTACAGTAGAGTCAGGTTTCAATCCTGTGACCTTTGGGTTATGGGTACACCATGTGGGCCGAGAGTAGGCAGAGCGGTGACATCTTACACGATCATGGTAACAAGACATGTGAGAGAATAACCTGTCAGTTATGTTGGCAACAACATCGGTACCAAGGGCGGGGGACGAATAGAACCATTTTCCTGCTCGCTGAAACGAGGCGGACCAATAGGCAAGGTTCTCGTCCACCGATGGCTACCGGAATGTTATCCACAATAGTAACACGGTCTTACTGACAGAGTTGTATACCCAAGCACAGAATTAACACTGCTTAGATAAGTTATGCCACAAGAAAGGTCAAACAGACCAATGGAAAGGAAAATGTGTTCACACACACAAGTATTAAAATATACCATTCCTGAGGAAAGATAGGGTACGGTATAAATGATAGGTCATCAAGTACATAACAATTTAGATAGAGAAAGATAGAGATTTTTACCTAAGCACGGAATTAACACTGCTTAGATAAGTTATGCCACAAGAAAGGGAAAATAGACCAATGGAAAGGAAAATGTGTTCACACACACAAGTATTAAAGTATACCATTCCCGACGAAAGATAGGGTATGGTATACATTATAGGTCATCAAGTACATAACGATTTAGATAATGAGGAAGAAGAGTCATGATGTTTACCCATACCATACGGTTTGGATAATTTATCATGAACAATTTAGCATTGCGCTTCCAATGTTCCTGTTGATGTTAGAAGTACCACATCCGTGCTTCGAGGTAGCATTGACATGGTTATCAGGTAAAGGTGCATGGTAGAATGGCTAACCTTATGTATGGAAGAATTTATAACAATAGGTCCTTCGTCTCCGGTGTGCCAGACAAGACATCATCGTGCCATGTTACATAAATACCAAAGTTATAATTATTGGAAAATGTCCCAAGCATCATATCTGCTCGAGATTCAGATCTGTTTGGTGTCGGGATACCTCAAGCTCATGATGCATGAGAAGAAAAGATGATGTTGCAAGATTCTCAGGGTATGAACTACACAAGCAATCCTTGAATCATGAGTTCAATTGTAAGACACATGAACACCATGTCAAGACATTCGTGCCCACGTGGAATTCTTACGTAAAAATGCAACTGAGTTCTGATTTGACAACCATCATTGAGGATATCAAGGCCCTTGCATAAGCCTCGGTTAGCTCATATGAAAGAACTTATTTTCCTTAATCAAAACAGTTAGTGGCTATGGGTGTTAGGAGAATTTATATGAAGTTAAGATAGCAAATCTTCAAAACATATAACACCACACACATGCGTGAATGATTTGGGACGACCCTGAAGGAAGTGAAACAAAACTTTCACATATTCACGGCAGCAAGAGTGCACGTGAACTTTGGGAAAAACAATTATTTTACCAACATACCCATCATGAGCTAGGCACAAGGCTAATGCTTTCAAGAGCTTCACTGCCACACCATGAATAAGTTGAGGGTGTGGCCGATGGGCTCGACAACAATCCCACAAGATTTTAACACAGATTATTTTCCAAAGTTATAATATCAAGGAGATAGCATTTGTCAAATCAAATGGTATAATGTCGTATGCTCGAGGGAACAACAACAATTAGACATTAGTCGAATGGTGCGCTCGAAAATACGGACTGAGTAGCACAACCAATGCTAAAATAATGAGTCAACACCCAACACACCAAGAATGACACAATCAGTTCTTAACCTCAAGGCGATAGAGTTGATAGAAGTAATGGAGTCACACATCAGAGTTCATTTGTCGGTTTACCGGTTAGAAACCACACGGGACCAAGAAATGAATGGTGATAGCGAGAAGTATTACTATATCTAGAATTCTTAAGACGTGTGCAATTCTCACGACATTCTTGACATAAAATATAGTAATACTCCAAGGTAGGAGATAACATAAGCTGAATAGCAGGGAGCTTAAGGGACAACACAAACCATGATCAAGTTTGTGTTGGAGGGAAGGCAATAAGGTTTTTCGATGGTAACACAAATCATCGAGGGGAAAGGATGGTAGTTCTTATCATCAAGAATCTGATTGATACTCTGGAAGAGTTTAGAATGCTGATGATTGATCATGCCACATTTGTCGAGAAGTTTCATGAAGATGCAATCGTTCGGCAATGACATCAAGAAGGGGATGATGCATTGAAAGGTTGTTGGAATCATAGATAAGACCTCTAGCTCTGAATCGAAATTGCCTTTTTAAGAAAACCAACATGATGTTGAAAGATCGATGTAAGCTTATCGCACTGTTTAAAATGTGTTCCGGGGATGAAGGATAGAGATAGCATGGTCAAGCGTTCGCATGACGAGGATGATGTATTTTAACAACTTGGAAAGACATGATCGAGTACAAACTTATAAGCAAGGAATATTACTAAGAGTTGTCGAATCGCAATGCATACTCGATTCAGTTATCGGTGTACTTGCATGTCCAACGACTCAAAACACGAGGAAATCTGGAATGAGTGAAATGTCATAGTTGATGAGGAGCTCATAAGATGTTATATAGCTCCAAGATATTTTCGAGATACCAGGGATAGTACTCAGAGGTAGATTAGAATAGAGGTTAGACTGGTGTATTGAACAGTGGAAGACAAGCACCATAACTTGTTTGAGAATGAAATCAATGTAGGACAACATGGTTGGAACCATGATTGCAAAGGACACGATCACATATACCAGATCAAATCATATAATGAATGATTATTGATACGAGAAGCTTCTATGATAAGATCAACGTCGTTTCCATCTACATGAACACAAAGTTCAAGGTTGACTCCCACTTCATCAATGCATCACCTGCCATTTACTCCTCGTCTTTGATTAGGTTGTAGCTTGGAAAGATTATCTGGCAAAATACCAGAAGAGTAAGATTCATGAAAACCCTTCTGGTCATATTGCTTTAGGAAGGCATAGGTTCAACCCGCCGGGGCATCTTAGGAACATATACCACAAACTTCAAGAGTAATCAACACATGCTTGACAATAGAGTATGTCGACAAAAGCATAGGATGCAATTTATCAGATGGAGAAGACACAATTTACAAAGGGCACTATGTATCAGGGGAACAATATCACAAGAATTTTTAAATGTAAAGGTTTCCGTCGGATAATAACCCAACAATGGGTCTCACGATCCAGAAGGATCTCATGTGAGTATTTGGTACTTAATCAGAGGGAGATAGGATGAAATGCATCGGGTTATAGAACATCTAAAAAATATCAATAATTAATTACCAAAGGAAATATGATTTCCAGGTTGGTGTATCGTAATCAGATGCTCCGATCAAATGCCAGTAGGTTGAATGAACTTAGATGGACAATCAATCAAAGTTGATTTGTCGAGAACCAACTCCGTCTGGAAGGACATCTGAGCCGGAAGATAATTTATGAGTCACAACAGATGATTGTGTGAATTGACACCAAGGTAGAATCAATAAGATCATAGGAAAATCACAAAGGATTTTAATGAATGCTGCTAGACATATGAATTTATCCATAATGCAAGCATGTGATAAAGGTCAAGAGCAATCGGCTACTGGGGGTTCTGAACGATCGAATAGCAATACGAAGAACCTTCGAAACCCATGACAACTGATGACGGACGAATCCCCGATAAGATAATTCATTGCATCTCGTAAAACTAGAGCAACTGGAAAAGAAAAGTATGAACGACATTTGTATGCAGTCATACATAAGGGTTGACGAAGGAATGGAATCGCAAAAGCGATGAGCACAAGTTTATGAGAGAACATCGAAGAGCATCTTCGATGTCTTATGAGGAATCAAGCCATCGCTTGGAATTGCGGGGCTGTTCGGGAGGAAGTATTTACTAGAACCTAGAGTTAGAGTTAGTAAAGCCTTTAACCCGAAAGAGAAGAGAGAGTAGAACCGAGAGTATAGAAAAGGAGTAAAACATACTAATACCACCCAATTGAGATGTGGGCCCGTAGGCCACAACATCAATGATAGTAAAGTTTTTCAAACACTAGACTCAACTTCGGCCAAGGAGTTGGAAAGGGGGCTACCTACAAGCAGTAGGCTCTAATACCAACTTGTGACGCCCTCGATTTAATCGTACACTAATCATACACGCAAATGCATACGATAAAACTCAAGGACTCACGGGAAGATATCACAACACAACTCTAGACACAAATAAAACAATACAAGCTTCATATTTCAAGCTAGGGGCCTCGAGGGCTAGAATACAGAAGCTCGGTAAACACACGAGTCAGCGGAAGCAACAATATCTGAGTACATACATTAAACATGGGGTGCCTTAGAGAAGGCTGGCACAAAAGATACAATGATCGAACGAGGCGAGGCCTCCTCCCTGGGAACCTCCTAACTACTCCTGGTCTTCAATGGCCTCCATGAAGAAGTCACCATCGGGATAGCAGTCGTCAGCGGTGGAATACTCCATCTCCTGGGCTCCATCATCTGGTCGCATCAACGAATCAAGGGGGCAAAGGGGGAGCTAAGCAACGGTGAGTACTCATCCAAAGTACTCGCAAGACTTATATCAGAACTATGCTAAGTATGCATCAGTATCAAAGAAGGGGTTTATATGTGGACTGACTGCAGCAATGCAAAAATAGAGAGAGAAGGCCTAGTCCTATAGAAGACTAGCATCTTCAGGGGTCTTGCAGCAATAGACGAGAGAAGAACAGAGGTAACACAATTAATAGGCATAAAGTTGTAGAAATATTAATATCAGGTCATGCCCAGAGATCCTTCCTCGATTCCCTGCGAGGAAGCAATCCCAGGGCAACAAATTCCAGTTAAGTAACAGTCGTAGTTATATAAGATCAGGGCACAACTCCAAGTCATACTGTAACCATGGACACAACTATTCGAATAGATAGGTTCTTCCCTCCAGGGGTGCACAACATATTCCCCGTCACCCCTCGATAACAATCTATCCGGACACACTTTTGTCGGTCATGCCCGGCCTCGGAATATCGACACGTCGCAGCCCCACCGAAGCTCAACACAGAAGCCAGCCCGCTGGTCTAAGTCCTAAGCACAAAGGGTTCATGGGCCCACTTTCCCTCAGCGCTCCTGCACGATGCGTGGGCGGCCGATGGTAGTCCTAGCACCCCTTAATACAAGAGCGATGCATCTGGGGACCACTCGGGCGTGCGCCGCTCCATCGCTGACGTCTGAAGAGCTTCGGGTGATACCGCGACGTCGAGTACCCATAATTCTTCGATTAGTGCGTAATAAGGCCTTCCGACTAACCCAGATCAAATACCCAAATCCATTATCATTTTAATTAAGCCAATGACACAACCACGCGAAAATCCACCCGCCTAACATCTATTCACCAATGATCCCAATAACATGGTCAAGTAACTTTGTGGTTGTAACATCATGGGGATCCGAGGCATCGCCATCGTTGGATCCCGAATGATGTAACCGTCAAGGTGGACTTAGAGGAATCACCCTCGAGGGTCCGACACTTGAGGGGTTGCACAACAGAGATATCGTTGGGAGTGGTGAAAGAGAATCACCCTCGATAACCATGACCGACTAGCTATACTACAGAGATATCATCAGGAGTACTTCTCGAGGTGTCACCCTCGATACCCGATAGTAGCTCTCTAGCGTCACACAACTAAGTGGGTGTAAGTGCTGTGTCGGATCTGGCTCATCGATCAGGGATCGAGACTTAACATTAAAGCGGGGAAACTGGACTAAGGGGTCAGAGGGGTGACTGGTCCACCTATACTAAACAATTTTAAAGATACAGTACTGAAAGTAGCAGTTCATCAAAATTAGGCTATCCATCACATATAGGAGCTAACTACAAAAGTAGCAAAATTCTAATGCAAGCATGAGGGAGAAAGAATAGGCGATATAGGAATGATCAAGGGGGTTTGCTTGCCTTGTTGCTCTGCGGCAAAGGGCTGGTGAGCAGGATCGTAGATGTACCCGGCAGCAGCGTCAGTCCCGGGTCTACCGATAAGAAGAGGGGGGGGGGAGAAACAATGAATAACAGCAACCGATGCAACACTAAGCATGACATGGCAATATGCCGGCTAGGCATGAGCTAACGCAACAACACATGTCGCACACGGGTCGTAAGAATATCTGACGATTTGTCGAGGTCTGTGGCTACTACCGGTTAGACTGAAAATGATGGAAAAGTTCCATGTTTGGTATGCTAGGGACGCGTGACAAACGAATGGGCCGCATATCCTGGTTCATCTCGTTCTGCTAATCAACTTTCATGTTGAAAATATTTAGATGTGAGCTACGGTTTATTTGATATTAATTTTTAAAATTTTATTCAATAATTAGGAATTAAAAACAGATTTAATTAATTATTAAATGCTACTATGACGTCAGCATGATGTCATGCTAACATCAGAAGTTGACTGGTCAAACTGACTAGTGGGTCCTACGTGTCATTGGCACAATTTATTAATTAAGGTTAAATATTAATTAATTAGAGTAATTTAGTGGGGGACCCACGTTTTATATTCAGTTTGGATAAATCTTATCTATATTAACAGATTTACTTAATTATTTAATTACTCATAATCATTATAATTACCTAATCAATTAATTATTTTATTAATTAAACTATTTATTAAATATATTATTTTTATATTATTATTATTTTATTATTTCAACAAAGAGTTTGGGGCCTCCCTGTCAGTGGAAGTTGGGGGGGGATTGGCCCCGCATGGAAGTGGCCCATCGTTCTAACACACACACATACACAACACACATACACATCGAGTAATATCTACTCCCTCCATTCCTAAATATAAAACCTTTTAGAGATTGCACTATGAACTACATACGGATGTACATAGACATATTTAGAGTATAGATTCATTCATTTTACTCCGTATGTAGTCTTCTAATAGAATCTCTAAAAGGTCTTATATTTTGAAACGGAGGGAGTATTATACATACATACACAGTCATATTCACATGCATACATACATATTTCATATACATATACACATTTCCCTTGTCTTTTCATTTTTTGTTAGTTTACGTTCATAATGCACAAAGCACAGGAGTTATCCCCGTGTCTAACATGGAGGTGGCCAGAATGCACGCGAGCACGACGAGGAGGAGGGTGGCCGGAGCCGCGGCGCCTCCCCACCGTTGACAGGGAAGCAGAGGCTCGGTGTAGAGGTGGCCGGCGGGGAGGAGGTTGAGGAGGAGGATGCCAGCGGATCCAGCGAGGAGGAAGCGCACGGGCGTCGGATCCGGTGTGGGACGGCTCTGGTGCGGCCCGAGGCGGCGCGCGGGGGCGACAGCCCGAGATGGCGGGGCGCATGGAGCGCGGGGGTGAGGGCGCCGGTGGGGGGCTCTGGTGTAGCCCCGGGCGGCGCGCGACGGCGAGAGGCGGGCCTCGGCCAGCGCCTGGCCTCCCCAACCCCTCCTGGATCGAGGAACCAGGGAGAGGGAGGCTGGGAGGCGCAGGGCCGGGAGACGGGTCGGTGGTGGCCGCTGGGGGGAAGAGGGGGCCGCCAAAGTGGGGGGGGGGGTTCGGCCTGGGGCTCGGGGTAGGGAGGTGGAAGGCGTAGGTGGCGAGGGCCAGGGAGGCTCGCGAGCTGGGGGGCTGGTGTCGTGCGGGATGGAGAGGTGGGAACGAGAGCGAGGGGTTGGTGGGCCTCCTGGCGCTGGGTGGGGCGACGGGATCTGGGCAGAGAGATCGAAGGAGAGGGAGGGTCGTGGGGAGGCTGGGGTTCGGTCCAGGGAGGGTGCGCTAGCGAGGGAGATGCCCTCATGGGTTCTCCTGGCGGCGGGGCACGTGGAATGAGAAGGGGCTTGGTAGTGCTTAGGGTTTGGGTTTTTTTATACCGTCCAGTTAGAGTGGGCTGGTTAGATGGGCCGGTTGGGGCCGGCCCAATGGGGTGGGGAGGGTCTTTTTTCTTTTTCTTTCAGATTCTTTTTTTCTTTTTTATTTATTTGTTAAGAGTTTTAGTTTTACGGGATTTAGCGAAACTAAATCTCCTCAAATTTAATAATTCTTAAAGGAAAATTTCTTAAGTAATATTTGACAAATATCGAACATTATTATCTATTTATTTATTTCATTTGAAAACTATTATCAATTGACTTTATTTATTTATTTTTAAATTTGAATTTAAATAGTTTTAAACTAACGCGAATTTAACAATAGCAACCACGATGATGTGGCGTCATTAGCATAGGTTTATTTAGTTTAATTACGAAGGTTACTGTAGCAATAGCTGAGGATGCCATAATACTATTGAAGTCCACTTATGCGGCCACATGCACATGAATGTAACTATTAATGCTAGTTGGAGCAACGAATTAATATGATCCATAGTCAGGTAGAATTAAAATATTAGGAGACAAATATTGGTGCGTACTTGATGCCTTCCGATGTGCCGATGCATATACCAGCCAGTAGGGCCCGTCATTCAATTAGAAAGGAACACACAGCCATGCGTGTATCGGCATTTTGCTTTTAGTATATATAATAAAATAGAAGATAGATTGATAGATAGATGATGTGATCGATAAAACCCAAAACTATAAATGTAGCATATGATCGTGTCAGTTTATTGCTACTGTTTTGTACATGTCAATGTATCTATTCCTATGATCATGAAATCATGCAACTCCCGGACACCGGAGGAATACCTTGTGTGTATCAAACGCCGCAATGTAACTGGGTGACTATAAAGGTGCTCTAGAGGTATCTTCGAAGGTGTCTGTTGGGTTGGCATGGATCAAGACTGAAATTTGTCACTCCGTGTAACGGAGAGGTATCTTGGGGCCCACTCGGCAATACAACATCACAACAAGCCTTGCAAGCAATGTGACTAAGGAGTTAGTTATGGGATCTTGTATTACAGAACGAGTAAAGAGACTTTCCGGTAACGAGATTGTACTATGTATGGAGATACCGATGATCGAATCTCGGGCAAGTAACATACAGAAGGATAAAGGGAATAGTATACAGGATTATATGAATCCTTGACATAGAGGTTCAACCGATAGAGATCTTCGTAGAATATCTAGGAGCCAATATGGATATCCAGGTCCCACTGTTGGTTATTGACCGGAGAGTGTCTCAGGTCAGGTCTGCATAGTTCTCGAACCCGCAGGGTCTAAACACTTAAGGTTTGGTGACGTTTCGGTATAGTCGAGTTATATGTGTTGGTGACCGAAGTTTGTTCGGAGTCCCGGATGAGATCCACGACGTCACGAGGTGTTCCGGAATGGTCTAGAAATGAAGATTGATATATATGAAGTCCCGTTTTGGTCACCGGAAAAGTTTCGGGCTCATCGTTAGTGTACC
Organism: Hordeum vulgare subsp. vulgare; assembly: GCF_904849725.1. Taxonomy (NCBI): domain Eukaryota; kingdom Viridiplantae; phylum Streptophyta; class Magnoliopsida; order Poales; family Poaceae; genus Hordeum; species Hordeum vulgare. The sequence continues at coordinate 202,806,370 of NC_058520.1, read as the reverse complement.
GGAAGTGCCGTGAGGGTGACGGGGGACCACCGGGAGGGGTGTGACGACCCAAGAGGATCATGGGCTATGAGAGGAGGTGGATCATCCCTTGGTGGGATGGCCTAAGTCTCTCTGAACGGCCCATGGGAAAAGAATAAAGGAAAAAGGCAAAAAGGGCAAATTAGGAAGGAGTCCTAATAGGATTCCACCTCCCTTGTGGGAGGTGGATTCCTCCCTTTGGGTTTCGGCCGAAGTGCCTTGGCTTGGAGGCCAAGGCTGCCTCCTCTCCTCCTCCTATATATACTAGAGATTTAGTGATTTTTGAGACACAAGTTTGCCACGTACAACCCTAAACCTCTACTTCGTAGTTCTTCCTCTAGATCGGTTTTCTGCGGAGCTCGGGCGGAGCCATGCAGCAATAGATCACCGCCACCACCGGAGGGCCGTCACGCTGCCGGGGAACTCATCTACATCCCCGTCTCTCTTGCTGGATCAAGAAGGTGGAGATCGTCATCGAGCTGTACGTGTGCGGAACGCGGAGGTGCCATCCGCTTGGCCCTTGATCGGGATGGATCGTGGGACGGATCGTGAGACGGTTCATGGGACGGATCGTGGGACGGACCGTGAAGACGTACCACTACATCAACCGCGTTTATTAATGCTTCCGCTTAGCGATCTACAAGGGTATGTGGATCCGATCTCTCTCTTGTAGATGATCATCACCATGATAGGTATTCGTGTGCGTAGGAAATTTTTTGTTCCCCATGCAACGTTCCCCAACAGTGACATCATGAGCTAGGTTCATGCGTGGATGATATCTCGAGTAGAACACAAAAGAGTTTGTGGGCGTTGATGTTCTTTTTGCTGCCCTCCTTAGTCTTTTCTCGATTCGGCGGTATTTTTGGATTGAAGCGACCCGGACCAGCCTTACTCGTACGCTTACGAGACACCGGTTTCATCGACTAACATGCAACTTGTTGCATAAAGATGACTCGCGGGTGTCTGCTTCTTCAACTTTAGTTGAATCGAATTTGACCGAGGCGGTCCTTGGAGAAGGTTAAATAGCAAATTGCATATCACCGTTGTGGCTTTGTGTATGTAAGATGCGATCATACTAGATATCCATAACAGCCACGTAAAACATGCGACAACAAATTAGAGGACGTCTAACTAGTTTTTGCGGGGTATGCATGTGATCTGATATGGCCAAAGACATGATGTGATATATTGGATGTATGAGATGATCATGTTGTAATAGTTAAATATGGACATGAACGTCGATGCTACGGCAACCGACACGAGCCATAGGGTTGTCTTTAAACTAACATTTGTGCTTGCAGATGCGTTTACTATATTGCTAGGTAGTAACTTTAGTAGTAATAGCATAGATAGCACGGCAACCTCGATGGCGGCACAATGATGGAGATCATGGTGTGGCGCCGGTGACGATGAAGAACATGCCGGTGCTTTGGTGATGGAGATCAAGAAGCACAAGATCATGGCCATATCATGTCACTTATGATTTGCATGTGATGTGAATCCTTTTATGAACCTTATTTTTCTTAGAACGACGGTAGCATTACAAGGTGACCCCTCACTAAAATTTCAAGGTAAAATTGTGTTCTCGCCAACTGTGCACCGTTGCAACAGTTCGTCATTTCGAGACACCACGTGATGATCGGGTGTGACAGACTCAACATTCACATACAATGGGTGGAAAACAGTTGCACACGCGGAACACTCGGGTTAAACTTGACAAGCCTAGCATGTACAAACATGGCCTTGGAACACAAGAGACCGAAAGTTCGAGCATGAATCATATAGTTGATATGATCAACATGGAGATGTTCACCACTAAAACTATACTCAACTCACGTGATGATCGGACTTGAGTTAGTGGATTTGGATCATGCACCACTCGAATGACTAGAGGGAGGTCTATTTGAGTGGGAGTTATTAGTAATATGATTAGCTAAACTCAATTATCATGAACATAGTCAAAAGGTCTTTGCAAATTATGTTGTAGCTTGCGCTGTAGCTCTACTATTTTAGATATCTTCCTAGAGAAAATTTAGTTGAAAGATGATAGTACCAATTATGCGGACTGGGTCCGTAAACTGAGGATTGTCCTCATTGCTGCGCAGAAGGCTTATGTCCTTAATGCACCGCTCGGTGTGCTGAATGTCGAGCATTGTCTGTGGATGTTGCGAACATCTGACATACACGTTTTTTGATGACTACATGATAGTTCAGTGCATAATGCTTAAAAAGCTTAGAATTGAGGCAACAAAGACGTTTTGAACGTCACAAAACATGTGAGATGTTCCAAGAGATGAAATTGGGATTTCATGCTCGTGCCCTTGTTGAGAGGTATGAGACCTTCGACAAGATTCTTTGTCTACAAATTAAGAGAGAAAAGCTGAATTGTTGAGCATGTGCTCAGATTGTCGGAGTGCTACAATCGCTTAATCGAGTGGGAGTTAATCTTCCAGATGGGATAGTGATGGCTCTTGAAAGTCACTGCCACCAAGCTACTAGAGTTTCGTGATGAACTATAACATATTAAGGATACATATGATGATCCTTGAGCTATTCGCAATGTTTGACACTGCGAAAGTAGAAATCAAGTCGGAGCATTAATTGTTGATGGTTAGTAAAACCACTAGTTTCAAGAAGGGCAAGGGAAAGAAGGGATACTTCATGAAATGGCAAGCCAGTTGCTGCTCTAGTGAAGAAACCCAAGGTTGAACCCAAACCCGAGACTAAGTGTTTCTGTTATGAGGGGAAGGGTCACTGAGGCGGAACTATCCTAGATACTTGGTAGATGAGTAGGCTGGCATAGTCGACAAAAGTATATTGGATATACCTGATATTCATGTGTACCTTATTAGTACTCCTAGTAGCACCAGGGTATTAGATACTAGTTCAGTTGCTAAGTGTTAGGAACACGAAATTATAGCGACGGATTAAATGGATACTAGCATGTGTGTTGGAAGTAATTCTAAGGTTGATGTGAGCAAACATTGCACCCTCCCTCTACCATCGGGATTAGTGTTAAACCTAAATAATTGCTATTTGGTGTTTGCATTGAGCATGAACATGATTATATTGTGTTTATTGCAATACAATTATTCATTTAAAGAGAATAATGGTTATTCTATTTGCTTGAATAGATACCTTCAATGGTTTATTGAATCTCGCTCGTAGTGCTACACATGTTCATAATATTGGTGCCAAAAGATACAAAGCAGTAATGATAGTACCACTTACTTGTGGCACTGCCGCTTGAGTCATGGTGGTATGAAATGCATGAAGAAGCTCCATGCTGATGGATCTTTGTACTCATTTTTGAAACGTTTGAGACATGCAAACCATACCTATGGGTATAAACGCATGAAGAAACTCCATGCAGATGGATCGTTTGGACTCACTTGATTTTGAATAACTTGAGACATGCAAATCATACCACATGGGCAAGATGACTGAAGGCCTCGTTTTCAAGTGAGATGGAACTAGAAAGTAACTTATTGCAAGTAATACATTTGGGTGTATGCAGTCCAATGAGTGCTGAGGCACGCAGTAGATATCGTTATGTTCTTACTTCACAAATGATTTGAGTAGATACTAGTGTATTTACTTGATGAAACACACGTCTGAATTATTGAAAGGTTCAAGTAGTTTTGGAGTGAAGTTGAAGATCAGTGTGACAAGAGGGTAACATGTCTACGATATGATCATAGAGATGAATATCTGAGTTGCGAGTTTGGTACACAATTAAGACAAATGTGAAAATTGTTTCACATCTCATGCCACCTAGAACACCATAGTGTGATGGTGTGTCCGAATGTCATATCCGCGCACTATTTGATATGGTGCATACTATGATGTCTCTTATCGAATTACCACTATAGTTTATGGGTTATGCATTAGAGACAACCGCATTCACTTTAAATAGGACACCACATATTTCCGTTGAGATGACACCATATGAACTATGGTTTGGAGAAACCTAAGTTGTCGTTTCTTAAAAGTTTGGGGCTGCGATGCTTATGTGAAAAGTTTGAACATGATAAGCTCGAATCCAAAGCGGATAAATGCATCTTCATAGGACACCCAAAACAGTTGGGTATACCTCCTATCTCAGATCCGGAAGCTAAGTGTTGGTTTCTAGAAATGGGTCCTTTCTCGAAGAAAAGTTTCTCTCGAAAGAATTGGGTGGGAGGGTGGTGGAACTTGATGAGGTTATTGAACCATCACTTCAACCAGTGTGTAGGAGGGCACAGGAAGTTGTTCCTGTGGCGCCTACGCCAATTGAAGTGGAAACTGATGATAGTGATCATTGAGCTTCGGATCAAGTTATTACAAACCTCGTAGGTTGACAAGGTCGCATACTACTACAGAGTGGTACGATAACCCTGTCTTGGAGGTCATGTTGTTGAACAACAATGAACCTATGAGCTATGGAGAAGCGATGTTGGGCCCGGATTCCGACAAATGGATGGAGGCCATGAAATCCGAGAGAGGATCCATGTATGAAAACAAAGTATAGACTTTGGAAGAACTACTTGATGGTCGTAAGAGTGTTGAGTACAGATGGATCTTTTAAAGGAAGACACACGATGATGGTGAAAGTCACCATTAAGAAAAGCTCGACTTGTCGCAAAAATGTTTCCGACAGGTTCAAAGAGTTGACTATGATGAGACTTTCTCACTCATAGCGATGCTAAAAGTCTGTTTGAATTATGTTAGCAGTTGTTGCAATATTTAGGAAATATTGCACATAGGATGTCAAAACATTGTTTCTTCGACGGTTTCCTTGAGGAAAGGTTGTATGTTATACAACCAGAAGGTTTTTGTCGATCCTAAGGATGCTAACAAGTATGCAAGCTCCAGCGATTCTTCTATGGACTGGAGCAAGCACCTCGGAGTTGGAATATACGCTTTGATGAGATGATCAAGGCTTTTGGGTTTATACAAGGTTTGTGACAAACTTTTATTTCCAAAGAAGTGAGTGGGAGCACTATAGAATTTCTGATAAGTATATGTGGTTGACATATTGTTGATCGGGAGTAATGTAGAATTTCTGGAAAGCATAAATGGTTGTTTGAAAGGAGTTTTTTCAAAGGAAAACCTGGATTGAGATAGTTGAACATTGAGCATGAAGATCTATAGAGATAGATCAAGACGCTTGATAAACTTTCAATGAAATGCATGCCTTGACAAGTTTTTGAAGGAGTTGAAAATAGATCGGCAAAAGAAGGAGTTCTTGGTTGTTTGTAAGGTGTGAATTTGAGTAAGACTCAAAGCCCAACCACGACAGAAGAAAGAGAAAGTACGACGGTCGTCCCCTATGCATTAGTCGTAGGCTCTATAGTATGCTATGTTGTGTACCGCACCTGATGCGTGCCTTGCCATGAATCTGTCAAGGGGGTACAGAAGTTATCCATGAATGAATTACTAGACAATAGTCAAAAGCTATCCTTAGTAACTAGTGGACTAAGGAAATTGTCTCAATTATGGAGGTGATTAAAGAGTTCGTCGCAAAGAGTTACGTCGATGCAAGCTTTGACGCTAATCCGAATAACTATGAGTAGTAAACCGGATACGTATAGTGGAGTAGTCATTTGGAATAGTACCAAATGGTGCATAGTAGCAACATCTATAGGATGACATAGAGATTTGTAAAGCACACACAGATCTGAAAGATTCACACCCATTGACTAAAAACCTCTCTCACAAGCAAGATATGATAAAACCCCATAACTGTATGGGTGTTAGGCTCATTACAATCACATAGTGATGTGAACTGGATTAGTGACTATAGTGCAAGTGGCAGATTGTTGGAAATATGCCCTAGAGGCAATAATAAATTGGTTATTATTATATTTCTTTCTTCATGATAATCATTTATTATCCATGCTACAGTTGTATTGATTGGAAACTCAAATACATGTGTGGATACATAGACAACATATTGTCCCTAGTGAGCCTCTAGTTGACTAGCTCGTTGATCAAAGATGGTCAACGTTGCCTGACCATAGACAAGTGTAGCCACTTGATAACGGGATCGCATCATTGGGAGAATGATGTGATGGACAAGACCCAAAACTATAAATGTAGCATATGATTGTGTAAGTTTATTTCTACTATTTTCTGCATGTCAATGTATCCGTTCCTACGACCATGAAATCGTGCAACCCCGAGTCACCGGAGGAATACCTTGTGTGTATCAAACGTCGCAACGTAACTAGGTGACTACGAAGGTGCTCTACAGGTATCTCCGAAGGTGTGTGTTGGGTTTGCATGGATCAATACTAGGATTTCTCACTCCGTGTGACAGAGAGGTATCTCGGGGCCCACTCGGTAATACAACATCACAACAAGCCTTGCAAGCAATGTGACTAAGGAGTTAGTTACGGGATCTTGTATTACGAATGAGTAAAAACACTTGCCGGTAACGAGTTTGAACTAGGTACGGAGATACCGACGATCGAATCTCGGGAAAGTAACATACCGAAGGACAAAGGGAATAGTATACGAGATTATATGAATCATTGACATAGAGGTTCAACCGATAGAGATTTTCGTAGAATATGTAGGCGCCAATATGGAAATCTAGGTCCTGCTATTGTTTATTTGCCGAAGAGTGTCTCAGGTTGCATAGTTCTCGAACCCGCAAGGTCTCCACACTTAAGGTTCGATGACGTTTTGGTATAGTTGAGTTAGACGTGTTGGTGACCAAAGGTTGTTCAGAGTCCCGAATGAGATCCAGGACGTCACGAGGAGTTCCGGAATGGTTCGGAAACGAAGATTGATATATAGGAAGTCCTGTTTTGGTCACCGGAAAAGTTTCGGGCTCATAGGTAGTGTACCGGGAGTGTTGGGACGGTGCCGGGGGACCACCGGGAGGGGTGTGACGACCCAAGAGGCTCATGGGCGATGAGAAGAGTTGGATGTGCCCTTGGTGGGCTGGCCTAAGTCTCTCTCAAGGGCCCATGCGAAAATAATAAAGGAAAAAGGTAAAAAGGCCAAATTAGGAAGGAGTCCTAATAGGATTCCACCTCCCTTGTGGGAGGTGGATTCCTCCCTTTGGGGTTCGCCCAAAGTGCCTTGGATTGGAGGCCAAGGCTGCCTCCTATCCTCACCTCCTCCTATATATACTAGAGGTTTAGGGATTTTTGATACACAACTTTTCCACGTGCAACCCTAAACCTCTACTTCGTAGTTCTTCCTCTAGATCGGTTTTGTGCGGAGCTCGAGCGGAGCCCTGAAGGAATAGATCACCACCACCACCGGAGCGCCAGCACGCCGTCGGGGAACTCATCTACATACCCATCTCTCTTGCTGGATCAAGAAGGCGGAGATCGTCATCGAGATGTACGTGTGCGGAACATGGAGGTGCCGTCCGTTCGACACTTGATCGTGACGGATCATGGGACGGATCGTGAGACGGTTCGTGGGACGGATCGTGGGACGGTTCATGGGACATAACGTGAAGACGTACACTACATCAACGGCATTTATTAACGCTTCCGCTTAGTCATCTAGAAGGGTATGTGGATCTGATCTCCCTCTCGTAGATGATCATCACCATGATAGGTCCTCGTGTGCGTAGGAATATTTTTGTTTCCCATGCAACGTTCCCCAACACTCAATTTGATGAACATGAGTAGACAGAAATTCTCATGTGTCCTCTAGAGCGCTTGCTTTATATAAGAGTACTTTAAGGCCTGCCCTTTTCTATAAAAAGGATTGGGTTACCTTGGTGCACCTTTGTTACTATTGTTACTTGTCACTTGTTACGAATCATCTTGCTACGAAATAATCTATCACTGTTACTTATAGCATTTGCACAGAACACCTTGCTGAAAACTGCTTATCATTTGCTTCTGCTCCTTGTTGGGTTTGACACTCATACTTATCAAAAGGATTATGATTGATCATCTATACTTGTGGTTCATTACTCTCTCTCACAAATATAGATATGGCAAGTGTATGTGTTTTCTGAGTGCTTCCTCTAGGAATGAGAGTGTCACATCCCTGACCCCTTAAGCAAGTTAGTCTTGTGCTCATGTCTTCTTTGCATTGCATCTAAGAATTTGTCAACAAGAACAAGAAAGTGGCAAAGGAAAAACTCAAAACCCTAGCCACTACTTTAAATAAAGAAAATCTCAAACTAGTTAAAATCAATGAATCCAAAATAGCCTCAAGAAATGTTCAAACTTTCTGATAAATCATGAAAGTAAATGAGCATTGGAGAAAACTATTTTTTTGACACTTTAAGCATTTTAAATAAATGCAAAAGCTACTGGTTTCAAGTTTTAAAATTTGAAATCAGAAACTTTAAATTTTCAAAAATGTTGAAAACTTTGGAAATAGTTGGAAATATTCCAACAAGTATTCTAGGGTGCTTATCATAGCTTTTACAATTTATTTTGGAGCTGAAACAAATAGCAAAATATTGAAGTAGCTAAAACAGAAAAAAATGGGAAACTCTTACCTGTCGCCTAGCCTGGCCCGGCCCATCTCCCTGAGTCGTCTCCTCCCTCGCGCCAGTAGGAGCAGGAGGTGGCCGCCGCCTTTTCCGGCGCGGCCACGCACCTGTGCGCCTGCCTGGCCGCCGCCTCGCGCTGGCAAGGCCGGGGATAAGCTCCCCGAGGCCACCCCTATCCATTCCCAGCGCCAGTTCTTCCCCCTCCTCTCGGATCTCTCCTCCCCCTTCTGCCGCCATTGGAGCCCGAGCAGAGCTCGAGCTCGTCGTCGTTCTAGCCGACCTCCCTTCCTTCTGAGCCGCGCGTTAGCTCCGCCGAAACCCCCTGAAGCTTCCTAGACACGAGCCCGAAGCCCAGATGCAGTGAATCAACGCGCAGCCGTCGTCTTCTTCCTCGGGTCACCGAAGATCGCCGCCGACGTTCTCCCTCTCCAGGCCGTCCCCGAGCAGACTAGCGCCACCACTGCACTCCCCGTGAGCATGCGGTCTTTTCCCCTAAGGTCTCCCCGTCGATCCCCTCCTCTAGCCCTAGTTTCATCGGAGCCCGACAAGATCCGCCGTTGCAGCTCGTCGCCGGTAGCCCTCCGATGATCAGCTCGTCCTTCCGAGGGCACCAACAGCTTCAGGTCGTCGCGTAGATGCTGTAGGAACTAAGAACCGAGCGTAGTTCCCTCTGAATCAAAGACCCCGTTGACGCCCGAGCCTTGGCCGCCACCAAGCTCGTCGCTGGCGTCATCTCCGGCCACTTCAGCCCCATCTAAGTGCAGAAATGGAGCTGCGGGAGGTGTGTCGTTCTTTTGGTGCTCTCCGCGCAGCATTTGGCCCCCTGTGCGCCGTTTCCGAGCCCCTCCGCCGTGCTGGTGGTCGCCGGAGGCTCCCCGCCGGCGAGGACGACCTCGCCGCCGGTGGTTCTCGGCTGGCCTGAGCCACTGACTGGTGGGGCCAGCCTCTGGCAAGTTTAAAGATAATAAAAATAAAACAAATAAGTTAATCAGTCACTAACATGTGGGTCCAGTAAGCTTAATCAGTTAATTAAGCTTAAATTAATCTAAAATTGACCAGAGAGACTGACCAGTGGGTCCCACTGGTCAGGTTTGACTTTCAACGGCGAGATGGACCTGCTGATGTCATGCTGATGCAATAAAAGTATTTTCCAGTATAAAAATAATTCCAGAAATGTTTAAAAGTTCAAAAATTCATAGAAATTAATCTGTAACTCCAATGAAAATAATTTATATATGAAAAAGTATCAGAAAAATTCAAGGAATCTGATTATGCTATTTTCATTTATGTTTGAAAAAGTTACAGAACCCTAACATGTAGAATAATGAATAAGTCAATTCTTATAAATACTTTATAATTGGAATATGAAAAGTAATTAAATTTCTTTTTGTTTGACATGATCAAACATTGTTATAATAACAAACCAGTACCTTAACATGAAATCTCATGCATGCTAACATCAAGTTGATCTGAGCATCAGGTCGAATCAATTAAATCGGTATCCGAGAATACCTCGTTTCAATTGATATTTGAATTCAATTCAAATCAAATTCAAACCTAATACATGTTGATTATAATAGCATATCACTTTGCATTCTCATGCCATGCTCATGCATCATCTTGTTTGCATATGATTGTTATTGATTGTTGCCATTCATTTCGGTAGGCTCCTCACCCCTGGATTCCACCGAATATCCGTCTGACGGATATTGTCCCTCCTCTGAGCAACAAGGCAAGCAACCATTTTTGATCATCCCGATAAATTACATGTTCTCGCTCCTGCACATATTTATTGCATTAGGATCAAATGCTTCAACTGCTTTTGCCACGATTAGTTGAACCCACTTCCTTTGCATGACCTAACCTTGTCACAGTAAATAGCCGAACCTTGCAACCTAGCATACCTGGTAGTTGCTTGAGCTGTGATGTGCCTTATCCTGCTATGCATGCTATGCTTAGAGTTGTGTATGGTCTGTCATCTGGGAGATGAACAGAATTGTGAGAATGTGTTCGGTAAGCAAAGATTGTGTGTTGAACCTGATTTGTTAAAGGTACCGGTGAAAGGCTTTGTAGGAGTACATGGCGGGTTGTTTCATTGGAACCGTCCTTAGGAACTGAGTTCCGTGTATGTAATCCAAGACTAGATACTACCACACGTTGGGATACTTAATTGACCCTCTCGACTTATTAATCGCTTAGTACTCGGTCTAGGAGTTGCAAGTAGTTTCTGGTGTTTATAGTAATGCTGGAGGCCGTGCATGGTGCTGACCTGAGAGGTGGGCCTTGATGCGGTAGGCAGTGACACGGTGTACCAAGTGGCACCCGGATGGTGGGCTTGGGAACCCTGCGCACATCATTTGAGGCCGTGGCGGAAACCTCGGCCGGACTTCCGTATGGGTTACTCTCAGATAGGCGAGAAACCTGGACTAGGTACTAGTGTGGTTAACGGTCGTGGCCGACTCCCTCGCTGGGCCTCCGCTTGAAGGTTGCCGAGGTGCATGACGTGCACATGGCGATAAGTGGCGAGAGCGTGTGTGACGAAGTACACCCCTGCAGGGTTATGATCTATTCGAATAGCCGCGTCCGCGGATATGGACTACTTGGAGACATATGTTGTTCATAGATAACATCAATGGCTACTCATAAAATTGTCAAGATAAGCGTGAGTGTCGTGGATGGCATTTCCGTATGGAGACGGAATGATTCCACGATGGTGTATTGTTGTGGTGTTAGTGGACTCGTGTGCGAGAAATCAAGTTTTCAAAATTATTTAAAAAAGTAAGTTGTCTAGCCACGAGTCAAATGCTGGCTTTCCGCATGAAACCCCACAATACCTTATTGATACTTTGCATGAGTAGATAGTTATCCTAAAGTCTTGCTGAGTACCTTCGTACTCATGTTTGCTTAATAAATGTTGCAGAGGTTGCTAATGACCCTAATGGAGGGTTCTTCGTAGACATCGACGACGACGAGTAGCTGGTGTCCCAGCTACGATCTGGCCCTACGTTGGGTCTGTAGTATAGTCAGGCCATGTGCCTTCTAGTTGCCCTGTCTGTACTCAGACAGTTTAAACTCTTCCGCTGGCTTGTAACTGAATGACTGCTATTATGGGTCGTGAGACCCTTAATGTGTAATATTATGTGTGTGGCTCTTCCGAGCCTCTTAAATAAAGGTTGTATGTTTATGGTTATGTTGTGATGCCATCGATGTATCTATACATATCGGTATGCCATGCGTACGTGTGTCGTACTTGATATGTATGGGGTTCGATTACTTAGTCGTGAACTTTAGTAGCACTCCTTACAAGGAAATGGCCCTTTGTGATCCAATGAGCCTTGGTAGATCGCTACTGCTCCGGACACATTGGTTGACCGACATGTGTCCTTCTTAGCTGTTGTGTCTGTCCCCTTTGGGGAAATGTCACGCGACGTAATGGAGTCCTTGTAGCTTGCTACGACTCGTCTACGATCGCTGATGACCGACACCTGCTTTGTTGGGTCATGTATGCCTGTCCTTGTGCGGTACTGCCACTTTGGTTTATGACTAAACATGTCGATCCGGGTTCTTTGACATTGGAATTCTAGCGACACTATTGCATACGTGAGTCAAAAGACGCAAACGGTCCCGGCTAAGGTAAGGTTGCAGCCGTGGAGTTAACCGTGCGTGAGACCGCAAAGGGATGCGAGGTGTTACAGGCTGGATTCCTATGGCTTAGGATCAGGGTCCCGACAGCGTTGGTATCAGAGCCTGACTGACTGTAGGATTACTAAGCCAAACTGGTCAAAGTTGAGTCTAGAATTGCTTTAGTTATATATAAGGGAATTGTTTGTGGAAGGGAACGTAAGACTCTTGTTCTCTTCTCAAGTTATTCTATTCTGGTCATCCTCGTCTTTTCTGCGGGAATTAAGGACTAGGTTACTCATCCTCTTCTAGGCTCGTGTTTCTGATCGGTAGATTATAGGATTACGGGTCAAGGATATTTGGGTTTCTTTTATTCCTAGGAAAAGGGAAGTAAGTTTGGTGATCAGAGAGTTGAACTTGATAGTTGAGTGGTTACGCTATTCCATTTTGGGTTGTCTCAAAATTTGTTTTTGAGCATTTACAGCTGTTATGCTGCCCAATTTTGCATTCAGAGCTCTAATGCTTTTGCATTACTCTTTATTTACAGATGCCTGGCCGTCCTTCTCGTCAGGTGGTACTTCTGACCAGGTGCATTGATGTACCGGGTCATGCGGCCATGCTGGTCAGGGTGATGTCGGTATGCGGTTATCGCTGGTACCCCGAGTACACAGTGGAGGAACAGTACCGAGACTTCAACTAGAGCCAGTACATCTGTACTGTTAGGGTATTTCCAGACTATCCTGGAGCTGAGGAGCCAATCCGTTGGTCCTATGGGTTGGGAGTCACCGTTGACATGGCAGTACAAGATGCTGCCTACTCAATGCTGACTGTTATGAGAGCAAGACATGCACTGCTGCAGAATTCAGAGTTCTGCTATGTTCCGGCCTCTCAGCCTGGTGAAGAGGGATACCTCAGTGGAGTCTATTTTGATTCTTCTATGGAGGATCCACTACTGCAGTCCACTGTTGAGATGCTAGAGAACAGAGACAAGGATGCTCGTGCTCTCCGCATGGAGCTTTATGCTACCCGTGCCCGTCTGTGGACGGCTTTGACGCAGCTGGCACTGGTAGTCCAGACAGGGTATGGAGAGATGGAGATGCTGAACCCTGTTAGGACCCATCTTCCGGCTCATGTTGACTGGCCAGCTATAGGAGGAGTCACACCTCTGCGGGGACCCCTCTTACCACCTGTCAGGGGACCAAGGCCACATCCGTGTCCTTATGGATCCCAGGGATCTCAGGCTAGAGTGTTTTCTGATCCGCAAGTTGAGCTACCAGGTCATGGAGGTAATCTCTATGAGATGTTCTATGCGTATGCCTGAGCTCTGAGCGGAAGGATAGTATGGTAGTAGTCGTACGTTCACAGTCCTGCGTGACTTGTGAAGTATGCCTATGATGTCAAATGAATTCCGGAGGCCTAGATAAATAATGTGTAGGAAGCTTGTAAGACTCTGATGAGTAGTTTCATAATTTCAGTAGTTTGCTCTTTGGTTAAGGCTGTACTGAACTATGTAAGGGTGTGTATGAACCATGGTGTATATATAGCAGTTGCTTGTTACCATGCTGTTCGGATATTCATTTCCGCATTCCGTGTGTTCAGTACATTCTTAATCCATAGCTAGTATTGATATGATATTGGTCTAAGCTATGAGTTTGTTTGTCAGGATGGTGTTCACCAGGTTGAACCGTGCCCCTGCTCATGAGCAAGGCGAGGATAGTCAAGCGTCTCAGGAAGACCTGCCTCACCCGCCTTCTCTGGTGGAAGTGATGCTTGAGGCAGAGAGAAATAAACGGGAGACCAACCGACTGCTAGAGCGTATTGAGCAGAATACGGCTCGACAGCCTAGGAATGCCGCAGTGTCCCTCAATGACTTTGTGAAGCTGAATCCTCCAAAGTTTCATCATTCCGTCGATCCCCTCGACGCTGATGACTGGCTGTGCAACATCTCACGCAAGATTCGCTCTGCGAATGTGTCTGAGGCCGACAAGGTGACCTTTGCGGCATATTTCCTGGAGGAACCCGCCAATCTGTGGTGGGAGAATTTTGAAGCTATGCGTCCCGCTGAACCAGTGGCCACATGGGCAGACTTCAGTGCAGCTTTTCGCCTGCACCATATTCTAGAGGGCCTGATGGACAGAAAGAGAGAGGAGTTCTATGCCTTCACTCAGGGAAAGTTGTCTGTGGATGCCTATAGCCGCGAGTTCGGTAACCTCACCCGCTATGCAATAGAGGAGGTGTCTACTGACGCCAAGAAGCAAGCAAGATTCCATAAGGGTCTGAGCCCTGAGCTTAGTCGTGATCTGCGCCTCCATGAGTGTGCAAGCTTTCAAGCCCTAGTCAACAAGGCGATCAGTGCCGAGACTGGTCATACTGACTTCGAAGCCACAAGGAAGCACTCCCGTCACTTTGGCTCGTCTTCTGGTTCCGCGTTTCCAAAACGCAGGCTGTGGGTTCCAAACAGTTCTCTGCTGCCAAGATATACTCCGAGGCCATCCTACGTGGCGCCTCAGACGAATCAAGCCAACCCTCCAGCAAAAGCTTATGGTGGTCCAGCTAGCAATGCTGCACCACGTGCCAACCAAGTGATATGCTATAAGTGTGGAGAACCAGGGCATTATTCCCGTGAGTGTCCTCAGAATGTGGGTGCCAAGCTACCCGGAAAGTCCGTCGAGCAGGCCAAGTCGGGCAAAGCTTACTATGTGAATCCAACTCCTGCACGTGGCCGTGTGAACTATGTGTCAGCAGAAGAAGTTGTAGAGGATCCCGATGTCATGCTGGGTACGCTTCTTGTTAATCATCACCCAACGTCTGTTCTCTTTGACACTGGGTCTTCTCATTCCTTCATTTCAGAAAGTTATGCACAGTTGCATAACATGTCTTTTTGTGATATGCCAATTCCATTGGTTGTCCAAACTCCTGGTAGTAAATGGCAAACCTCTAGGATAACCTATGACAATGAAATTCTAGTAGACAGGCTAGTTTTTCTAGCCTCATTGATAGCATTGAAATCTTCGGATATTAATATCATCTTGGGCATGGACTGGATGTCAGCTCACTATGCCAAGATTGATACTCATTCTAGAAATGTCCAGCTTACCCATCCCTCGGGTGAGATAGTAAATGTCTCTACTCGAGTTGCCAAATGCCAACTCTATTCCCTAAATGCCAACCCTCTTCCGGAACTTGAAGACATTCCGGTAGTCCGTGACTTCCCGGATGTCTTTCCAGAGGAACTGCCAGGAATTCCACCTGACAGAGATGTGGAGTTTGTGATAGATCTTGTTCCGGGAACTGTCCCAATAGCCAGAAGACCATATAAGATGGCACCCCTGGAGCTAGACGAACTTAAAAAGCAACTAGATGAGGCCTTGAACAAAGGTTTCATTCGTCCTAGCTCTTCTCCCTGGGCTTGCCCCGACCTCTTCGTCAAGAAGAAAGACGGAACGGATCGGATGGTTGTAGATTACCGACCAGTTAATCTGGTCACCATAAAGAACAAGTATCCGCTCCCCAGGATCAACGACCTGTACGATCAGCTCGCTGGATCCTCAGTCTTCTCCAAAATGGATTTGAGGTTGGGATACCATCAAATCAAGATTAAGAACGGGGACATTCCAAAAACGGCTTTTGTTACTCGTTATGGCCAATACGAGTACACCGTCATGTCCTTCGGTTTGACCAATGCCCCAGCCACCTTCTCTCGACTGATGAATTCAATCTTCATGGAGTATTTGGATAAATTCGTCGTGGTATACCTCGATGATATTCTCACCTACTCGAAGAATGAACAAGAACATGCCGAGCATCTAAGGCTGGTATTGATGAAACTTCGAGAGCATCGCCTTTATGCTAAATTTTCAAAATGTGAATTCTGGTTACCAGAAGTGACCTATCTGGGTCACGTAATCTCTGGTAAGGGTATTGTTGTCAATCCCGAGAGAGTTCAAGCTGTCCTTGATTGGACTCAACCTGAATCGGTTAAGCAAGTTAGGAGTTTTCTTGGACTAGCGAGCTATTGCCGCCGCTTTGTCAAGAATTTCTCCAAGGTTGCAAAGCCTCTAACTGAACTCCTCAAGAAAGATAAAAAGTTCAAGTGGACACCACAGTGTGAGCATAGTTTTCAGGAACTGAAAAGACGCCTCACTTCTGCACCTGTGTTGCTACCACCAGATTTTTCTAAGGACTTTGTTATCTATTGCGACGCCTCGCGACAAGGATTAGGTTGCATTCTCATGCAAGATCGTCATGTGATCGCATACGCATCTCATCAGTTGCGTCCACATGAGGATAATTATCCCACAAATGACCTTGAGCTTGCAGCTATGGTCCATGCACTAAAAACCTGGCGACATTACCTTCTGGGTAATCGTTGCGAAATATTCACTGATCACCAAAGTCTGAAATATATCTTCACCCAGCCGGATTTGAATCTCAGGCAAAGACGGTGGGTTGAGTTGATCTCGGATTACGACTTAGGGATAACTTACACCCCGGGGAAGGCCAATGTTATGGCCGATGCGCTAAGTCGTAAATCTTATTGTAACAATTTGATGCTACAACAAGGTCAACCACATCTCTATGAGGACTTTCGGAAGTTGAATCTTCATATTGTTCCTCAAGGATTCCTTTCTACCCTGGTGGCGAAGCCTACTCTTAGGGATAAAATCATAGCCGTGCAGGCCTATGATAAGGGTATATCCCGGATCAAGGAGAATATTGCTAGCGGCAATGCTAGGGATTTCTCCATCAATGAGAAAGGTGTTGTGTTATTTCAGAACCGTTTAGTGGTTCCCAAGAGCAAACGTCTGCGGCAATTGATCCTTAAGGAGGCTCATGATTCTCCTCTCACCATTCATCCTGGTAGTACTAAGATGTATCAGGACCTACGTCAGAGGTTCTGGTGGACTAGGATGAAGAGAGAAATTGCTGAGTTCGTTGCTAGCTGCGACGTTTGTCGTCGAGTTAAGGCAGAACATCAAAGGCCTGCTGGCACCCTTCAGCCTCTAGCTATTCCTGAATAGAAATGGGATAAAGTTAGCATGGATTTCATTACCGGATTTCCCAAGACCAAGAAAGGGAATAATGCTATCTTTGTGGTCATTGACAGTCTTTCCAAAGTGGCTCATTTTCTTCCTGTTCGTGAGAGTATAACAGCTAGCCAGCTAGCAGAGTTATATATCTCTCGAATAGTGTCTCTTCATGGTGTTCCCCTGGAGATTAACTCGGACCGTGGAAGTATCTTTACTTCTCGCTTCTGGAAAGTTTTCAGAATGCCATGGGGACTCACCTATCTTTTAGCACTGCTTTCCATCCCCAATCAAGTGGTCAAGTAGAAAGAGTGAATCAAATCCTAGAAGATATGCTCCGAGCTTGTGTTATATCGTTCGGTATGAATTGGGAAAAGTGCCTTCCATTCGCCGAATTCGCTTATAACAATAGTTACCAATCAAGCTTGGGCAAAGCCCCTTTTGAAGTTCTCTATGGACGAAGCTGTCGAACACCTCTAAATTGGTCAGAAACCGGAGAGAGGCAAATCTTTGGCCCGGATATGATCCAGGATGCAGAAGAGCAGGTTCGCATTATTCGTGAAAAGTTGAAAACAGCCCAGTCTCGTCAAAAGAGCCAATATGATCGTCATCATAAGGTTGTGACCTTTGAAGTTGACGAGAAGGCTTACCTTCGGGTTACACCTTTGAAGGGTACCCATCGATTCGGTATCAAGGGCAAATTGGCTCCTCGTTACATTGGTCCTTTTCGCATTCTTGCCAAACGAGGAGAAGTTGCCTACCAGTTGGAACTTCCTCCACATCTTTCCAAGGTTCATGATGTTTTCCACGTCTCGCAACTCAGGCATTGCTTTTCGGATCCTATCCGTGAAGTGGACCACGAAACGCTTGATCTCCAAGATAACCTTTCATACCGAGAATACCCCGTGCGTATTCTTGATCAAGCTGAGCGTACCACTCGACGTCGAAACCTCAAGTTTCTTAAAGTTCAATGGTCAAATCATTCTGAAAAGGAGGCAACTTGGGAAAGAGAGGATCATCTCCGACTTGAGTATCCTGCGTTATTCCCCACGACTTCTAAATTTCGGGACGAGATTCTTTTGAGTGGGGGT
The DNA here is from genome assembly GCF_904849725.1 of Hordeum vulgare subsp. vulgare. NCBI lineage: Eukaryota > Viridiplantae > Streptophyta > Magnoliopsida > Poales > Poaceae > Hordeum > Hordeum vulgare. Next base: position 202,788,158 of record NC_058520.1, on the reverse strand, counting down.
GAGTTGTCATATCCCTGACCCCTTAAGCAAGTTAGTCTTGTGCTCATGTCTTCTTTGCATTGCATCTAAGAATTTGTCAACAAGAACAAGAAAGTGGCAAAGGAAAAAACTCAAAACCCTAGCCACTATTTTAAATAAAGAAAATCTCAAACTAGTTAAAATCAATGAATCCAAAATGGCCTCAAGAAATGTTCCAACTTTCTGATAAATCATGAAAGTAAATGAGCATTGGAGAAAACTATTTTTTTTGACACTTTAAGCATTTTAAATAAATGCAAAAGCTACTAGTTTCAAGTTTTAAAATTTGAAATCACAAACTTTCAATTTTCAAAAATGTTGAAAACTTTGGAAATAGTTGGAAATATTCCAACAAGTATTCTAGGGTGCTTATCATAGCTTTTACAATTTATTTTGGAGCTGAAATAAATAGCAAAATATTGAATTAGCTAAAACAGAAACAAAAACAGGAAAAAAAAATGGGAAACTCTTACCTGTCACCTAGCCTGGCACGGCCCATCTCCCTGAGTCGTCTCCTCCCTCGCGCCAGTAGGAGCAGGAGGTGGCGCCGCCTTCTCCGGCGCGGCCACGCACCTGTGCGCCTGCCTGGCCGCCGCCTGGCGCTGGCAAGGCCAGGGATAAGCTCCCCGAGGCCACCCCTATCCATTCCCAGCGCCAGTTCTACCCCCTCCTCTCGGATCTCTCCTCCCCCTTCTGCCGTAATTGGAGCCCGAGCAGAGCTCGAGCTCGTGGTCGTTCTAGCCGACCTCCCTTCCTTCTGAGCCGCGCGTTAGCTCCACCGCAACCCCCTGAAGCTTCCTAGCCACGAGCCCGACCCCCAGATGCAGTGAATCAACGCGCAGCCGTCGTCTTCTTCCTCGGGTCACCGAAGATCGCCGCCGACGTTCTCCCTCTCCAGGCCGTCCCCGAGCAGACTAGCGCCACCACTGCACTCCCCGTGAGCATGCGGTCTTTTCCCCTAAGATCTCCTCGTCGATCCCCTACTCTAGCCCTAGTTTCATCGGAGCTCGACAAGATCCGCCGCTGCAGCTCGTCGCCGGTAGCCCTCCGATGATCAGCTCGTCCTTCCGAGGGCACCAACAGCTTCAGGTCGTCGCGTAGATGCTGTAGGAACTAAGAACCGAGCGTAGTTCCCTCTGAATCAAAGACCCCGATGACGCCCGAGCCTTGGCCGCCGCCAAGCTCGTCGCCGACGTCATCTCCGGCCACTTCAGCCCCATCTAAGTGCAGAAATGGAGGTGCGGGAGGTGTGTCGTTCTTCTGGTGCTCTCCGCGCAGCATTTGCCCCCCTGTGCGCCATTTTCAAGCCCCTCCGCCGTGCTGGTGGTCGCCGGTGGATCTCGGCTGGCCTGAGCAACTGACTGGTGGGGCCAGCCTCTGGCAAGTTTAAAGATAATAAAAATAAAACAAATAAGTTAATCAGTCACTAAGATGTGGGTCCAGTAAGGTTAATCAGTTAATTAAGCTTAAACTTAATCTAAAATTGACCAGAGGGACTGACCAGTGGGTCCCACTGGTCAGGTTTGACTTTCAACGGCCAGATGGACCTGCTGATGTCATGCTGATGCAATAAAAGTATTTTCCAGTATAAAAATAATTCCAGAAATGTTTAAAAGTTCAAAAATTCATAGAAATTAATCTGTAACTCCAATGAAAATAATTTATATATGAAAAAGTATCAGAAAAATTCAAGGAATCTGATTATGCTATTTTCATTTATGTTTGAAAAAGTTACAGAACCCTAACATGTAGAATAATGAATAAGTCAATTCTTATAAATACTTTATAATTGGAATATGAAAAGTAATTAAATTTCTTTTTGTTTGACATGATCAAACATTGTTATAATAACAAACCAGTACCTTAACATGACATCTCATGCATGCTAACATCAAGTTGATCTGAGCATCAGGTCGAATCAAATAAATCGGTATCCGAGAATACCTCGTTTGAATTGATATTTGAATTCAATTCAAATCAAATTCAAACCTAATACATGTTGATTATAATAGCATATCACTTTGCATTCTCATGCCATGCTCATGCATCATCTTGTTTGCATATGATTGTTATTGATTGTTGCCATTCATTTCGGTAGGCTCCGCACCCCCGGATTCCACCGAATATCCGTCTGACGGATATTGTCCCTCCTCTGAGCAACAAGGCAAGCAACCATTTTTGATCATCCCGATAAATTCCATGTTCTCGCTCCTGCACCTATTTATTGCATTAGGATCAAATTCTTCAACTGCTTTTGCCACGATTAGTTGAACCCACTTCCTTTGCATGACCTAACCTTGTCACAGTAAATAGCCGAACCTTGCAACCTAGCATACCTGGTAGTTGCTTGAGCTGTGATGTGCCTTATCCTGCTATGCATGCTATGCTTAGAGTTGTGTATGGTCTGTCATCTGGGAGATGAACAGAATTGTGAGAATGTGTTCGGTAAGCAAAGATTGTGTGTTGAACCTGATTTGGTAAAGGTACCGGTGAAAGGCTTTGTAGGAGTACATGGCGGGTTGTTTCATTGGAACCGTCCTTAGGAACTGAGTTCCGTGTATGTAATCCAAGACTAGATACTACCACACGTTGGGATACTTAATTGAACCTCTCGACTTATTAATCGCTTAGTACTCGGTCCAGGAGTTGCAAGTAGTTTCTGGTGTTTATAGTAATGCTGGAGGCCGTGCATGGTGCTGACCTGAGAGGTGGGTCGTGATGCGGTAGGCAGTGGCACGGTGTACCAAGTGTCACCCGGATGGTGGGCTTGGGAACCCTGCGCACATCGTTTGAGGTCGTGGCGGAAACCTCGGCCAGACTTCCGTACGGGTTACTCTCAGATAGGCGATAAACCTGGACTAGGTACTAGTGTGGTTAACGGTCGTGGCCGACTCCCTCGCTGGGCCTCCGCTTGAAGGTTGCCGAGGTGCATGACGTGCACATGGCGATAAGTGGCGAGAGCGTGTGTGACGAAGTACACCCCTGCAGGGTTATGATCTATTCGAATAGCCGCGTCCACGGATATGGACTACTTGGAGACATATGTTGTTCATAGATAACTTCAATGGCTACTCATAAAATTGTCAAGATAAGCGTGAGTGTCGTGGACGGCATTTCCGTATGGAGACGGAATGATTCCACGATGGTGTATTGTTGTGGTGTTAGTGGACTCGTGTGCGAGAAATCAAGTTGTCAAAATTATTTAAAAAAGCAAGTTGTCTAGCCACGAGTCTAATGCTGGCTTTCCGCATGAAACCCCAGAATACCTTATTGATACTTTGCATGAGTAGATAGTTATCTTAAAGTCTTGCTGAGTACCTTCGTACTCATGTTTGCTTAATAAATGTTGCAGAGGTTGCTAATGACCCTAATGGAGGGTTCTTCGTAGACATCGACGACGATGAGTAGCTGGTGTCCCAACTACGATCTGGCCCTACGTTGGGTCTGTAGTTTAGTCAGGCCATGTGCCTTCTAGTTGCCCTGTCTGTACTCAGACAGTTTAAAATCTTCCGCTGGCTTGTAACTGAATGACTTCTATTATGGGTTGTGAGACCCTTAATGTGTAATATTATGTGTGTGGCTCTTCCGAGCCTCTTAAATAAAGGTTGTATGTTTATGGTTATGTTGTGATGCCATCGATGTATCTATACATCTCGGTATGCCATGCGTACGTGTGTCGTACTTGATATGTATGGGGTTCGATTACTTAGTCGTGAACTTTAGTAGCACTCCTTACAAGGAAATGCCCCTTTGTGATCCAATGAGCCTTGGTAGGTCGCTACTGCTCCTGACACATTGGTTGACTGGCATGTGTCCTTCTTAGCTGCTGTGTCTGTCCCCTTTGGGGAAATGTCACGTGACGTAATGGAGTCCTTGTAGCTTGCTACGACTCGTCTACGATCGCTGATGACCGACACCTGCTTTGTTGGGTCATGTATGCCTGTCCTTGTGCGGTACTGCCAATTTGGTTTATGACTAAACATGTCGATCCGGGTTCTTTGACATTGGAATGCTAGCGACACCATTTCATACGTGAGTCAAAAGACGCAAACGGTCCCGGCTAAGGTAAGGGTGCAGCCGTGGAGTTAACCGTGCGTGAGACCGCAAAGGGATGCGAGGTGTTACAGGCTGGATTCCTATGGCTTAGGATCGGGGTCCCGACAGAGAGGTGGTGGAGATATATGCATCTCCAAAAATCCAATTGTTACAACATTATTGCCCAACTCGGTGAAAGCAAAGTGAAATTCGGTGGCACCGACTAGTGCAAATTGTGACAATTTTTTATTTTCGGTGAGACCGATAAATAATTCTTGGTGGTACCGATATGGATGCCCTCGGCAGTTACAAATCTCGGTGAGACCGATTTCCAAAACTCAGAAATTCTGATTCTTGAAAATGGCTAACCAAGAAGTTGGTCACTGATTTCGGTTGCACCGAATCGAATGTTGGTGGCACCGAGATTCTAGGGTCTGGCATGGGATATGTCTGGTGGAAAACATGGTAAGACCGAATGGAAAGTTGGTGGTGCCGAATTTTGCACTTTGTGGATTTTGACAGAATATTTGTGGGAGAATTTGGTGACTATTTTTGGTGGCTATCTCTAAGAACTTGTGCAACCAGATCATCATAGTCACCTTATCATCTTTTAATAGTATTAGCTTTCTTATGGACTCAAATGTGATTACTCACAAAACATAAAATGCAAAACCTTCAAGCTTGTTGCCAATAGATATTCCTTGCATCTAGGGTTCTCCTCACAATCCTTAGCCAATGCATCTTTGAACTTTTCAGAAATATACTAGATAGAATCATTAGTTCAATGACCCATATGTTGTTATTAATTACCAAACCACCTTAGGTTGAAGTTGTGCTTTCACTCTCCCCCTTTTTGGTAATTCATGACAACATATAGATCAAAGCTTCAACATAAGATATAATCAATGAATAGCATTGTCGCTTTGAGAAGTATGTGAAAAGCAAGAGCTCACCCTAAATTTGTGCATTATTTTGAATTTGTGCTTGAATGCAAATGCACAATCAATTTGGATCTTGGGTCACTCTTCCATGTCACATACATCTTGGTGGTACGCATAAATGATATGAGTGAATGATACGTCTCCAACGTATCTATAATTTTTGATGGTTTCATGCTATTATCTTGTCAAACGTTGGATGTTTTGCATGCCTTTTATATATTTTTTGGGACTAACTTATTAACTTAGTGCCAAGTGCCAGTTCCTGTTTTTTCCATGTTTTTGACCCCTTTCAGAGGAGATTTTGAAACATAGGCCAAACGGAAGAAAATCCCCGAAAAGATTTTTTCTGGAACGGAAGAAGATCGGGAAGCTTGGGAGCCAAGGATGGGAGCCTCACGGGCCCCACAAGCTCCCACCCCGCGACCAGGGGGGAGGCCGCGCCATCCAGCCTTATGGCCCCCCTGGACGCCCTTTTCCCTATGTCTTTCGCCTATATATTCCCATAAATTCCTGAAAAAATCAGGAGATCATCGAAAGTACTTTTCCACCGGCCCAAGCTTCTGTTTCCGCAAGATCCCATCTGGGGCACGTTCTGGTGCCCTGCCAGAGGGGGGATTCGGACACGGAGGGCTTCTCCATCAACACCATGACTTCTCCGATGATGCGTGAGTAGTTCACCATAGACCTACGGGTCCATAGCTAGTAACTAGGTGGCTTCTTCTCTCTCTTGGATCTTCAATACAAAGTTCTCCATGATCTTCATGGAGATCTATCCGATGTAATCTTATTTTGCGGTGTGTTTGTCGAGATCCGATGAATTGTGGATTTATGATCAGATTACCTATGAATTTTATTTGAGTTTCTTCTGATCTCTCTTATCCATGATTTCATATTCTTGTAATTCTCTTCGAGTTGTGGGTTTTGTCTGGCAACTAGATCTATGATTCTTGCAATGGGAGAAGTGCTTGGTTTTGGGTTCAAACCGTGCGGTGACCTCACCCAGTGTTAGAAGGGGTAGCGAGGCATGCATCATGTTGTTGCCATCAAGGATAAAAAGATGGGGTTTTCATCATTTGTTTGAGATTATCCCTCTACATCATGTAATCTTGCTTAAAGCGTTACTATGTTCGTCATGAACTCAATACACTAGATGCATGCTGGATAGCGGTCGATGTGTGGAGTGATAGTAGTAGATGCAGAAAGTATCGGTCTACTTGTCTCGGACGTGATGCCTATATGTATGATCATTGCCTTAGATATCGTCATGACTTTGCATGGTTCTATCAATTGCTCGGCAGTAATTTGTTCACCCACCGTAACACTTGCTATTTTGAGAGAAGCCTCTAGTGAAAACTATGGCCCCCAGGGTCTACTCCACACCATATTTTCAGCCTTACACTTTCTACTTCGTTGCACTTTCCGCCTTCATATCTCACTTTGCAAACAATCTTTAAGGGATTGACAACCCCTTTGAAGCGTTGGGTGCAAGCTTGTTTGTGTTTGCGCAGGTACTCTGGACTTGATGAGACCCTCCTTCTGGATTAACCTTGGTTCTCAAACTGAGGGAAATACTTATTGCTCATGTGCTGCATCACCCTTTGCTCTTCAAGGAAAAAACCAACGCAAGCCCACCCTGTGTCAACGTGTCAATTTCTGGCGCTGTTGTCTGTGGGATAGTAGAAGAATTTCTGGCGCCGTGGTCGGGGAGGAAGATCAAGTCAAGAACTCCTCCAAGTAGGTGTCGCAAACTCATCTCTTGCATTTACTTTGTTTGCCAGTTGCCTCTCCTTTTCCTCTCCCCCAGTTCAACAATTTGCCTTTTTCGTTTGCCTTTTTCGTTCGCCTTTTCGTTCGCCCTTTTTCTCGCTTGCTCTTTGTTTGCTTGTGTGCTTGCTTGCTTGCTGAAGTCACCATGAACGAAAACACCAAACTTTGTGACTTCTCGAATACTAATAATAATGATTTTATTAGTACTCCGATTGCTCCCGCCACTAGTGCGGAGTCATACGAAATCAATGCCGCTTTGCTGAATCTTGTTATGAAAGAGCAATGCTCTGGCCTTCCTAGTGAAGATGTCGCATCCCATCTCAATACCTTCATTGAGCTTTACGATATGCAAAAGAAAAAAGATGTGGATAATGACGTGATTAAATTGAAGCTTTTTCCTTTCTCATTGCGAGATCGCGCAAAAACTTGGTTTTCTTCTTTGCCCAAAAATAGTATCGATTCTTGGGATAAGTGCAAATATGCTTATATATCCAAGTATTTTCCGCCGGCTAAGATCATCTCTCTCCGTAATGATATCATGAATTTCAAGCAACTTGATCATGAACATGTTGCACAAGCTTGGGCGAGAATGAAATTAATGATTAGAAATTGTCCCGCTCATGGCTAGAGTCTTTGGATGATTTTTCACATCTTTTACGCTGGCTTGAAATTCGCATCTAGAAATATCTTGGACTCCGCCTCAGGTGGAACGTTCATGGAAATCACGTTAGGGGAAGCCACAAAGCTCTTAGACAACATCATGACAAACTACTCTCAATGGCACACTGAAAGGTCACCTACTAGTAAGAAGGTAGACACTATAGAAGAAATTAACTCGTTGATTGCTAAGATGGATGAGTTAATGAATTTGGTTGCTAGTCGAAGTGCTCCTTTGGATCATAATGATATGCATTTGTCTTCTTTGATTGAGAGCAGCAACACTAGCCTCGACATTAATTTTGTTGGTAGGAATAACTTTGGCAACAACAATGCCTTAAGAGGAAACTATGTTCCTAGGCCTTTTCCTAGTAACTCCTCTAATAACTTTGGCAACTCCTACATCAATACTCATGGAAATTATAATAGATTACCCTCTGATATAGAGAGTAATATCAAAGAGTTCATCAACTCTCAAAAGATTTTCAATGCGTCCATAGAGGAAAAACTACTCAAAATTGACAATTTGGCTAAAAGCGTGGATAGAATTTCTTGTGATGTTGATGCTTTGAAAGTTAGATGTGCTCCTCCGAAAATCTACATGGATGAAACTTTGAAAACTATCCGTGTTTCGATGATTGAGAGCCAAGAAAGAACCGCCCAAATTCGTGCTAGACATGAATGGCTTAAAAAGGCGTGTTCTCGTGATGAGAATCATGAAGATCTTAAAGTGCTTGGTGTGACTCCCATTGAATCTTTGTTTTCTTGTGTCAAACCTAATGATTCTGGGGCTGGATATGAATCCCTTTTGTTTGAAAAGTGCCCCAATGATTCGGAGTCCATCTATCTTGATGCTAAAAGCATTAAAAGTGGAGTATAAGACGTTAAAACATTGAGAACTAATGAAATTACTACCGTGGATTTCATGGAATTCAATTGTGATAGTTGCTCCTTGATTGAATGCATTTCTTTGATGCAATCCATGTTGAACTCTCCACACGCTTATAGCCAAAACAAGGCCTTTACCGATCATATCGTCGAAGCTATGATAAAATCTCTTGAAGAGAAACTTGAATTGGAAGTCTCTATCCCTAGAAAGCTTCATGATGAGTGGGAACCTACCATCAAAATAAAAATCAAAAACTATGAGTGCAATGCTTTGTGTGATTTGGGTGCTTGTGTTTCTGCGATTCCAAAGTCGTTATGTGATGTTCTGGGTTTTAATGAGATTGAAGAGTGTTCTCTTAATTTTCATCTTGCTGATTCTACGGTCAAGAAACCCATGGGAAGGATCAGTGATGTTCGTATTATTGCAAATATGAACTATGTACCCGTGGATTTCATTGTAATTGACATTGATTGCAATCCTGCATGCCCCATTATTCTTGGTAGACCTTTCCTAAGGACTATCGGTGCTATCATCGATATGAAGGAAGGGAATATTAGATTTCAATTTCCTTTAAGGAAGGGCATGGAACACTTTCCTAGAAAAAAAAATATTTCCTTATGAATCGATGATCAGGGCCACTTATGGTTTGAGCACCAAAGATGAAGATACGTGATTCTATAGCTTCTATGCCTAGCTAAGGGCGTTAAACAATATCGCTTGTTGGGAGGCAACCCAATGAATTTATGTTTTTCTTTCTGTTTTGTTGCGTTCACACTTTCATAATTCTGTTGTGATTGTGTTTTTTGTGTTTCTTTTTTGTTTGAGCCAAGCAAAGCCTTTATGACTAGTCTTGGTAATGGTTGTTTGACCCTGCTGGAAAAAGACAGAAACTTTTCGCTCACGAGATGATTTTACATTTTTATTCTGAAAGAGATCTTGAGTTGATTCTTTTTACTGCTGATTTATATGCTTTTTTCCCAGGCCGTCGTAATGTTTCAGAGTTTTTGAGGTACCAGAAGTATATGAAGTATGCATATTGCTACAGACTTGTTTGTTTTTGACAGATTCTGTTTTTGTTGAGTTGGTTGCTTGTTTTGATGAAAGTATGGTTAGTATTGGGGGGTACTATCCAGGGAAAAGTGAGAATACAGTAGCCCATCATCAATATAGATAGAATTCAAGTTTGCTACCGTACCAGAAGAAGTGGTAGTTTGTTTTCTTGTACTAATGTTATCACAAGTTTCAGTTTAAGTTTTGTGTTGTGAAGTTTTCAAGTTTTGGGTGATGTTCTCATGGACAAAGAGATAAGGAGTGTAAAGAGCTCAAGGGATGCCCAAGGCATACCAAGCCAAATCAAGGACACCAAAAAGCCTAAGCTTGGGGATGCCCCGGGAAGGCATCCCCTCTTTCGTGTTCAATCCATCGGTAACATTACTTGGAGCTATATTTTTATTCACCACATGATATGTGTTTTGCTTGGAGCGTCTTGTATCTTAGGAGTTTTTTCTTTTTTTTGTGTCACAATCATCCTTGCTACACACCTTTTTGAGAGAGAGAGACATGCACTCATCGTGATTTTGCTAGAATGCTCGTAGTGCTTCACTTATATCTTTTGAGCTAGATACTTTTGCTCTTGTGCTTCACTTATATCTTTAGAGCACGGCGGCGCGTGATTTGGTAGTTGTCTTATGCTATGAAAGTAGTCCCAAATGTGCTAGGTACCCAAAGAGGATGCAAAAACCTCCATCTTCATGTGCATTGAGTAGAAAGAGAAGTTTCGATTCCTCTCAATTAGTTTTGAGACGTGGATTCGGTAATATTGAGAGTTATGTTAGTAGGGTGTTGTGAATCTAGAGATACTTGTGTTGGAGTTAGTGATTCCCGTAGCATGCACATATGGTGAACCGCTATGTTAGGAAGTCGGAGCATAATTGATCTATTGTTTGTCATCCTTTGTGCTGAGGTCGGGACCGCGCGATGGTTTACACCTACCAACCCTTCCCCTCGGAGTATGCGTTTAGCACTTTGTTTCGATTACTAATAAAAACTTTCGCAATAAGTATGTGAGTTATTCATGACTAATGTGAGCCCATGGTATAGATGCACTTTCACCTTCCACCATTTCTAGCCTCTCTAGTGCCACGCAATTCTCACCGAGGCACAAACCCACCAAATTCCTTCCTCAAAACAGCCACCATATCTACCTACTATGGCATTTTCATAGCCATTCTGAGATATAATGCCATGCAATTACCACCGTCCCGTCTCATGACTTGAGCCGTCACTCTCAAATTGCCATTGCATGATCATAAGATAGCTAGCGAGATGTTTCAACGTCATATGCCATGCTAGATCGTTGCACATCCCGGTACAGTGCCGGAGGCATTTCCTATGGAGTCATCATCATTGTGATCTTTGAGCTGTGAGTAAATAAAAGTGTGATGATCATCATTATTAGAGCATTGTCCCATGTGAGGAAATAAAATAAAAAAGAGCCCAAAGAGCCCAAAAATAAAAAAAGAAAAAAAGAAAAAAAGAGAGGCCTAAGAGCCCAAATGAAAAAAAGAGAGGCCTAAGAGCCCAAATGAAAAAAAGAGAGAAAAAGAGAGAAGGGACAATGCTAATATCTTTTTCCACACTTGTGCTTCATGATAGCACCATGTTCTTCATGGTTGAGAGCTTCTTCCTTTGTCACTACCATATGCTAGTGGGAGTCTTCATTTTATAACTTGGATTGTATATTCCAATGATGGGCTTCCTCAAAATTGCCCTAGGTCTTCGTGAGCAAGCAAGTTGGATGCACACCCACTAGTTTTCCTTTTGAGCTTTCACATACTTATAGCTCTAGTGCGTCCTTTTTATGGAAATACCTATTCATTCACATTGATATCTATTAATGGGCATCACCATAGCCTATTGATACGCCGAGTCAGTGTGACCATCTCCTCCTTTTTGTCTCACAACCACCACCACACTCTATTCCACCTATAGTGCTATATCCATGGCTCGCGCTCATGTATTGCGTGATAGTTATAAAAAGTTTGAGGAAGTAAGAGTGCGAAAACAATTACTTGGCCAAGTCCGAGGTTGTGCATGATTTACATTAGTTGTGTGAGGATCATGGAGCATGGCCAGACTATATGATTTTGTAGGGATAACTTCCTTTGCCTTCTTATTTTGAGAGTTCATGATTACTTCGCTAGTTTGCTTGAAGTATTACTGTTTTCATGTAAATAGAAAACTATTGTTTTGAATCTTACGGATCTGAACATTCATGTCACCTGAAAGAAGTTGCAAAGGAAAACTATGCTAGGTAGCATTCCACATCAAAAAATCATTCTTTATCACATCCCTACTCGAGGACGAGCAGGAGTTAAGCTTGGGGATGCTTGATATGTCTGTAATGTATCTATAATTTTTGATGGTTTCATGCTATTATCTTGTCAAACTTTGGATGTTTTGCATGCCTTTTATATATGTATTTTGGACTAACTTATTAACTCAGTGCCAAGTGCCAGTTCCTATTTTTTCCATGTTTTTGACACCTTTCAGAGGAGATTTCGAAACGGAGTTCAAACGGAAGAAAATCGCCGAATTTTTTTTTCTGGAACGGAAGAAGATCGGGAAGCTTGGGAGCCAAGGTAGGGGAGCCTCAGGGGCCCCACAAGCCCCCACCCCGCGGCCAGGGGGGAGGCGGCGCCATCCGGGCTTGTGGGCCCCCTGGAAGCCCTTTGCCCTAGGTCTTTCGCCTATATATTCCCATAAATTCCTGAAAAAATCAGGAGATCATCGAAAGTACTTTTCCACCGCCGCAAGCTTCTGTCTCCGTAAGATCCCATCTAGGGCACGTTCTGGTGCCCTGTCGGAGGGGGGATTCGGACACAGAGGGCTTCTCCATCAACACCATGACCTCTTCGATGATGCGTGAGTAGTTCACCATAGACCTACGGGTCCATAGCTAGTAACTAGATGGCTTCTTCTCTCTCTTGGATCTTCAATACAAAGTTCTCCATGATCTTCATGGAGATCTATCCAATGTAATCTTCTTTTGTGGTGTGTTTGTCGAGATCCGATGAATTGTGGATTTATGATCAGATAATCTATGAATCTTATTTGAGTTTCTTCTGATCTCTCTTATGCATGATTTCATATCCTTGTAATTCTCTTTGAGTTGTGGGTTTTGTCTGGCCAACTAGATCTATGATTCTTGCAATGGGAGAAGTGCATTGTTTTAAGTTCATACCGTGCAGTGACCTCACCCAGTGACAGAAGGGGTAGCAAGGCACGCATCGTGTTGTTGCCATCAAGGGTAAAAAGATGGGATTTTCATCATTGGTTTGAGATTATCCCTCTACATCATGTCATCTTGCTTAAAGCATTACTATGTTCGTCATGAATTCAATACACTAGATGCATGCTGGATAGCGGTCGATGTGTGGAGTAATAGTAGTAGATGCAGAAAGTATCGGTCTACTTGTCTTGGACGTGATGCCTATATGTATGATCATTGCCTTAGATATCATCATGACTTTGCGCGGTTCTATCAATTGCTCGGTAGTAATTTGTTCCCCTACCGTAACACTTGCTATTTTGAGAGAAGCCTCTAGTGAACACTATGGCCCCCAGGGTCTACTCCACACCATATTTTCAGCCTTACACTTTTTACTTCGTTGCACTTTCCCCTTCAAATCTCACTTTGCAAACAATCCCGAAGGGATTGACAACCCCTTTGAAGCGTTGGGTGCAAGCTTGTTTGTGTTTGCGCAGGTACTCTGGACTTGACGAGACCCTCCTTCTGGATCGATACCTTGGTTCTCAAACTGAGGGAAATACTTACTGCTCCTGTGCTGCATCACCCTTTCCTCTTCAAGGGAAAAACCAATGCAAGCCCACCCTCTGTCATCGTGTCAATTTCTGGCGCTCTTGTTTGTGGGATAGCAGTGAACAATAATGCACATAACACCAAAAGAATGAGTGAATTATCATCATGTGGATAGCTCAAAAGATATAAAATGGTAGCATCAACAACCGAAGCATATAATTAAACACAACAAAGTTGAAGACATCAAAAGTACCAAATGTTTAGAACACCATAGAGAGCAAAAAAATAACACACTCTCTCTCAAATCCTTGGAGATCCATACACTTCTCCTCCCTTGGCAACAAGTTACCAAAAAGTTCAAAGGTCTAGACGTAAGCATTTCTCTGGGCTCGATCACCTCCTCTAGAAGTTGATGGAGTCGTCAGGTGAGCGTCGGCAAAGGCTTTAGAAGACACTAGAAGTGTAGGATCTGGTGTAGTTGATGGACCTCATGGAGCTGATGCTTGGGCCGATGAAGACGGTCTGGACTCCAGAACTGTCGTAGATGCAGTTATCATCAGAGTGGTAGTTTTATAAGACATATCATTATCATCACCACTGCTGGAGCTAGGAGTGTGTACTGCATCAACTTCATGCTTCAACTGATTTACATTGGTTGTCAACTCTGTCACCTTGATATCTAGGTCATGGAATTTGGTTTCCACGATCCTCTCGAGACTCTTCTCATTCAACAAGATGCCAGTAATGTTCTTCTCCATCCCTTGGATGGTGCTGATAAGAAACGCCATCTGATCCTCTCTGTTCCTCTACTATGGAGCTCTAGCTGCTCTAGCTATATCTGCCTTTGCCTAAGCACGTATCTCTGCATGTGCTGTAGGTCAACTAGGATGGCTGGGGTCCATCACAACTTTACTATCTTAAAAGTCTACCCGGAGTGGCACGTGTTGACGATTGATGTCTACGCACACTTCTATACTTGTAGACTATGTTGGGCCTCCAAGCGCAGAGGTTTGTAGGACAACAACAATTTCCCTGAAGTCGATGACCTAAGGTTTATCGAACTCAGGGAAGTAGAGGTTGAAGATGGTATCTCTAAAGCAACCCTGCAATTAAGAAACAAGAAGTCTCTTGTGTCCCCAACACACCTAATACAATGGTAAATTGTATAGGTGCACTAGTTCAGCGAAGAGATGGTAAAATATGGGTGATAGGTGTGGTAAAACAAGGTATTGTAAATCTGAAATAAAAATGGCAGCAAGGTAGCAAGTGATAAAAGTGAGCATAAACGGTGTAACGATGGTGACAAACAAGGCCTAGGCTTCATACTTTCACTAGTGGAAACTCCCAACAACATTAACATAGTCTATTCACATGATATTTCCACTAAAACACACAATGGCGACGTACTCAAAGGTCATTCCTTTGTGATCAAGAGAGGACGAGATTTATGTAGGGCTAAAAAAGCAGACCTCAGAGTTCGTAGTTCTCATCTATGGATTTCCCAATATCACTGCGGCCATCCAAAGAGAGTACCAAAATCACCACAATGTATCTCAAGTATAGTCAAGGACAAGCACCAAGAGACTCTCAATCTTCAATCAATTCACAAAAGAGGAAATCACTCATGAAAATATTCTTCTAATCCATGTCCAATAGACCGCTATCACCATGGTCTCAGGGATTATACTAGATAAGATCAAGTGAGTATATCAATCCAATACATAGAAGAAAGGGAAACATCATGGGATCACCCTAGGTTAACATAGCCTATGATCACAATCAGGATCACATCATGGGAGAGAGAATTAACCACATAGCTATTGTAGAAAACCTCAGCCCCGAGGAGGAACTACTCCCGCTTCATGGAGGGAGGAAGCAACGTCCAGGGAGATGAATCCAAGGCACTTCCCCATCTCGGTAGGGTGCCAGCATAGGAATTCTAGTCCCTCTAAACTTGTTGGCGATGGCGGCGGAGATCGGAATTGCTTCTCGAGAAAAGGGTTCCGGAATCAGGGTTTCCTCCATGGGGTTAAAAATAGGAGCCAAGGTAGGGCACCAGAGGGGGTGGGTCCCACCCAGGTGGCCTCTCATGTGGCCAGGGGCAGGCGACGCCACTAGGGCACTTGGAGGCCTGGTGGCCCCCCTGGGCCCTCCTTCGGCCGTATGGAGTCTTCTGGAACACTGATTTTTTATATATTTTTTGTGGATTTTTTCGGGCACTGTAAATATGCGTATAAACCTGCAATTCACAGACATATGCAGACAGAAACTGGCACTGGGTGCACTGAGTTAGTAGGTTAGTACAAATATGTTGAACAAGGTATGAAAGTGTACAAAACACATAGCAATATCACCCAAAACTTGCATGGAGCAAGCAGAATTAATAGATACGTTTGGGACGTATCAACATCCCCAAGCTTAATTCCTGCTCGTCCTCGAGTAGGTAAATGATAACAAGCATAATTTCTG
The DNA here is from genome assembly GCF_904849725.1 of Hordeum vulgare subsp. vulgare. NCBI lineage: Eukaryota > Viridiplantae > Streptophyta > Magnoliopsida > Poales > Poaceae > Hordeum > Hordeum vulgare. Next base: position 202,772,560 of record NC_058520.1, on the reverse strand, counting down.
TGGTGACATGGTAACACACATATAATAACTTCAAGGTAAAGCAAGTAAGATATGAAATTCAACTGAAGACAGTAACAAGCAAGAGTCTATACCTACTATTGAAACTATCAAAGTAAGAACATAAAGGTGCAAGAGCTCTCGTTGTCCGTGACTCGAATGTCTCCAAATGGTGTTTGCGTGCAAGAAGTGGGAGATGGGTTTAGAGCATATAAATAATATATAGTTTAATTGAGAACTCAATCTACTAAAACTGCACACCAGGTCTCCTTTGGAATCTTGTATCGACTCATCCGCAGACCACTAGTCACGCACAAGTCAAAATGATTCTCTCCCTTTTGACTTTGAACACTCATGCAATGGATGAGAGCGAGCAAGTTATGTTGGCACTTAGGATGGCAAAGAGAATAATGATGGGTAAGGAAGACAAAAAAGGTGTGAAAGGCTCACATCAATGAGGACAATCATAGGCGAGAGAAAGCCAAACGATAGATATGATGTGAGGAGTAGGGATTGCCATGCAAGGGATGCACATATGAGCTAACGTAAGATCACCAATGGAACTAGTGGGGGTGCATCCAACTTGCTTGCTCATAAATACATAGAGCTCATTTGAGCAGGCTCATCATTGGAATATACAAGCCAAGTTCTATAGTGTATGGGTCCCCACATAGTTATGCATGAATGACAATCTCTATGGAGTACAAATATAACAACGGAGTACGAGTGTGGGTCTTTCAAAAGGAATAGTAGTGTTGCCCCTTTTCTCTTTTCATTTCTTTTTTATTTTTATTTTTATTTTTTATTTTTTGTGGCCTATTTGGCTCTTTCTATTTATCTCTCATTTTTTCTCTTTGGGATCTTTTCATGTGTCCTCTTTTGGGATCTTTTAATTTGTCCTCTTTGGGATATTTTCCTCACTTAAGGGCAACACTCTATAATTTACAAGAATAAAAAGATCTTCCCACTTTATAAGAAGTACTCAACATAAAGACAAATGAAAACTATCATGATGTATGAAAATGTATGCCTCTGCCAGTGTAGGAGAATATGCAATGATACTAGCGTGTCATGTAGCAATAATAAGGGCAAGGCCCAACTAGCATGCAGCTCCTCGATCAAGCAAAATCATGTATGACATGAAGATCAATTCATGCGATGGTGGATGTTGCATGACAATGTATGACGTAAAGGCTATGGAAATGCCTTAATAGGTAGGTATGGTGGCTGTTTTTAGGAAGGATATAATGAGGCTTATGATGACAGAGCGTATCATGCCAAGGGTTTGTATGCACCGACGAAGTTTGCACCAACTCTCAAGATGAGAAAGGGCAATGCACGGTACCAAAGAGGCTAGCAAAATATGGATGGTGGAAGTGCCAACAATCGTATACTTGCATTAGTTCGAAGAACTCATGCACTTATTATAGCTAACTTTCTATCTAGTTAGGAGATTCACAAAGAGACAAGTATCCCTAGGAGGAGCATTTGGGGGTTTGGTTATCATTGCGCATCCTCGACCCATGATAACGTGAGGGTACCCTATATTCCAACCACTTCAGAGGTTAGCGATCCATCTAGTAGCTAGAGTTCTCAACTAATATTTTAGTTTTTCGAAATACACACGGATTTCCCAAAATACGACACCTATCACTAATAGGCTCAATATCTTGACACCAATAGTCCAAACATTACTCAAATCAATACCTCAAAACTATTGCAAGTTACTACTATACTTAAATATGAACCTCAATTACCTATTCATGCAAGACAGACAACTCAGTGCAACAAGCCAACTCACTAAACAAGATATGCATGATAACTCAAGAGAGTTACAAAAGCAACCTAAATAAAAGCTCTTAAAAAGATAAAGCATGAAAACTAAGAGCTAAGCATGACAACAGCTATGAAAAGATAAAGAACACACAAAAAAGATAAGCATGAAAACCTATGTTGTGTTCTAGGGTGCAGTGGAGCGTGTTTATCTCCCAATCAAACAAGGCTAGCTTCCAACTTGTTATGAACATCAAGTAAAACTAAAACAAACTAAAGAGTAAAGAGTGGGACGCTCCAAGCATAGAACATAACATATGAAGTGATAAAAATATAGCATGGAGAAGGGTGAACTGATGATTGTTGATGGAGAAGGGGATGCTCGGGCGCATACCCAAGCTTAGACGCTTGAGTATCCCTGAATATTTCTTGGGGCTGCATGGGGCCATCCCCAAGCTTGAGCGCTTGACACTCCTAGATCTTCCTTCATCATCTTCCATCGCATACTTGAAAACTCCCTTCATACGAAACTCATCATATGCTGATTAGAGTGGTTAGTACACATAATAAAATAATTTTTCTCCACTGGAACTAAAGAATTTCATGAAGAGCTACTGTTTCTCAAGATTGCCAAAAAAATTTGCAAAAAAAAGCAAGCTTAAGATTTGCAAAACGATAAAACACAAAACCTGGCAGAATTTGTGAAAAACAGACCAGCAGGTAGTAAATAATTCTTTCAGGGTACTTCTGCAACTCAAATCAAAAAAATCTGAACATACACCAGAAATCCAATTGTATAGAGCATACTGTCAAACAAATTTAGATCAAAAAGATGATCTAGTGATTTTTGGTTAATGTTTCCGTCAAGCAGACATAATCTGTTTCTCGACAGCATGTCATAACTTTTGAACTTTCTTGAAATCGGAGGCTAAAACTTGGTACAAAGCTTAAAAATAAAGATACAATGATGTTTCTACAGTAGTAACACACATCAAGACCACTAAAAACTGAATGTAAAAAACTCAAAGTGAAGATAACAAGGGTTGTCTCCCTAGAGCTCTTTCTTTATAGCCATAAAGACCGGCTTAGGATTTTAATGATGCTCTTGTAGGAATAAGAGTTGTAGAACAAAAGAGAGCATCAAGAAGAAAACATGAAACACATTTAAGTCTAACATGCTTCCTATGCATAGGAATATTGCAATAGAATAATTCATTAAAGCACAAAGCAATACGCATAGGGATTCAAAACAAGTGCAGCTTCAAAACCTTCAACATAAAGAGAGGGAACTTGATATTATTGAAATATCTATAAGCATATGTTCCCTTCTCATAATAATTTTCAGTGGGATCATGAATAAACTCAACAATATAAGTATCACATAAAGCATTGTTACCATGATCCACATGGACTTCATGAAGAGGATAAAACTTGGAGCAAAAGAGAGACTGAATCTCTTCCCAATCCCATCGGTGAGAATCATCTAGTAGCCTATACCACTACTCGAAACAGAGAATTTTCCATCAGCCTGTTCTTTGCCGTCGGCTGGCTGATGGCAAAGATCATCTTTGCTGTCGGCTGCAGAAAAATGGATGGCACATGTCTGGCTCATGGCAAAGGTCATTTTTTCCATCGGCCAAGCCTTTGTCGTCAGCCAGCTCACGGCAAAGAAGGGGAAGGCAGACGGCAAAGGCCCTGCCCTAACGGCCGACGCCACCCTAACACTTTTTGTCTACCAGCTGACGACAAAGAGTGGGTAGGCACACGAAAACGCCCTGGCCTAAAGGCCGACGCCACTCCTGCCCCCACCCCCCTCTTTGCCCTCCGCCGCAGATGGCAAATAAGCTACTACACTAACAATCGTTTCCCCCGACCACACACCACTCTCTCTCCCTCTCTCCCTCTCTCTCTGTCCATTCTCTCCACACAGCCCCGGTGCGCCGCCACGCCACCACCACATCACCGGCGCCCCGCGCCCCTGTGCCCCACCGCCGCAGTGCCCCTGTGCCCCATTGTTGGTGCCCGGCGCCCCTGTGCTCCACCGCCCCCACGCTCTGCCCCGCGATCACCACATCGTCGGCGCCCCACCGTGCTCTGCCTACCACCTAGCCACCGCCTCTGCCGGCCCCAGCCCCATTGCCCCCATTGCCCCGGCGCTTGTCCCCTCACCCGCTCCCGGCACCGCCCCTCCTCTCACGGGCTGCGGGCGCCGCCCCCTCCCCTCACCGGCTCCCTGCACATGCCCCTCCCCTCACCGGCTCCCGTCGATGCCCCCTCCCGTCACCAACTGTCGATGACGACCCTCCCCTCACCGGCTCCCGGCGACTCCCCTCCCCTCACCGGCCGTCCCCAACTCCGGTGAGTGCCTTAGGTACCCCTATTTTTTCAGTTCTTTTCTTTTTAATTAGATACTTAATTTAGATAGTTAGTTCATTTTCTGTTTTTTCTTTTAATTTAGATAGTTAGTTTATTTTCTTTTTTTCTATTAAATTAGATAGTCAGTTTTTTCTGTTTTTTCTGTTAAATTAGATAGTTAGTTTATTAGGTAGAAAAAGTAGATAGAAAAGAAAAAGAATACATAGAAAATAAAAAAACTTAGAAAAAATAAGAGAAGAAAAAAACTAGAAGAAAGAAGAAGAAGAAGAAGAAGAAGAAGAAGAAGAAAGAGGAGAGGAGGAGAAAGAGAAAAGAAAGAAGAAGAAGAAGAAGAGGAGGAGGAGGAGGAGGAGGAGAAAAAAGAATAATAATAATAATAATAATAATAATAATAATAATAATAATAATAATAATAAGATGATCAAGAAGAAGAAGAAGAAGAAGAAAAAGAGGAGAGAGGAGAAGAACAAAGAAGAGGAAAAAGGAACCCCGGCACCCCGGCACTGACCCTCGACCCGCGACCCCCGATGCCTGACGCCACTGACCCTCGACCCTCGACACCTGACGCCATTGACCATCGACCCCCGACCCCCGACCCCCGACGCCACGGACCCCCGACCCCAACGCCCAACGCCCGACGCCACTGACCCCGACACCCGGCCCCCGACCCCCGACCGTCGACGCCCGATGCCACCAACCCCCGACCCTTGACCCCCGACCCTCGACGCCATTAACCCCCAACCCCCGACCCCCTACCCCCGACGCCCGACGCCACCAACCCCCGACCCCCGAGGAGAGAGGCAAAGAAGGAAGAAGAAGAAGAAGAAGAAGAAGAAGAGGAAAAAGGAAAAGAAGGAAGAAGTAGAAGAAGAAGAAGAAGAAGAGAAGAATAATAAGTAGAAGAAGAAGAAGAGGAAGGAAGAAGAAGAAGAATAAGAAGAAAAGGAAGAAGAGGAAAAAAATAAGATGATGAAGAAGAACACGAAACCCTGACACCACGACAGCCGACACGATGCCCCGAAACCCCGACATGACTCCCCGAAAGCCCAACACGATGCGCCGACACGACATCTCGACGACACCCTGGCATAATGTTTTTTATGGAACCCTAGTTGACATCTATATAGGTCATATATTTGTGTTAGGTCATACATTTTCTGATTTTATTAATGAACACAAAATATTTGTGTTGATCGGGTGGATTTACATGCGCCATTTGTCTCGTTGTTGTGAGGTCTGCTCTACGAAGACCTCCCCGTGCGTTCTAAGAGCTCCGCCCCTGCATTCGTGGGTGAGTACAAATGCCATCTCCTCCTCGCCCCTTCATTTGTCGTGGGTCGGTCTTCAGATGGAACTTGCTAGATATAGGTAATTAGATTAATTTATCAGTATGCATGACCAGTGTGCGTCTCCCATTCGAAAGGGTTACAGTTATAAATATGCATGGATTTGCATATATTTATCACCATGATTCTTTCGAACTGTCCAACGTTATCCATGGATAGCCCGAGTATTTGTAGATTGGGTTCGTTTTCCCATATGCTTTCTTCTGGATCCGATGCATAATTTTGTCAGTGCCTCCATGTTGTTCTCCGGATACAAATTCTCTTTGTTTATTGTGGAGACGTGTATCAGGAGAACAACGGGGAGGTGCTGCCGAAATTTTGCGTTGGATCCGGAGCAGAGCATGGAAAATGAACCCAAACTACACATACTCGGGTGGGATTACGACCTATCTTTACCTATTAGCGTGTAGGTTGCATGGAGGTAATAAAACTGGCAAACTTGACTAATTGATGAATATATATGCTGAATTATATATAAATATATTTCTAGTGTGTTTAGTAGCTAGGCAAGATGAGTGATCGTGCATGGATGTACACCGGTCACCCTAGTCAGAAAGAGATGACGAAAGAATGGTTTCTAAAAACCAAGGAAAAAACCAAGGAGTTTGTGAAAGCCGCATTTGCAAATGGCCAGGAAACAAACTGGTGCCCTTGTCCTGGATGCGACAATTATAAAAAGAGGACATAGGCTGTAATGATTAAACACCTGCAGAGGAGGTGTTTTAAGCCTAATTATACGGTTTGGACAATTCATGGTGAGTCTATACAACGCACCAGAGCTCAGGTGGTTCGTCGTTGCACCGACGAGCATGGTACCGGGATCGAAGACATGGTGCAAGACATTGATGATGCTCGGGATTCGAAAGATGAGATGGAGGAATCTGCAAAGGCCTTCTATGAAATGCTGGAGTGTTCAAAACGTCCTCTCCACGAGCACACTGAGCTTTGTTTGCTGGATGCCATTGCACAAGTAATGGCTCTGAAGGCTCAGTTCAACTTGGGAAGCGAATGCTACGACGCGATGATGACACTATTTGGATGCTTTCTACCCAAAGGCCATGTTATGCCTGCAAACCTGTACTAGTCGGACAAAATACTTCGTGCACTTAAGATGCCCTATGAGAAGATAGATGCATGTGAGAAAGGATGTGTCTTATTTAGGAAGGAGTTTGCACACTTGGACTATTGTCCCAATTGCGAGTCTTGCAGGTATCTTGTGGTAGACAATGGTATGGGTGAGAAGAGGCAGACCAAAATTGGAGTTAGTGTTCTTCGGTATATGCCAATCTTACCAAGGCTTCAACGTCTTTTCAAGGTCAAAGAGACAGCCATACAGATGACATGGCGCAAATTGGGCAAAAGGACCAAACTCGATGCGGATGGGAATAAGATGACGGTACACACATCGGATGGGGAAGTGCTACTACATCAAAAGACCTTCCAACGGCGCCAGAAATAAGCGTGCTGACGGGAGACTACTCTTGTCTTGATTCTCCTCAGCAACGGCACCAGGAATCCTTCTGCTACGGCTATGCCTTTAGGCACTTCCTAGGCAAATATGCAAAGGATTCCCCCGTGGCCTTGGAGCGTTGCGTTGGTGTTCCCTCGAAGCGGAAAGGGTGATGTAGAACAATGGTGGTAAGTATTTCCCTCAGTTTTGAGAACCAAGGTATCGATCCAGTGAAGGAATATCACAAGTACCTGCACAAACACAAAGAGCTTGCTCCCAACGCTATGAAGGGGTTGTCAATCCCTTATAGATTGTTTGCCAAGTGAGAACTGAAAGCAACAAAGTAACAAAGCAAAGTAAAAGCGAAAGTGGAAACGATAGATGTGAATAGACCCAGGGGCTGTAGTGTTCACTAGTGGCTTCTCTTATGAAAGCAAGTAGACGGTGGGTGAATGAATTACTTCGAGCAATTGATAGAACCGCGCAAAGTCGTGACGTTATCTATGGCAATGATTATATCTATACGCATCACGTCCAAAACAAGTAGACCGATACTTTCTGCATCTACCACTACAGGAATTAGCTTCTTTGCCGCCTGCCATCACAGACGGCAAAGAGTCAATCCCGGAAGGCAAAGAGAATATCACAGACGACGAAGAATCTCACGGCCGACAAAATTTCTGCGTCAGCCTACGACGACATCGTAGCTTCTTTGCCGTCTGTCTCCCCAAAGCGGACGGCAAAGAGCTTTGCCCTCAGCTTTTCATAGGAGTAGTTGGCAAAGTGATCGAGACGGCAGCCGACAGGCGTTGCCGCCGTTAGGGGCTAACGGAGGCTTTGTCGTCTGCCTCCCCCTCTTCTTTGCCGTCTGCCTCCCCCTCTTCTTTGCCGTCTGCCTCCCCCCTCTTCTTTGCCGTCTGCCACCTCCTCCCCCCCTCCACTCTTTGTCGTCTGCCTACCCCTCCCCCCTCCTTTGTGCCCTCTTCTTTGCCGTCTGCCCCCCTGGAAGCAGACGACAAAGATACTATATGGCCAGCTGCTACTGCCCAGGTTGCACAGCTGGGCGCCACGTGGCACCTTTGCCGTTGGCCAGCTGACGGCAAAGGCCTTTGCCATCAGCTGGCAGACGGCAAAGAGCCTATATTGTCACATTTGTGTTTATTTTTTCTATTTCACAGCACATATACATATAATTCATAGCACATATATGATAAATAGGTCACAACACATATATGATATACATATAAAGCTCATCAATGCCATTTGTTCATCAACGTACATCCCGTATATCAAAAGAACCAACACATACAAAGTTTCATCCATATATACATACATATAGTTGCACATATTTGTTCATCCATATATACATATACATATAGTTCCACATTGTTCATCAACTCACATAAAAACGGAAACTAAAGCACTCCAATGCCAGCTTCCATGCATGTAGTACATCCAATCTGCAAAATGGGAATAAGAAAGTCAGAAGAAGAAGAAGAACAACATATATATGACAAATAAGCTAAATTGAAGAAGAAAGAGAAGAAGGAAGAAGAGAACAAGGAGAAGAAAAACAAGAAGGAGGAGGAGGAGGAGGAGGGGAAGGGGAAGGAGAAGGAGAAGGAGGAGGAGAAGAAGAAAAAAGAAGAGAAGGAGAAGGAGAAGAAGGAGGATAAGGAGGAGGAGAGAAGAAGAAGGAGAATAAGGAGGGCTCCTTCTCCTTCTTCTCCTCCTTCTCCTTCTTATTCTCTTCTTCTCCTCCTCCTTCTTCTTCTCCTTCTCCTTCTCGTTCTCTTCTTCTTCTTATTCTTCTTCTTCTTCGTTCTTTTCATTTTTCTTCTTCTCCTCTTCTTGGCGCTCAATTAGCTAACTATGTCTTTTTGGACCTAAATGGGCTAATTATGTCATTATAGAGGAAAACAAGCTAAGTATATAATATTAATGAGCTAACCAAGGTTCTTATGCCATTTTGAGCTTATAATGTCTTTTAGGAGCTAAATTGGTAATTATATCATTGTTGGGGAAATGAAGGCAAGGAGAATATGAAAGAGGAGAAGAAAGAGGAGGAGGAGGAGAAGAAGAATAAATAAAGAAGAAGGAGGAGAAGGAGGAGGAGGAGGAGAAGGACTAGAAGGTCCTTGGCCTTCTCCTCCTTCTCCTCCTCCTCCTCCTCCTTCTTCTGTTCTTCTTCTTCTTTCTTTTCATTTTTCCTATTTCTTCTCCTCTTCTCCTCTTCTTGGAGCTAAATTAGCTAACTATGTCTTTCTCGAGCTAAATGGGCTAATTATCCCATTCTGGAGGAAAACAAGCTAAGTATATAATATTAATGAGCTAACCAAGGTTCTTATGCCATTTTGAGGTTATTATGGCATTTTGGAGCTAAATGGGATAATTCTGTCATTGTTGGGGAAATTAAGGGAAGGAGAATAAGAAATAGGAGAAGAAAGAGGAGGAGGAGAAGAAGAAGAAGAAATAAAGAAGGAGGAGAAGGAGGAGGAGGAGAAGGACTAGAAGGTCCTTGGCCTTCTCCTCCTTCTCCTCCTCCTCCTCGTCGTCCTCCTCCTTCTCCTTCTTCTCTTCTTCTTCTTCTTCTTCTTTCTTGTCATTTTTCCTATTTCTTCTCCTCTTCTCCTCTTCTTGGAGCTAAATTTGCTAACTATGTCTTTTTGGAGCTAAATGGGCTAATTATCTCATTTTAGAGGAAAACAAGCTAAGTATATAATATTAATGAGCTAACCAAGGTTCTTAAGCCATTTTGAGCTTATTATGGGATTTTGGAGCTAAATAGGCTAATTAAGTCACTGTTGAGGAAATTAAGGCAAGGATAATATGAAAGAGGAGAAGAAAGAGGAGGAGGAGGAGAAGAAGAATAAATAAAGAAGAAGGAGGAGAAGGAGGAGGAGGAGGAGAAGGACTAGAAGGTCCTTGGCCTTCTCCTCCTTCTCCTCCTCCTCCTCCTCCTCCTTCTCCTTCTTCTCCTCCTCCTTCTTCTCCTTCTCCATCTCTTCTCTTTCTGTTCTTCTTTTTGTTCTTCCTTTTCATTTCTCCACTTCTCCTCTTCTTGGAGCTAAATTAGCTAACTATGTCTTTTTGGAGCTAAATGGGCTAATTATCCCAGTTTAAAGGAAAACAAGCTAAGTATATAATATTAATGAGATAACCAAGGTTCTTATGCCATTTTGAGGTTATTATGGCATTTTGGAGCTAAATGGGTTAATTAAGTCATTGTTGGGGAAATTAAGGCAAGGAGAATATGAAATAGGAGAAGAAAGGGGAGGAGAAGAAGAAGAAGAAGAAATAAAGAAGAAGGAGGAGAAGGAGGAGGAGGAGGAGAAGGACTCAAAGGTCCTTGGCCTTCTCCTCCTTCTCCTCCTCCTCCTCCTCCTTCTCCTTCTTCTTTTCTTCTTCTTCTTCTTTCTTTTCATTTTTCCTATTTCTTCTCCTCTTCTCCTCTTCTCGGAGCTAAATTAGCTAACTATGTCTTTTTGGAGCTAAATGGGCTAATTATCCCATTTTAGAGGAAAACAAGCTAAGTATAGAATATTAATTAGCTAACCAAGGTTTTTATGCCATTTTGAGCTTATTATGGCATTTTGGAGCTAAATGGGCTAATTATGGCATTGTGGGGGAAATTAAGGCAAGGAGAATATGAAAGAGGAGAAGAAAGAGGAGGAGGAGGAGAAGAAGAAGAAATAAAGAAGAAGGAGTAGAAGGAGGAGGAGGAGGAGGAGAAGGACTAGAAGGTCCTTGGCCTTCTCCTCCTTCTCCTCCTCCTAGTCCTCCTCCTCCTACTTCTTCTCTTCTTCTTCTTTCTTTTCATTTTTCCTATTTCTTCTCCTCTTCTTGGAGATAAATTAGCTAACTATGTCTTTTTGGAGCTAAATGGGCTAATTATGTCATTGTTGGGGAAATTAAGGCAAGGAGAATATGAAAGAGGAGAAGAGAAACTTACCGTAGTGGTCATCAAGGAGGAGAAACACCTGGAGAAGGGTCGTGGGATGCCGCTCGGCAGTTATTCTGTAGAATAGATATTTTGGAATGTCTGAGTTAGCATGATGACACTCAATTATTAATACTAGTTTATAATGAAACTCACCGTGCCAATCAAAGAGAAGACGAGCATCGGCGGAGGGACTTGACCGCTCTTCTCGCACAGACCCTGAAGAGTGGGTCGTATTAGTTAGTAGTGAAAAAAACATTACACACATGAATTGGCTAATGTAAAAAAAAACTTACCACAAAAAGCTCGTGCAGGGCCCGTTGACCCGCCTCATTCATGTCTTCTACCACGCCAGGCGACAATTCTTTCGCACATAGAACACGAAAGAAATAGCTCAGCTCCGCCAGTACTAGCCATTCATCCTCAGGAATAAAGCCACGTAACATCACCGGCATTACCCGCTCTAGCCATATGTGCCAATCATGACTCTTGAGACCAAAGATTTTTAATTTTTCAAGACTCGCTCCCCTCTTTAGATTCGCTGCATACCCATCGGGGGAACATCAAGTGCATTTTGACCCACAAGATAATTTCCCTCATAGCTGGCCTTCCAAGATTGAACCAGGCCTTTGGCTTCGACCACTTCTGCTTTCCTTTGCCTTCTCGCATGTTTTGTAACGGTCTATGACATAGTGTCTCTTGATCGACTCTAGCCTTAGTATTATCCTTTATCTTCCCATCTATGTCGAACAATATACCAAAAATAGCTTCTCCGATATTCTTTTCAGTGTGCATCATGTCGATATTGTGTGGAAGGAGGACTTTGAAGCAAGGCAGATCCGAGAAGCATGGCTTGTGAGTCCAGGCGTGTTTTGAATTATACCCCTTGAAATACCCTGGACGCTCTGGATCAGGCTCGAGGGCGTTTAACTGATCCAGGATCTGTTGGCCTGTGAATGCAGGTGGTGCCAAGTTTTTGACAACTTTAGCTTTGGTAAAGTTCTTCCTGTCTTTTCTGAACTGATGGTCAGGATCCAGGAACTGTCTATGCAAGTCAAAGCAAGAATACTTCCGACCCTCCTGCAACCAATGAAACTGAAGAGCTGCCTTGCATTGGGGGCACGGGAACCTTCCATGCACACACCATCCAGAGAATAGCGCATACGCTGGCAAGTCATGCATAGTGTACATGTACCACACATGCATTTTGAAGTTTTCTTTTCTAGCGGCATCGTATGTCTTGACTCCATTATCCCAAGCTTCTTTCAATTCATCCTTAAGCGCTTGCATGTACACATTCATACTCTTCCCCGGATAATTGGGCCCTGGAATTATCAACGTCAGAAATATGTTCTTTCTTTGCATAATCTGCCCGGGGGGGGAGATTGAGTGGAATGACAAATACATGCCAACAACTGTATTGGGTTGCTGTCATGCCGAAGGGATTAAAACCATCCATGGCGACGCAGACTCGAGGATTCCTTGGATCTGCCGCTTTATCCTGATGCAATCCATCGAAATGTTTCCACGCTTCCCCATCCAATGTGTGTACCATCATCTTATTCCCATCAGCATCTAGTTAGGTTCTCTTGCCCAATTTGTGCCATATCATCTATCTGGCTGTCTCTTCGACCATGAAAAGACATTGAAGTCTTGGTACGATTGGCATATACCGAAGAACACTAACACGATTTTGGTCTGCCTCTTCTCACCCATACCGTTGTCTACCACAAGATACCTGCAAGACTCGCAATTGGGACAATAGTCCAAGTGTGCATACTCCTTCCTAAATAAGATACATCCTTTATCACATGCATCTATCTTCTCATAGGGCATCTTAAGTACACGAAGTATTTTGTCCGACTCGTACAGGTTTGAAGGCATGACATGGCCTTTGGGTAGGAAGCGTCCAAATAGTGTCATCATCGCGTTGTAGCATTCTCTTCCCAAGTTGAACTGAGCCTTCAGAGCCATTACATGTGCAATTGCATCCATCTGACAGAGCTCAGTGTGCTCATTGAGAGGACGTTTTGAAGACTCCAACATTTCATAAAAGGCCTTTGCAGATTCCTCCATCTCATCTTCCGAATCCCGAGCATCATCAAAGTCTTGCACCATGTCTTCGATCCCGGTACCATGCTCGTCCGTGCGACGACAGACCATCTCAGCTCTTGTGCGTTGTATAGATTCACCATGAAATGTCCACACCGTATAATTAGGCTTAAAACCCCTCCTCTGCAGGTGTTTAATCATTACAGCCTCTGTCATCTTTTTATAGTTGTCGCATCCAGGACAGGGGCAATAGTTTCTTTCCTGGCCATTTGCGAATGCGGCTTTCACAAATTCCTTTGTTTTTACAAACCATTCTTTCGTCATCTCTTTCTGACTAGGGTGACTGGTATACATCCACGCACTATGACTCATCTTGCGTAGCTACTAAAGACAGAAGAAATATATTTATATATAATTTAGCATTTATATTCATCGGTTAATCAGGTTCGCCATTTCTATTACGTCCAGGCAACCTACACGCTAATAGGTAAAGATAGGTCCTAATCCCACCCGAGTATGTGTAGATTGGGTTCGTTTTCCCATGCTCTGCTCCGGATCCAACGCAAAATTTCGGCAGCACCTCCCCGCTGTTCTCTTGATACACGTCTCCGCAATAAACAGAGAGGATGTGCATCCGGAGAACAACAGGGAGGCACTGACGAAATTCCGCATCGGATCCAGAGCACAACATACGGGAAAACGAACCCGGTCTACACATACTCAAGCTGTCCATGGATAATGTTGGACAATTCAAAAGGATGGCGGTTATAAATATGCAAAGACATGTATATTTATAGATGTCGCCCATTCGAACAGGAGACGCATACTGGTCACGCATACTGATAAATTAATTTAATTACCTAAATCTAGAAAGTTTCATCCGGAAACTGAGCCATAGTAAATGAAGGGGCGGGGAGGAGATGAAATTTGTACTGACCCACGAATGCAGGGGCGTAGCTTGTACAACGCACGGGCAGGTCTTCGCACAGCAGACCGCACAGCGACGAGACAACTATCACATGTAAATCCACCCGATCAACACAAATATTCTAATTATGTCATTTTAGAGGAAAACAAGTAAAGAATATAATATTCATGAGCTAACCAAGGTTTTTATGCCATTTTGTAGCTAAATGCGCTAATTATCTCATTGTTGGGGGAAAATAAGGTCAGGAGAATAAGTTAGAGGAGAAGAAAGAGGAGGAGGAGGATAAGAAGAAGAAATCAAGAAGAAGGAGAAGGAGGAGGAGGAGAAGAAGGAGGAGAAGAAGGAGGAGGAGAAGGTATTCTTCTTTTCTTCTTCTCTTCTTCTTCTCTTCTTCTTTTCTTCTTCTCCTTCTTACTTTTGTCTTCTCCTCCTCCTCTTCTTCTTCTTCTTCTTCTTCTCCTCCTCCTCCTCCTCTTCTCCTCTTCTCCTCCTCCTCCTCTTCTTCTTCTTCCCATTCTTTCTATTAAGCTAACTAACTAACTAACCTAACTAATCAAGCTAACTAAACCTATTGCTAAACCTAGATAGCACTAAACAGCAAAAAAATAACAAAAACAGAATCTACCACTAAGTAACTAAAAAAGAATCTAGCTACCACTAAATAACAAAACAAAATCTACCACTAAACTACCTACTAAATCTACTAATTAACTAACTAAATCTACCAACTAATTAAACTACTTCTTCTTCTCTTCTTCTCCTTCTTATTTTTTTCTTATTCTCTTCTTCTCTTCTTCTTTACTTCTTCTCCTTATTTTTTCTTCTCTTCTTCTTCTTCTCCTTCTTATTTTTTTCTTCTCCTCTTCTTCTTCTTCTTCCCCTTCTTTTTCTTCTCCTCCTCCTCCTCCTCCTCCTCTTATTCTTCTCCTCTTCTCCTCCTCCTCCTCTTCTTCTTCTTCTTCCTCCAAATTACTAAATAACAAGGGGGTGGGGGTGGATGGGCTTACCGGCAGTGCTGGGGCTGCGGCGGGGCCTATGTGGCAGTGGCTGGGCCGGCGGCGCCGGCGGTGGGGCTGCGGGGGCGGCACCAGGGGCGCCGGGGGTGGGGCAGCGGTGTCGGCACTAGGGGCACCAGCGGCGCCGGCGGTGGGGCTGTGGGGGCGGCACCAAGGGCGCCGGGGGTGGGGCAGCGGGGTCGGCACCAGGGGCACTAGCGGCGCCGATGGTGGGGCTTTGGGGGCGGCACCCGGGGCGCCGGGGGGGTGTGGGGCTTCGGGGGCGGCACCAGGGGTACTGGGGCGGCGCCGGGGTGGCCGGGCGACGGTGGTGGCGGCGTTGGGCGTCGGGGGAGGAGAGAGAGAGTGGTTGTTTGAGAGAGAGAGAGGGTCGGGGTGGTGGCGGGACAGCCGTTACTAGATTCACCTTCTTTGTCGTCTGCTGGCGGACAACAAAGGGGTCTATACTCTTTGCCGTCTGCCTCTGGCATCTTTGCCATCAACCAGCAGACGGCAAAGAAGGGAGTAGTTTGACCTAAGGTTCCCCCGGCCAGATGATCTTGTTTGACGTCTGCTGGCCCCTTCTTTGCCGTCTGCGGTAGACGGCAAAGAGTTGACTGCTGGCAAAGACCTTCTTTGCCATCAGCCAGTTCTTTGCCGTTTGTTTTGCTGAAGCTGACAGCAAAGACACTCTTTGCCATCAGCTAGCACACGTCAAAGACTAGGCAGATGGCAAAAAACTGTTTTCCAGTAGTGTACTACTATTACTCCACACATCGACCGCTATCCAGCATGCATCTAGTGTATTAAGTTCATGAGAACAGAGTAACGCCTTAAGCAATATGACATGATGTAGATGGACAATCTCATATATACGACAAAGCCCATCTTGTTACCCTTGATGGCAACAACATGATGCGTGCCTTGCTGCCCCTACTGTCACTGGGAAAGGTCACCACATGGTATGAACCCAAAACCAAGGACTTCTCCCATTGCAAGAATCATAGATCTAGTTGGCCAAACAAAACCGAAGACTCGGAGATACTTACAAGGATATCAAATCATGCATATAAGAAATCAACAAAGACTCAAATATAAATCATAGATAATCCGATCACAAATCCACAATTCATCGGATCTCGACAAACACACCGCCAAAGAGGATTACATCGGATAGATCTCCATGAAGATCATGGAGAACTTTGTATTGAAGATCCAAGAGAGAGAAGAAGCCATCTAGCTACTAACTACGGACCCGTAGGTCTGAAGTGAAGCATGCATCTTGTGAACTTTGGAGGGGCGATGTTGTTGATGTAGAAGCCCTCCAACTCCAAAGTCTCCTCTGGCAGGGCACCGGGAGGGGTCTCCAGATGAGATCTCGCAGAAACGGAAGCTTGTGGCGGCGGAAAAGTGTTTTCATGGATGCCCTGATTTTTTCTGGATTTTTAGGGAATTTATAGGCCAAAGACCTAGGGCAGGGGAGCGCCAGGGAGGCCACAAGCTTGGTTGCCGCGGCTTCCCCCTGGCCGCGGTAACAGGGCTTGTGGGCTACCTGTGGGCCCACTTGCTTGCCCCTCAAGACTCCCGATCTTCTTCCGTTCTCGAAAAAATCATTTTGGGGATTTTATTCCGTTTGGACTCCGTTCCAAAATCACATCTGAAAAGAGTCAAAAACACACAAAAAAACAGGAACTGGCACTTGGAACTGAGTTAATAGGTTAGTCCCAAAAAAGATATAAAAGGTAAACAAAACATCCAAAGTTGACAAGATAATAGCGTGAAACCATAAAAAATTATATATACGTTTGAGACGTATCAAGCATCCCCATGCTTAACTCCCGCTCTTCCTAGAGTAGGGAAGTGATAAAGAATGAATTTTTGATGCTTTCATGCTACCTAGCATAGATGTCGTTTGTAACTCCTCTTATTTGACGTGAATGTTCAGATCCATTAGATTCAAAACAATAGTTTGCTATTGACGTGGAAACAATAATACTTCAAGCGAACTAGCAAAGTAATCATGAACTTTCAAAATAACAAGGCCAAAAGAAAGTTATCCCTACAAAATCATATAGTCTGGCTATGCTCTATCATCATTGCACTACGAATTTAAATCATGCACAACCCCGGTATTGGCCAAGTAATTGTTTTCACACCTTTACTTTCTCAAACTTTTTCAACTCTCACGCAATACATGAGCGTGAGCCATGGTTTTAGCACTATAAGTGGTGTGGAGTATGGTGGAGGTTGCAAGAAAAACAAGGAAAAGATGGTCACATTAACTAGGCATATCAATGAGATGTGGAGATGCTCATCAATAGATATCAATGTGAATGAGTAGGGATTGCCATACAAATGATGCACTAGAGCTAAGAGTATGTGAAAGCTCTTAAAGAAAACTAGTGGGTGTGCATCCAACTTGCTTGCTCACGAAGACCTAAGGCAATTTTGAGGAAGCCTATCATTGGAAATATACAAGCCAAGTTGTATAATGAAAATTTCCCACTAGCTATATGGTGGTGACAAAACAAGAGACTCTCAATCATGAAGATCATGGTGCTTAATATGCACAAGCACTACAGGAATCAGGCATTCTGCCGTCAGGACGCTACAGACGGCAAAGAGAGAATTACAGATGGCAAAAAATTTGCCGTCAACCCATGACGGGAAAAAATGTCGTCAACCCATGTGCCCGCAAAGGGTAATTTTGCCATCAGCAGTTTTTCGGGCAGACGGCAAAAAAATTGTCGTCAGTGAAAATGGTTTGCCGTCAACTATTATGAGGTAGACGGCAAAAAACCTAACAAAACCAGCCGGACGGCGTTAACTCTTTGCCGTCATTCGAACCGGAATGCAAGACGGCAAAGATTACAAGTTTGCAGTCAGTTGTTCTCAATACCAGATGACAAAGCAATTTTCTTTTTAAAAAATATAAACAATAGTGAGGTGCACATCTGGTCAAAGGCATAGATAGAATGTTTTACGAGCGGATTTCATAAGACGTACATAGTCCATCGTCGCTCACTGAACCAAAATGGCACAAAAGGGCGTGGAAACTACATCAGCCAACAAGTGGATATAAATTTACACAAAGGACCCTGACATTAGCACAACTCCTAATGTAGTCCTCGCGTATTACATAAAGCACCTTGGAACTAAAGATAAAAAAGCAATCAAGTGCCTTGGCTTCCTCTCCACTGCATGGACGCAACACATCGTCGAACAAGGCGAGCAGGCGGCTGGTGCAGGGCCAGCAGGCGGAGAGTAGCTCCTCGGGCACCCCATCCGACTCCCACAGCCGCGCCGCACAGATCTCACCGGATCCGGGGACGGCCACCCCGAGGCCGAACTGATGGAGGCTCTGGAAGGAGGCGGGGTCGCGTGAGAGGCGAACTGCGGTGGCGTTGGGGAGCTGCTGAGGTCGCCAGATTCGGAGCCGAATCGATGGATTTGTGTCTCAGGTCGCTGGATCTGACGCGATGGGTGGTGGTTGGCGCGAGGGGTGGGGGCGTCGCTGTCGACGACCTAATCCAGTGGGTTGGTGGTGGGGCACGGGAGGTAGGGGTGGGTGGTGAGGCGCCGGAGGGAGGGGGTTGTTGGGCGTCAGAGGAAGGGGTGGGTCGTGGTGGGCGCGGGGAGTAGGGGCGCCGCCGCCGGCGACCTGATCCAGTGGGTTGGTGGTTGGGCGCGGGAGGTAGGGGTGGGCGGTGAGGCGCCGGAGGGAGGCGGTGGTTGGGCGTCGGAGGAAGGGGTGGGTGGTACTGGGCGCGGGGTGTAGGGCGGCGCCGCCGGCGACCTGATCGGGACGGTAGCCGGTGGTGCATTGGAGGTTGGGGTGGGTGGTCGGGCACCCGAGGGAAGGGGTGGTGGGTGTCGGTGTACGGGTTGGTGGTGGTGGGCGCGGGGGTGGGGCACGGGGGTGGCAGGTCGTGGCTGCTGGTGGGGGAGAGAAGAGATGGAGAGGTGGGGTGGTGGGATGTGCGTCGGTGGGGTGGGGACTGAGGGTGTGGTGGATGGCACAAGATGTGTGGTGCGGATACTGCCACGTCATCGATCCGCGTGATCGATCCGTGTGTTGTGCTTCTTCTTTGCCGGCATCAGTTTAAATTACACACAGCAAAATAATTTTGCCGTCATCCAGTTATTTTTACAGACGGCAAAATAATTTTGCCGTCATCCAGTTATTTTTACATACGGCAAAATACGTCTTTGTCGTCATCCAATTATTTTTACAGACGGCAAAATATTTTTCCACCCACGTCAGTCCGTGGTGGGATGGGGTAGGCTAGTGTGTCTCAGATCATGCCACGTCATTGATCCGCGTGATCAATCCGTGTGTTGTGCTTCTTCTTTGCCGTCGTCAGTTTCTATTACAGACGACAAATTATGTCTTTGCCATCATCCGTTTGTTTTTACAAACGGCAAAATAATTTTGCCGTCTGCAATTTTTTTATAGACGGCAAAATATGTTTACACCGGCACTGATTCTTTGCCGTCAGCAGCTGACGGCAAAAGTGCTCTTTGCCGTCATCCGTGAAGAAAAGCTGACGGCAAAGATCTTAACAAACGGTAAATTACCTTACTGCCGTAGTGAAGTGTGGAAAAGTGGTAGCATTGTCCCTTCTCTCTTTTTCTCTCATTTTTTTGGATCAGCTCTTTGGCCTCTTTTTTTATATTTTTTTATTTTGGTGGGCATCTTTGGCCTCTTTTTTTATATTTTTTTATTTTGGTGGGCATCTTTGGCCTCTTTTATTTCCTAACATGGGACAATGCTCCATCAATGATGATCGTCACACTTACAACTCAAAACTTAGAGCAACGATGAATCTATATGGAATGCCTTCGGTAGTGTACCGTGACAATGATCTGGCAAGGCATGGACATTAATGGAAACATCATGCTAGCTATCTAACAATCATGCAATGGCAATGTAGACGTGGTGGCACATGTCATGGTGGTATTTTCATGGCAATATATCTCGGAATGTCTTTGAAAAAGCCATAGTAGGTAGGTATGGTGGCTGTTTTGAGGGAGGCTAATGGTGGGTTTTGTGCAACGGCGAAAGTTGCACGGCACTAAAGAAGATAGTGAGGGTGGAAGGTGAAAGTGCATCTAAACCATGGATTCAACATTAGTCATGAAGAACTCATATACTTGTTGGAAAAGTTTTATTAGTAATCGAAACAAAGCATTCAACGCATACTCCTAGGGGAAGGGTTGGTAGGTATAAACCATCGCGCGATCCCGACCGCCACACAAAAGATGACAATCAATAGACTAATCATGCTCAGACTTCATCACATAGCGGTTCACCATACGTGCATGCTACGGGAATCACTAACTTCAACACAAGTATTTCTAGATCCACAATACCTTACTAGTGTAACTTCAGTATTACCACAACCATAACTCAAAACTAGTTGAGATGAATCAAACTTCTCTAACTTTTCAATGCACATGAAGGTGGAAGTTTTTGTATCCCTTTGGATAACTACCCCTTTTGAGACTACTTTCAAAGCATAGATCAACTACCAATCCACGCACTGTCGTGCTCTAAAAGGTATACGTGAAGCACATAGAGCAAAAAAGATCTAGCTCGAAAGATATAAGTGGAGCACATGTGAGCTGAATTATCTAACCAAAGGATATAAGTGAAGCTCGACAAAATCACGGTGAGTGCATGTCTCTCTCTCTAGGTCTGCAGCAAGGATGATTGTGACACAACAAAAATAAAAGACTCCTACGATACAAGACGCTCCAAGCAAAACACATAACATGTGGTGAATAAAAATATAGCCCCAAGTAACGTTACCGATGGATTGAAGACGAAAGAGGGGATGCCTTCCCGGGGCATCCCCAAGCTTAGGCTTTTACGACATCCTTGAATCATCTTGGGGTGTCTTGGGTATCCGCAAGCTTGAGCTGTTCCCACTCTTTATCTTTTTGTCCATAAGAACTTCACCCAAATCTTGAAAACTTCACAACACGAAACTTAAACAGAAACTCGTGATAACATTAGTATAAGAAAGCAAACCACCACTACCTTAGGTACTGTAGCAAACTTGAATTCTACTTATGTTGATTTTGGTTTACTGTATTTTCAATCTTCCATGGCTAATACCCCTCGATACTATCCATAGTTTCATCAAAATAAGCAACCAACACAACAAAAACAGAATCTGTTAATAGCAGACCAGTCTGTAGCAATCTGTATACTTCGTATTCTTCTGTTACTTCAAACATTCTGAAAAGTTATGACAGTCTGAAGAATTTGCTTAGCAATCAGCAGCAAAAAGAATCAACTCAAAATCTCTTACAGAAAAAATGAAAATTCTTTTCATCAGCAGAAAGTTTCTATCTTTTCCATCATGACCAAACGATCATCCCCAAGACTAATCATAACGGGTTTGCTTGGCACAAACGCAAAAAGAAACACAAAAAACACAATCATAACAGAATTATGAAAGTTTGGAAAACACAAAAAAGAAAGAAAAAGGATATATTTGTTGGGTTGCCTCCCACCAAGCGCTATTGTTTAACGCCATTAGCTAGGCATAAGGTGATGGAATCACATATAGTCATCCTTGGTGCTCAAACCATAAGTAGCCCTCATCATAGATTCATAAGGCAATCTTATTTTCTTTCTAGGAAAGTGCTTCGTGCCCTTCTTTAGAGGAAATTGAAATCTAATATTCCCTTCCTTCATATCGATGATAGAACCAATAGTCCTTGGGAAAGGTCTACCAAGAATAATGGGACATGAAGGATTGCAATCTATGTCAAGTACAATGAAATCCACGGGTACATAGTTCTTATTTGCAACAATAAGAACATCATCGTTCCTTCCCATGGGTTTCTTGATAGTAGAATCCGCAAGATGCAAATTAAGAGAACACTCTTCAATCTCATGAAAACCAAGAATATCACATAAAGACTTTGGAATCGCGGAACCACTAGCACCCAAATCACACAAGGCATTGCACTCATAGTTTTTGATCTTGATTTTGATAGAAGGTTCCCACTCATCTTGAAGTTTTCTAGGTATAGAGACTTCTAATTCGAGCTTCTCTTCAAGAGATTTCATCATAGCATCTACGATATGCGCGGTAAAGGCTTTACTTTGGCTATAAGCATGTGGAGAGTTTGCAATGGATTGCATCAAAGAAATGCATTCAAACAAGGAGCAACTATCATAATTGAATTCCTTGAAATCCAAAGTGGGAGTTTCACTACTACCCAAAATTTTGATTTCTTCTACTCCACTCTCCACACCTTTATCATCAAGGTAGGTGGACTCCGAATCATTGGGGTGTTTTTCAACCAATGTGGATTCATATCCAACCCCTTCATCAATAGGTTTGACACGCGAAAACAAAGATTCAAGAGGAGTCACACCAAGCACTTTAAGATCTTCGTGATTTGCATCACTAGAACGCACCCTTTTAAACCATTCATGCCTAGCGCGAATCTGGGCGGTTCTTTCTTTGCTCTCATTCATGGAGACACACATAGCTTTCAAAGTTTCATCCAAGTTGACCTTGGGAGGAGCACATCTATCTTTCAAAGCATCAATATCACAAGACATCCTATCAACGCTCTTAGCCAAATCGTCAATTTTGAGTAGTTTTTCCTCTATGGACGCATTAAAAATCTTTTGAGAGTTGATGAACTCTTTGATATTACTCTCCAAATCAGAGGGTAATTTGTTATGATTTTCATAAGCGTTGTTGTAGGAATTTCCATAATTGTCAGAGGAGTTACTAGGAAAAGGCCCAGGAACATAGTTTCCTCTAAAAGCATTGTTGTTGCCAAAATTGTTCCTACCAACAAAGTTAACATCCAAACTAGCGTTGCTACTCTCAATCAAGGAAGATAGTGGCACGTCATTAGGATCTACAGTAGAATTTCTACTAGCAACCAAATTCATCAACTCATCCATCTTAGCACTAAGCGAGTTAATTCCTTCTATAGCGTGTACGTTTTTGCTAGCAGGTGACCTTTCAGTGTGCCACTGAGAGTAGTTGGTCATGATATTGTCTAGGAGTTTTGTAGCGTCTCCTAACGTGATTTCCATGAACGTTCCACCTAAGGCGGAGTCCAAGATATTGCGAGAGGCAAAATTCAAACCAGCAGAAAAGATTTGTATAATCATCCACAAACTCAAGCCATGAGCGGGACATTTTCTAATCATAAGCTTCATCCTCTCCCAAGATTGTGCAACGTGTTCATGATCAAGTTGCTTGAAATTCATGATATCGTTACGTAAGGAGATAATCTTAGCTGGCGGAAAGTACTTGGATATGTAAGCATCTTTGCACTTATCCTAAGAATTGATACTATTTTTAGGCAAAGAAGAAAACCAAGTTTTTGCGTGATCTCGCAACGAGAAAGGAAAAAGCTTCAACTTAATCACGTCATTATCCACATCTCTTTTCTTTTGCATATCGCAAAGCTCAATGAAGGTATTGAGATGGGATGTGGTATCTTCACTAGGAAGGCCAGAGAATTGCTCTTTCATAACAAGATTCAGCAAAGCTGCGTTGATTTGATACGATTCCGCACTAGTGGCGGGAGCAATCGGAGTACTAATAAAATCATTATTATTGGTACCCGAGAAGTCGCAAAGTTTGGTGATTTCAGCCATGATGACTTGAACAAACAAACAAGCACACAAGCAAGCAAGAAAAGTGGCAAAGGAAAACGGCAAAAAGGCAAAAGAAAACGGCAAATGTGAAGTGGGGGAGAGGAAAACGAGAGGCAACTGGAAAAAAATGCAAGAGATGAGTTTGTGAGACCTACTTGGATAGATCTCTCCTTCCCCGGCACCGGCGCCAGAAATACTTCTTGCTACTGCAACAAAAGACCTTCCAACGGCACCAGAAATAAGCGTGCTGACGGGAGACTATTCTTGTCTTGATTCTCCTTAGCAACGGCACCAGGAATCCTTTTGCTACGGCTACGCCTTTAGGGACTTCCTAGGAAAATATGCGAAGCATTCCCCCGTGGCCTTGGAGACTTGTGTTGGTGTTCCCTCGAAGAGGAAAGGGCGATGTAGCATAGCGGTGGTAAGTATTTCCCTCAGTTTTGAGAACCAAGGTATCGATCCAGTGAAGGAATATCACAAGTACCTGCACAAACACAAAGAGCTTGCTCCCAACGCTATGAAGGGGTTGTCAATCCCTTATAGATTGTTTGCCAACTGAGAACTGAAAGCAACAAAGTAACAAAGCAAAGTAAAAGCGAAAGTGGAAACGATAGGTGTGAATAGACCCCGGGGCCGTAGTGTTCACTAGTGGCTTCTCTCATGAAAGCAAGTAGACGGTGGGTGAACGAATTACTGTCGAGCAATTGATAGAACCGCGCAAAGTCGTGACGTTATCTATGGAAATGATTATATCTATAGGCATCACGTCCAAAACAAGTAGACCGATACTTTCTGCATCTAGCACTACAGGAATTAGCGTGGTAGATGACATGGAGGAGTTTGCATCGGAGTTGCCATGCAAGTTAGAGAAGATCTTTCCGCCGGGCTTCTTTAATCCAGTGCAGCGTTTGATTTTACATCTATCGACCCAGGCAAGATTGGGTGGGCCTGTGCAAAATCGTTGGTGCTATGCCACTCAGAGGATGCAGAAGATGCTTCGAGATAAATGTAAATATAAGCATAGAATTGAAGCATGGATGGCTGAGGCATTCATTACTAAGGAATTGGCAAACTTTGGGACAGCACACTATGAAGCCAAAAATCATCATTTCATGATCCGAAGCCTCGGTACAATGAAGCAGACCCTAAAAAAGGTGGATCCAACCTCAGCCTATTCAAAGGGAAGCTCGCACCAGCCGGTGCTTCGAAACCAATAACGTTGGATGTCGAAGAATGGCGGAATATTTTGTTGTATATCTTCAAAAACCTAACACAAGTGCGGCCGTACATCGAGTAAGTTCTCGACACATTTTTTCGTAACTTCTAATTCCATTGAACCGATCTTATTCCTGGATATTTCATACAACCGATACGTCGCAAAACTCTTAGATGGAGCATTGATCCAAAATGATTCCGTCGAAGAGTATGAGCTTCTTGGAAAGCATGGAGGTGTCTATCCTGGTTTCATCTCTTGGTTCAAACAAACGGTAATTATCAATAATGGACCATTTCATTTCTTGGTCTAACTTGCGGCTAATGCAACAATCATTTTGTATTAAACTTGTAGGCTAATTCAGATTCTATGGACGCCGAATTGAGACAAGCCGCTAATGGTTTTGACTATAAGGTCCGTTCATATGAGAAATACAACATCAACGGGTATCTCTTTCGTGCCTTTGGCACAGAGCTATCTATGCCCGACCGGAAATCTACAAATTGTTGTGTCTCTGCTATCGGCGAAGGTGGTATCGAGTATTATGGAAGAGTTGAAGCAATTTATGAACTTCAATTCTATGGTGAAAACCCACCAAACGTCGTAGTCTTCAAATGTTATTGGTTCCAGCCGAAGGATACTAGAAGGACTCATGAACATATAGGACTAGTCGAAATCAATCCAAACACCCATTTAGATGTTCCCGATGTCTATATTACGGCTGAACAGATGACCCAAGTTTTCTATCTACCGTGAGCAAGCCAAACTGATAAGAATCTGGAAGGTTGGTATGTTGTTTATGAAGTGTCGCCACGTGTTAGAACACCTCCCCCAAATGAACAAGATTATGAACCTCACATTAACCCGCACACATATGATGGAGAATTCTTCCAAGAAACACGTCTTTCCAAGAAACATTTCAAGAACCAACGTGCTTCACCCCAGAACATGGAAGTAGACAGCGACAATGAATCCCACTTCACCCCTGAGCCGGAACCAGCAGAGCTGGAACTAGAAGAGGTTACTGATGCAGATGACCTGTCAATGCTTGACCGATTACAGAAAGGCCTTCCACAACTTCATGTTGTAGAACCCGATGAGCACGTCATTCATGAAGACATGCGTGATAGTGATGATGATGATGCATTTATTGATGATGATTATTAGTTTGTAAGATTACCAACTTAAATTATATATGTACATATTATTATTCATGTTAATTATTCAATTTTTTTGTGTTGTACTAATTTCTTTTAATCTTTATCATGGCAGGTCAGCAGGTGTTGAAAGATGGTGGGCGTGGGTCCAGATTGCTCGACGGGTTCTTCTTCGGCGGCCTGCACGAGGGGTGGTACTTCCATTCCACCCCTATCTCTCCGTAGAGCCTTGGCAGACAGTCTGACGACACCACCCACGGGTGCTTCTTCGTCAGCGGCATTGTCCACTGGGAGAGTGTAACACCCAAGATGCGATCCTATCCTTAATTTGGCACGAGGGCCTCGTCAGGGATAGAAGCGCATCTCGTCGTTTCGCAAGAATGGATTTCGTTACAAGTACATGTACTAAAAAAAGATGAGATATATGGAATTGGATTACACTCGCCACAAGCTACATCAGAGTCACATCAGTACAATACATAAGTAACACGAAGAAGAGCAGGGTCCGGCTACGCACGAAAACAAACGAGAAAAGAGAATGACGTCCATCCTTGCTATCCTAGGCTGCCGGCTTGGAACCCATCCTAGATCGATGAAGAAGAAGAAGAAGCAACTCCAAATGAACAATCAATACGCTCGCGTCAAGTAACCTTTACCTGTACCTGTAACTGATGTTGTAGTAATCTGTGAGCCACAGGGGACTCAGCAATCTCATTTCCAAAGGTATCAAGACTACCAAAGCTTAATAGGTGAGGTATGGTTAAGTGGTGAGGTTGCAGCAGCGGCTAAGCAATATATGAGGTGGCTAACTTACGAGTACAACAATATGAGGGGGGATGAACTATGCATAGCGGACGTGAACTACTGTTGATCTTATGAATGATCCTGAACACCTACTTATGTCAAACATAACCCCACGGTGTCATCGAGTGGAGAAGGAACTCACGAAAGAGACAGTCATGATTACGCACTCAGTTGGCATATATTAATTAAGTTAACTTCAAGTTGTCTAGAACGAGTGTTAAACAAAGTTTCCATGTTGACAACATAACCGCGGGCACGGCTTTCCGAAAGATTTAACCCTGCAGGGGTGGTCCAACTAGTCCATCACAAATTGCCACAAGCCGCATAGAAATCCTTGCTCACGAAGCTTGCGATCTCGTCGGACTCCTTAGTGGGAAACCTCAACTCTGAGATTACCCGAAGCATCACCGGAATCCCGACGCACAAGTTATCTCGTCAGAGGTAAAACTAATCCAGCAAGGCCACCCGGTGTGTCCACGAACCCGATAGGAGCCACGTATCTCGTTCTCAGGACACACCGTCTATGCATAGTGGACGGTAGCCAGACGCTCGAGTTGCCCCGAGGTGGCACCGCCGACTCCAATGTGGGTGGACCAACACTCATGCGGAGCACTGGACCAGGGGTTGATTACTTATCCTCGGGGTCTGGAAAGTCCCTATGCAATTTTATTAGGTTATTAAGAAAATATAAAACCAATGTTGGGCCTAGCCAGACCATCTTTAAACTAAAACGAATTATCAAGGGTGTCCCCATAACAACCCCGATCGTGTTAGGAGCGCTCAATTATGGAACATAACACCGCTAGCCGAAACTAAGGGGGCAAAGGTGGAACAAAACACCAGGCTAGAAAGGTCGAGCCTTCCACCTTTTACCAAGTATATAGGTGCATTAAATTAACTTGCAATTAATTGGGTGATATAAGAAGGAACCCATGTTTTCACATGGAAGCAACTGCACCTGCAACTAGCAACGCTAACACGTGGTTAAGCAAGCAGTAACATAGCCAGTCAGTGGTTGCTAGGTTGTGAACATGTTGAAGGTTTTCATGCCAATGTTGAGAGGCTGATATTTAATAGGTGGTGGGCAACGAGACATAACGATAGAAACGGTAAAACTAGCATGGCAATGATAGTAATGGTATCTGGGGAAATGGTCATCTTGCCTGAGATCCCGCTTTGAAGAAGGATGACTCCGTGAAGCAGACGAACCGACGCAGTCGAACGGGTCCTCACAATCCGACACGCTTGCGGAACTCTATCGAGACGAAGCAAACCGGAAACAAGAATCAACACACGATATTCACCACGGAACATGCATGACAATATACAATCCACATATGATGGATGATAAGCTGAATATATGCAAGACATGGCATGTCAATTCACAACAATCAAACACTACACATTAAGTGAAGTTCAATATGCAACGAGTTGCATATTGACGAAACTCCACATACGAACTATTTAGTTCCACCCCGATTAGGTACATGGCAATATTAAATGTTGGTAAACATGCAAGAGGTGAAGCACAATTAAACTACCTATCTAGGCATTTTAAATGAGGTTGAAAATGACATATAGCATCTCCGAACGACCTCACATGTTAATTTACAATTCTGTCCAGATCTGCACTAACACGTTTAAATGTTTGTTAAACAGCAAAATAAATAGGTTCACGTCTTTCTACAAATCGTTCCAACCAATTTACCCATAGAGAACATTTCCAACGGAGCAACGGTTCAAAAACTACGAGCTAAACAAGAAATCACTACAATGTGCCAAAATCAGCCACATAGCATTTTATACACCCCACAACTACGAGCTACACAAATCCAAAATGCTCAAACAAGGTATGAGGCAATATAGGTCAAGATGAACTACAAAATATAACTAATAACACCGAGCATGGAAGCATGGAACACTAGGAAAACACAAGAACTCACAAAATAGCATCTCACACACAGTTTCAGACTTAGAGAAAAACACAATTTATGAAAGTGCAGTTTTCGATCTGAAGGCATATTGACAGCAAAAAAAACATAAGCTACAAGACTCCAAATGGCATGAAAATTAACAGCATGCTAGAGAATCCTAAAGTCTACAACTAACTCCATTGCACCAACCTCAAAAGAGCTATAGATCACCAGATAAAATCATGACAAGAGAGCAACAAAATGTAACAGATTTCAGACTTAGAAATATTTCAGCAACTCCAAAACAACATTATTTTGTAGCAAGTTGAGAGCAAGCAAACCACACCTAAACATGGATTTCTATGGAAACCAAAATTACCAGGGGCTATTCTACACATCCAAGGACAAATCTCTAGTTGACAACTCCTTCATATCATGCACGGATTAAATCCGACAAAATAAACAAGAGGGCAACATGGAAAAATATCACGCGCACTAACTTGCTCAAAAGCTACAACTAAATGCACAGTTAAATTCTATGGATTTTCCTACCCCGAAAACATATATAACATGTGGGGTTGCACAACAATAATATCGCCACACGTATATGCGAGAATATGTCCTAAATGCGATATAGCAAACTAGCTACGAAATCCTACATGCAAAAATACAAACCACTACTCTAAAATACATGGCAATAGGTCCCTAAAACATGAGCATTTTATCTACGGAGTTTGAGAAAACCAGACACGTGCAATAATTAATACGGGACAATCCCCTATTGGGACACCACGCTAAACTAGGAATATGGCAAGTCAAACTATTTCAAACATGCATGCAAGTTGCAAATTACGAATCTACGTGCAAAACTACACAAGTTACGTATTTAAAACATCTCGATCCAACACACGCTTAATTAATTACGGGCGTTTGAAATATCTAACATATTTCCTGAAATATAATTCACAAAATCTAAAATCTAAACAGGCCGAACTAAGAGGCGCAGCATAGTAAAAGGTGCCTAGGGCGGGGGACAGGCTCGGGTGCTCACCTTGGGCCTTCGGCCCTGGTCTGGAGGGAGGTGGGCCTCGAGGTGGTTGGGGCATTGGGCCAGGGAGGAGCTGGTGGGCCGGCGGACTTGGGGGAGGCCGACCTCGCCTCGGCCGCTGCGGCGGCTCCTCGCGCTGGCCACGCGAGCACTCGGCCTGGCTGGCTGGCGAGGAGGCCATGAGGCGGTCAACGGAGCGGCGTACGAGGACCTCTCTCGTCTCAGTCCAGATCGGTGACAGAGGCGAGGCGGCGTAGGCTGAGGCGAGCGCCGGCGGGCACGGCCGGGCGAGGACTTGCGACGGTGGGGATGGGATCCAGCAGGGCAGGCACCTTCAGGGGTGACGAGGGGCGGCTGGCCGACGGCGGCGGGATTCGACGCAGCATGGGACCGGAGGAGAGCAGCTACCTCTTCTCGGGCAGGGGCTGCTCTGGATCGGGGCTCCTCCCCGATCTGGAGCTCGAGCACTGCGGTCACCCGGACATGTCCGAGTTGGCCACGGACATGTCCGGTAGGTGGGGTTTTGGACGAATCTGGGCCTCTGGATGGAAATCCAATGGTCCAGATCTGACTTGGTATGGGATTTCGGGGGAGAGAGGAGATGGGGCTAGCAGGTGAGGTTTTTGAGGGGGGTGGCTGCAAAAATGACTATGGGGAACCCTAGTGAAGTGAGAGAGACCTCTCCATGGGGTGGTCTTAAATAGGGCTAGGGCTTTGGTGGGGTGGACCTCGACCTTCCGATTGCGATCCGATGACCACGAATGGAGGAAGTGGCTAGATGGGTTTGATGGGCTGTCTAAACGGTCTTAGGCTAAGATGAGAGGGAAGGGGTGCGCCCGTGACACGAGTTTTAAAACACCGAATCACGTCCGACGAATAACCGAATACGGTGCCGCTACGGTCGACCGTTCGGGCACGAGACGGACTCCGATTGCGACGAAATTTGAGAGGCGGCCTACCTATATTATATTAAGATCGCATGCCAAGTTTCAACTGAGTCAGAGAATATTTTACACACACTTTTAAAAACAGGTTTTGACAAACCCGCGGGCACGTGCGTGTGTGGTCGGGCACAGAACGGACAACGACGAGAACGGAGAGAACCGGCAACTACTAACGCATGCAAGTTTTAAAAACTGGCGGCAACGGAGTGCCGATGCAATGCAGATGATGCGATGATGATGTGACAAATAAAATAAACAGACGACAAAAATGGAATAATGGGGGAATCTTCTGGAACATCGGTCTCGGGCTGTCACAAATCTCCTACACTATAAGAGGATCTCGACCCGAGATCCAAGAATGAAAGGGGAAGAGGATGAGAAAGCAAGGGGTAAAACTTAGTTGCTCCGTAGACAAACGAGTGAAACCAACGATACTTGAAGGTTGCAACGAGATGAAGAATGATATGAGAAACAAGGAAGAATTCACCGAAAATTTCGGTAGCACTTCGGTAGGAAAAGGGGACAAAAATTAGATAAGATGGGGGAATTAGACAAGATTCATAACAAACAACTAAATAGAACAAGGGAACACCATGATCTTGATAGAACAACATGATTGACCCAAATGAGCAACACCATCACAATTCTGGAACAAGTGAATATAAACTAGTTCTTGGAAAGAGGGAACAGAGAAGAAAAAAATGAGAACTACTACCACAAGAATCTAGAAGAACACCTTGAGACAAAGAATTGAAAATTGATGCACCACCATGACGAACCTCTTGGGGAACACCGGAATGAAATGATGAAAGAATAAGATTAAAGGCCTTGCAATGATATAGATGAAGCTTCTCAAAGAGATACTTGATAGAACTTGGAACTTCGTAAAAGAAAGATAAGCACTTGAGAAAAGAACTGATATCATGAGCCACTCCGGAAGAAGAATTCAAATTACTATGAACAAGAATAAGAATGATGTTATGATTATCCTTCATCAAGTTAAATTGATGACAAGCAACGGATTTAGCGTAGCACTTATTCTTCTAGAAATGATTGAGGAGAGACATGCGCACAAACTTAAAGAAGTCTTGAAGGAGACACCGGAAGAATTGAAATGAATGAGGAACCATGAATGAATGGAGATACATGAGAATGAAGAGATCATGAGCCACCTGAGAGAAAAAAACTTGAACAAGGCACCGGAATAAATGAGAGACGAATGAAGAGGCAACAATTGAGAAGAATTGAGGATGAAAGCTGAAAGCTGAGAACGACGAATCTTCTGAAATGATGGCCTTCAGAGGATCGAAAAATGAACACAACACAGAATGCACCGGTTAGACATGGAGGGAATACTCATGATTGACAAAAATTAAGATGATGGCAGAAAGCTTAAATGATGAATCTTCAAGAGAATGGACCAAGATTTAAGAGGAACACTCCTTCAATCTTCCATGCTGAAAATGATGAGGAGAACACCACCAAGAATTACTGAGACACTCCGGAATAATGAGGAACGAAAGGTTGAGCCAAATATGAGAATTAATTCGAATAGATCTTGGAGAAGGGATATGACTGATGGAAATCATTCTTATGTCATAGTTGAAAAGAATTAAGGATCTCTGGAAAGATTACAAGAACCAGATAAGATCCTTGGAAAAAACTGTGGCTTATGGGCCCACTCAAAACAAACCACCGTTGAAAAGATTGCCTAGAAGATAGATATTGGACCGGTATAAAGAAAACTAGATGAGGCTGAGCACCTTGAAATAGTTGGAAGAATTGAAAACAAGAACTCTGAGACATCTTCAACATTCCGGATAGAAAAGAGAGGAATGAATAAACAAGATAGGCTGACAAGAATTTCCAACATAGGAAAGAATTTAAAGGATGACAAGGATATGATGAACACGGATAACTGAATTGAATTCACCGGAAAAGACAACAAGATTGAATAAAGAAGAACATGAAGCTCCTGAGAATCTTCACAAGAATTACCGGCTACAAAAGGAAGAAGAGATAGCGGAAGCATCAGTGACTATAAGGCACTTGGACGACGACTGAAACATTGAAGAAAAGGGTGGGAGGGCGGGGAAAAACAAAGACAACTTGGGACAGATGAGACAAACTCTGGTAAGAATTGAGAGACTGAACTTGCAAAGTTGGAGAGGATTGCATTCACTGAAGAGAAGCATACTGGGTGGAAAAGAATTGACATGACGACTCCGGTTGACAAGGAATTGAAGTGAAAATTGATTAAGCAAAAGGATTAGCACTCTCATAAAATATGGGAACACTTCTTGGAAAAGATATGAATTCACCACTTGACATCGAAGCAACTCAAATTACCATATTCCAGCAAAACAAAGGGGTGAGGCTTATGAAACAAGCCAGAACAAATTCATGAGAAAGATTTCGTCCGATATTTTCGTGGACATGATCGCACGGGCTCGATCCTTACAGTAGCCATCATGTACAAGGCAGTGCACACGACATACGAAGCATCTATGAGTCGTAGCAAGCTATAAGGACTCTTTAAGACCCAACGAGAACCGCTGTAAGTCGACGTGAACAAACGAATCCACTAAATGTCGAACCCCAACCTAACATCATCCATTTGTTGGAAGATTGTCCTATAAGTAAGTACTAGAATTCCCACCTAAGAACTCCTGAAATTTCTGGTCATGCAATCTAGTCCACGGATACAAGGAGTAATATATCACTCAACTCCTATACTAACTCGTCCAGTGTATCACATCCGTCAACACATAACCAGAATCTCGGAACCTCATCTATCTCAGACACTCGTAATCACAACGATACAAAGTGTGGCGATACATCCGGAACGCTCTGCACCGGTACTGAGGAAGCCGGACTCCTCTCGCCACTACTAGTATTGAAGCAATTTCGAACATCCTTTGTTCTGAGATACTAAGAAATCTGAATGATAGCGATGTGCTCAAGAATCCCCTGGAGCTCAACTCCCCGGAAGAAATCAAGACAGACAGGAGGCACGAAGAGAGAACTCCGTCACATGGACATCATATAGATTCCAAAAATATCCGCGTGATCCTAAATTATTTTGAGTGAGAAGAGGAGTAGAATTCAAATTATTACGTCAAGAATCATCACCAGAGCATAGAAGAGGAGAAAAAAGAATCCTACTCTCTGATATATAACTAAACTCCAAACAGATTTTTACTAGACTTGACTCGGCCAAGTTCGATCAATCAAGGGGCTCCTAGGTCGGTACTGCTCTGATACCAACTTGTAACGTCCAAGATGCGATCCTATCCTCAATTTGGCATGAGGGCCTCGTCGGGGATAGAAGCGCATCTCGTCGTCTCGCAAGAATGAATTTCATTACAAGTACATGTACTAAAAAAGATGAGATATATGGAATTGGCTTACACTCGCCACAAGCTACATCAGAGTCACATCAGTACAATACATAAATAACACGAAGAAGAGCAGGGTCCGGCTACGGACAAAAACAAACGAGAAAATAGAATGACGTCCATCCTTGCTATCCTAGGCTGCCGGCCTGGAACCCATCCTAGATCGATGAAGAAGAAGAAGAAGCAACTCCAAAGGTAACTGATGTTGTAGTAATCTGTGAGCCATAGGGGACTCAGCAATCTCATTTCCAAAGGTATCAAGACTAGCAAAGTTTAATAGGTGAGGTATGGTTAAGTGGTGAGGTTGCAGCAGCGGCTAAGCAATGTATGAGGTGGCTAACTTACGAGTACAAGGAAAAGAGGGGGGACGAACTACGCATAGTGGACGTGAACTACTGTTGATCAAATGAATGTTCCTAAACACCTACTTACATCAAACATAACCCCACCGTGTCCTCGATCGGAGAAGGAACTCGCGAAAGAGACAGTCACGGTTACGCACTCAGTTGGCATATTTTCATTAAGTTAACTTCAAGTTGTCTAGAACCAGTGTTAAAAAAAGTTTCGACGTTGCCACATAACTGCGGGCACGGCTTTCCGAAAGATTTAACCCTGCAGTGGTGCTCCAACTAGTCCATCACAAATTAGCACAAGCCGCATAGAAATCCTCGATCACGAAGCTCGCGATCTCGTCGGACTCCTTAGTGGAAAACTTCAACTCTGAGATTACCAAAAGCATCACTGGAATCCCGATGCACAAGATATCTCGTCAAAGGTAAAACTAATCCAGCAAGGCCGCCCGGTGTGTCGACGAACCCGATAGGAGCCGCGTATCTCGTTCTCAGGACACACTGTCTATGCATAGTGGACGGTAGCCAAACGCTCGTGTTGCCCCGAGGTGGCACCGCCGACTGCTAGGTGGGTGGACCAACACTCATGCGGAGCACTGGCCAGGGGGTTGATTAATTACCCTCGGGGTCCGGAAAGTACCTATACAATTTTATTAGGTTATTAGGCAAATGTAAAACCAATGTTGGGCCTTGCCAGACCAGCTTTAATCCAAAATAGATGAATTATCAAGGGGGTCCCCATAACAACCCCGATCGTGTTAGGAGCGCTCAATTATGGAACATAATACCGGTTGCCGAATATAAGGGGGCAAAGGTGGAACAAAACACCAGGCTAGAAAGGCCAAGCCTTCCACCTTTTACCAAGTATATAGGTGCATTCAATTAACTAGCAATTAATAGGGTGATATAACAAGGAACCCATGTTTTCACATGGAAGAAACTGCACCTGCAACTAGCAACGCTAACACATGGTTAAGCAAGCAGTAACATAGACAGTCAGTGGTTTGCTAGGTTGTGAATAGGTTGAAGGTTTTCATGGCAATGTTGAGAGGCTGATATTTACCAGGTGGTGGGCAATGAGACATAATGATAGAAACGGTAAAACTAGCATGACAATGATAGTAATGGTATCTGGGGAAATGATCATCTTGCCTAAGATCCCGCTTGGAAGAAGAATGACTCCGTGAAGCAGACGAACCGACGTAGTCGAACGGGTCCTCACAATCCGACACGCTTGCGGAACTCTATCAAGACGAAGAAAACCGGAAACAAGAATCAACACACGATATTCACCACGGCACATGCACGAGAAGATACAATCCACATATGATGCATGATCAGCTGAATATATGCAAGACATGGCATGTCAATTCACAACAATCCAACACTACACATTAAGTGAAGTTCAATATGCAACGAGTTGCATATTGATGAAACTCCACATACGGATTATTTAGTTCCATCCCGATTAGGTACACTACAATATTAAATGTTGTTAAACATGGCAAGAGGTGAAGTGCAATTAAACTATCTATCTAGGCATTTTAAATGAGGTCGGAAATGACATATAGCATGTCCGGGACGACCTCATATGTTAATTTACAATTCTGTCCAGATCTGAACTAACACATTTAAATGTTTGTTAAACAGAAAAATAAATAGGTTCATGTGTTTCTACACGTCGTTCGAACCAATTTACCCATAGAGAACATCTCCAACGGAGCTACGGTTCAAAAGATACGAACACCACAAGATATGATGGCATGAATGCAATATGTGTGCAAATGGCATCCACAACATTTCAACACACACAACCAGCAAGATATTATGAGACTACACGAGATTCTAAGAAAG
Organism: Hordeum vulgare subsp. vulgare; assembly: GCF_904849725.1. NCBI lineage: Eukaryota > Viridiplantae > Streptophyta > Magnoliopsida > Poales > Poaceae > Hordeum > Hordeum vulgare. The sequence continues at coordinate 202,736,378 of NC_058520.1, read as the reverse complement.
TTTCATATAGGACACGATCAAAACGGAGCAACGGTTCAACAACTACGAGCTAAACAAGAAATCACTACAATCTGCCAAAACCAGACACATAGCATTTTCTACACCCCACAACTACGAGCTACACAAATCCAAAATGCTCAAACAAGGCATGAGGCAATAGAGGTCAATATGAACTACAACACACAACTAATAACACCTAGCATGGAAGCATGGAACACTAGGAAAAGAACTCACAAAATAGCATCTCACAGACAGTTTCAGACTTAGAGAAAAACATAGTTTATGGAAGTGCATTTTTCGATCTAAAGGCATATTGACAGCTGCAAAACCATAAGCCACAGGACACCAAATGGCATGAAAATTTACAGCATGCTAGATAATCCTAAAGTATACAACTAACTCCATTGCACCAACCTCAAAAGAGCTACAGATCACCAGATAAAATCATGACAAGACAACAACAAAATATAACAAATTTCAGACATAGAAATATTTCAGCAACTCCAAAACAACATTATTTTCTAGCAAGTTTAGAGCAAGCAAACCACACCTAAACATGGATTTCCATGGCAAGCAAAATTACCAGGGGCTAGTCTACACATCCAACGACAAATCTCTAGTTGACAACTCCTTCATATAATGCACGGATTAAATCCCACAAAACAAACAAAAGGGCAACATGGCAAAATATTACGCGCACTAACTTTCTCAAAAGCTAAAAGTAAATGCATAGTTAAATTCTATGGATTTTCCTACCCCTAAAATATATATAACATGTGGGGTTGCACAACAATAATACCGCCACTCGTATATGCAAGAATATGTCCTAAACGTGATATAGCAAACTAGCTACGGAATCCTACATGCAAAAATACAAATCACTACTCTAAAATACATGGCAATAGGTTCCTAAAACATTAGCATTTTATCAACGGAGTTTGAGCAAACCGGACACGCGCAAAAGATAATACGGGACAATCCCCTATTAGGACAACACGCTAAACTAGGCATATGGCAAGTCAAAATATTTCAAACATGCATCTAAGTTGCAAATTAAGAATCTACGCGCAAAACTACACAAGTTACGTATTTAAAACATCTCGATCCGACACACGGTTAATTAATTACGAGCATTTGAAATATCTAACATATTTCCTCAAATATAATTCTTGGAAGGAGGTGGATTAGTAGGTACCTCTTCCCCTTCTTCATTCAGCTTCTGCTGGATCTTCATACATGGAGGTTGGCCTTCCAACAACATGCACAATCCTCTTCCTGACTCTATTTTGTCCTGGCTTCTTGCCTAGAGTCTTTGTCCTTCTAGTCCTACAAGTTTGCTGTCAGGACTGATTCAACCCTTTCTTTGCTGCAACAGACTCTGGAACCTTTCTCATTGTTACTCTCCCCTTCTCCTTGTGATAAGTGCCTTCCTCGGCAATAAAATCAGCAACTTCTTCATCTTAGTTTGGCCTGTTCCTGAACATGGTAGCTGCCTTGGGCAGATCACGAGAGTTGGGAGAGCCTGGATCAGAATCACTCTTCTCAAGACTAGTGCGTGAGTGCACTTCCATGCTCTGCTCTCTCTAAGCATTCTGATTATCTTCAGACCCTAACATGCCGAAAAGCTGACAAGTAGACCATATGAATAGATATTCAAGAGTAGGAATGGATGAGCATCATAAAACACAGATGTTTTCAAAAATTTGAACTCAAAATTTGAGTCTTAAGTATCATCTATGTGTGTTCGGTTCCATAGAGTTTGAAAAATCGGAACCTCCGAGACTGACCATCCCTTCAATAGGAACTTGGCCACACTTTTCGGTCACACTGAAAAGTGAAACTCGGTTCCACCGAGAAGGTTCTCAGAAGCCCAAATCCAGGAATCGGTGACACTGATCCATATCCACTCGTTGACTACAAGACGAACAAAGCAGAGACCTAACCCTAAAAAATTTCATTCATCTCATCCACGGGATTTGTTTTGTGGTTGGATCAATCTCAAACTATGGTACGATGAAAAACAAAAATCTAATGCGCATGATTTGGTTAAGGGAGCGCAAGAGGGGAGAGATCTTTACCCTAACTTCGTGAAGATATCCTACGTCAGCGACGACTCGTGAGATTGGTGTCGACGACAAGGACTCCTGCAGCGAGGGCACACGGCAGATGAATGGCTACGTCGTGGAGACACGAGCATGGTAGGAGGGGTTTTCGAGAGGCGATGATTGAAGGGTAATTTCAAAAGTCGAGTCCGCTGGGTATATATATGCTCGTGGTGTCCGTGACACCGATTTAGAAATTTTGATACAAACTGAGTTTATTAACTACCTAGGGCAGGGAAACTTGGTAAGGCCGAGATTGCATAATCGGGTTTACCGAGGTTCAAAAACCAGATCAAAACTAGTCCCTGTGTGAGACCGGGTTTGTGGAGTTCGTCACACTGAGTGGCACATGGGAGGTTTTGGAATTTAGCTCTTTGTCAAGATGGATCTCCGGGTGCTCCTCACACATAGTGTGTGAAAAGTGGTTGCTCAATTTTTTTGATGAATCATGAATAGAATTTTAGACGAGAAAGCATAGATAGATACAGAGGGGTACTTAGGCATTCTTGTGTATCCAATTGACCAAAGAAAGTGAAAAACCAAATAACAACAATTGGATATCTTTGAATGAGAACGAATATGCATACCAACATGCTCACACAATAAGATGTCAAATAAAACATGGGAAACATGTACAACCACTCTAGTATCTACCAAGAACTTTGGCAATGACAAAGTCATCTATATATGAGTATATTAACCTAGGAATCATGCAAGAATACTTGATCATTGGTCATACTCAATGTTTAAGCACAAGTCGGGTTGCCACTTTTACATAAAGCTTTCAATGTGTTCACACCTTAAGAGATGCTTTATCTCAAGTCCTATAGTAATGCTCCAGCTTGATCAGACATCCCCCCTGACAGGGATAAACTAACCTTGTGTTTTGTTATAGAAGACTTCATGTAGGTGTAGTAGTCGTGGATGCTCATTGTTGATGAATATCATCTTGAGTTGGGAGCAATCCTTTTTGTTTCTTACTCTTCTCACTTACATAGGTTAGTCCCACCAACGGAACAAATACAAGGATATCTATGGACATGGAATGAAGTACATATGAGATGATGTCCATTTGTACATTAATTACCTAGTCCCTTGCTTACCTTTGAGGGAATGTGTGACTCCTTGAAATAATGCATATGGTTGAAGTTGATTGCAAATAGTTCTTGCCAAAATAAGTAAGAGTGAAATTCATTAGTAGATTCACCCCTCAAGAACTTCTCTAGTTCTTCTTCTTAGGGACCCAGATCAACTTGATGGGGATCCGTGGAGTTGAGGTAGCGCTTGATGAAGTAGAGCTAGTGGTGGCCTTGGGAATCCATTTGACCATGCATTTGGATTCTTCTTCAAATGAGTCTATCTCCTCTTGAAGCTTGTCCTTGCCGTTGAACTTGTGGTCTTGTTGTGGAAGGTCACCTTGAGCATTTGTTCCCTTGGGGAGAGTAGGATCATTCTTGTCCTTTTGGGGAACAAACTTCGGGTTGGGGTATTGACCTTATTCCCATTCAACTCCATTGGTATTGATGTAGCCAATGCCTTGTTTCTTCCAATGTCCTTGTTTGCGTAAAAACTCCTCGAATTGCTTACTTTTGTCAAGACTCTTGAATATACCTCTCTATATAATTCCTTTCAATAAATCATTTCCTTGCTCAAGTGTAACTTTGCTAAGAGAATCATTAGTGTAATCAAGAGAGCTACTAGCAACTACATCATTAGATTTAGGAAGAAGGGAAACACCTTCATATTGACTATAGTCGAAGTTGGAGTGGTAGCTTCTCTCGGATTGGTTGTCGGACTCGAAGCTGGATAACCATTCACCAACATGAGCTTGTTGTATTCTTCTTGAGTTACTCCTTGTGTATGAGGGAGTACGGGATTGAGGGGTCCTCAAACCGCTTACCTGTTTCCGTGGGCCGTACCCGTAGGTCGTTCTATCATTGCTATGGTCTCCGGGTAAATGAAGTGAAGATGTATTCAAGACAGACTATTCTGAAGACTTGGCGTGTACTTCATAATCCTATGGAGATCTGTTTGATCCCTCCTTGATGTGCAACTAACATTTTATAACCCTGGCACCCCTGGGTATCTATATAAACCAGGGCGCTTTTGTTCATAGGGGATACTAAGCTCATTACCCTTAGGGTTTAGACGACAACATCCGATCTCGAGGTAGATCAACTTTGTACTCTGTGCAACCCCATTAATATAACAAGAGCATGACGTAGGGCTTTAACTCCATCAAGAGGGCCCGAACCTGGGTCAAACATCATCTCTATTATCCCTTGTTACCCATTGATCCAAGAACCACAGTTTGGACCCCTACTCGAGATATGTCGGTTTTGACACTGACATTCGTGCTTTCATGGAGAGCTTGTTGTGGAACTATGGAATGTTTGATGGCTCTCCTCTTTGTCATTGATGACATCGACATTAGGAATGTTTTCGTCCCCGTACAAATCTTCGTGTTCGGCAGCATCGTACTGCATGCGAACCCGATCGGTCACTTAGACCAGATTGGAAATCTAGCCCCCGATGAGGAGTCAGGTTCAGGAACTTAGAGTTCATCACCGACTTCCGGGCGGACCTCATTCTAACAACGCATTTTAGCCCTGATGCCCTGACATCGGAGGGGGCGGACCTCATCCTCAAGACGACTCTCGTTCGGGCTCCGGCCTCGAGGCATAAACCAGAAGACATACGCGGATCGTCCTCGGGTGAACACTACTCCGGCATGATGTCAAGTGTCCCGATAACAACGGTACTACTGGTTAACCCCATGAACTCCGAAAACATGGACGCTGCGGATATTATGGAACTTAACGAGTTGCTCGGTCGAATTCATGCAATGGGAGTATCCCACGACCAAGCATAGATCTACGATTAGATCGGGATCAAACCCGACAATAGGGAAATCCACATCCCACCTATCACGCATTTGATTGCCACCATTGAGAAGTGAGTGGAAGGTTTTCCCTCTCAACCATCGGAGCTCAAAACTGTCTATATCGTGGTACCTGATAATTCGGACTCCCACAGTAGTTCAGCAATCGAGCCTCCCCCGAACTTAACCCAAGGCGCGAGCAGTCATATTCGGCAAGCCAACCAGGCCCTGAGCCCGGCACGCCGGACTCCTCAATGGTGTCAGATGCAATTGACAAAACCAAGGATTTGTGTCCTATTGGAACACCAAGTTTTTCCCCAACCACCTCCCAATCTAAGCTCCATTTGAACATCTCAGAAAATCCTAGCATATGGGACCTGCGTTGCATCACGAGAGACAATCCAACACTTCTGAGCTAGAATTCTCCTGACAATAAACCACATACCGAACTGCAGTGACTAGGAAATGACAGAAATATTCCGGAATAACTTCCATGATGAGGTAATCCTAAATAGCCTCGCTCGCCGCCGCATACAAAGCTTCACGGAGCTATCCACATTGATATGCAAGTACTACGCAATGACAAGTACCCGGAAGTCTCAACAAATTCAAGTGGACTCAATCCACACAGAGAAGCCGAGTGGAGTTCGGAGGAAGCGCACACCCCAACAGCTGTCAATCGATCAGGGGCCAAATAGGAAGAAGAACAAGCCTTCCGACGGCTTCCAAACCGTGCATGATAAACTACTGGACAGCCCATGCGCTATACACTCTGCCTTGCCCAACACTGGCTCAACTCACAACCTTCGAGCTTGGTGGGTCATCTGGTAGGTAGCCAAAAGCGGAGAAGCTATCCTCGGAACCCGATCTTTGCAAAAGCGTCCATTCAAACTGCCACACAATAGTGTCGACGTACTCACAATCTATAAGATGTTCTCCTCAAATAACCAAAGGAAAATAGCTCTTCAAGAAATCAACCAGGTATTCCAGCTGGCAGCAACAAATTATTGGACAAACACGCCTATAACCTTCACTCAGGAAGACCAGCCGGGAGTTCGTTCTAATCAAACACCTGCCGCTCTAGTACTCGACCCCATTATAGATGGTTTCAAATTATCCAAAGCACTAATGGATGGCGGCATCAGCTTAAACCTCATCTACGAGGATATCCTAGATAAAATGCAGTTCAACACATATTGCATCGAATAGAGCAATACCACCTTTCGAAGAATAATCCTCGGAAGAGAAGTGTGATGCATAGGCAGAGTCTCTCTCGATGTAGTATTCGACACCTATGACAATTACAAGTTCGAAGAACTCATCTTACGTATTGCACCCTTTAAAAGTGGTTATCATGTCCTATTGGGATGCCAGGCTTTCACTAGTTTTCAGGCATACCGCATTATGGGTACAAGAAAATCAAAATGCCCGGTCCCAACGGTGTCATTACTCTCACAAGTGATTCGGACAGAGCTCTCGAGGCTGAAAACAAAACTGCGGCGCTCGCCCTCGAGGCACTTTCCGAAGGCCTTGCGACTACAGAGCTAACCGAATTACAATTATTGGTTGATGATGATGATGTAACCCTTAGGAAGAGTCCCAAGTCCACACCCTTCAAGCCCTCTGACGAAATAATCGAATTTCATGTGCATCCGACAGAACCCAATAAAACAGCACCCATCGCAGCACAACTAGACCCCGCGGTCGATGAGGCTTTGCACACATTCCTAAGGTAAAATTGGATTATATTTGTATGGCACCCTTGAGACATGCCATGAATCACGCAAAGACTGGCCAAGCACAGCTTGAATATAATCTATGGTTTCAAACCCATCAAAGAGATGTTACGTCTCTTCTTCGAGCCCAAGCGTCAGGCCATGGGTACTGAACTACCAAAATTGCTCGAAGCCAAATTCATTTGAGACATCAAACACCCCGAGTGGTTGGAAAATTTGGTTATGGTTCCAAATAAGGATAAATCCTAGTGGCTATGCATCAATTTCAAAGACCTCAATAAAGCCTACCCTAAGGATCCATTTTATTTGCCTCGCATAGATCAAATCCTTGACGCCACCACCGGACACGACTCACTATGTTTCCTCGACGCCTACTCCGGATACCATCAAATAAAGATGAAGGAATCGGCTATTCTGCTTCAACACGATGCCCTTTGGGTTAAAAAATGCGGGCACCACATATCAATGCATAATTCAGACGTGCCTAGAAAAACAAATCGGCAAGACACTCGAAGCATACATGGATGACATGGTGATCAAGACTAAACACGTCAGTCAACTTGTGGTTGACCTACGACAAAACATTAACAATCTGTGGGAATATGACATACGGCTCAATCTGGATAAGTGTGTCTTCAGCATTCCTGCGGGTAAACTACTCAGTTTCATCGTCTCCCATAGGGGAATAGAGGCAAATCCGGTTAAAATCCTAGTTCAATCCCAGCCGGCGATCCTAATGGAGTTAAAACACATAGAAAAACTTGCAGGCTGTGTGGCGGATTTAAGTCATTTCATTTCTTGCCTTGGCAAAAGGACATTACTGCACTATCGACTGGGTGACTATAAAGGTACTATACAAGCATATCCAAGGGTTTCCGTGTGATGGAGAGGTATCTTGGGGCCCGCTCGGTAATACAACATCACAAACAAGCCTTGCAAGCAATGTGACTAAAGAATTAGTCATGGGATCTTGTATTACAGGAGTAGTAAACATACTTGTCGGTAATAAGGTTGAAATAGGTCTGGAGATAACGGCGATCAAATCTCGGGCAAATAACATACTGAAGGAAAAAGGGAATGATATACGAGATTGTATGAATCCTTGACATAGAGGTTCAACCGAGAAGATCTTCGTAGAATATGTAGGATCCAATATGGACGTCCAGGTCCCGCTATTGGATATTGGCCACAGAGTGTCTCGGTCATGATCACATAGTTCTCGAACCCGCAGGGTCTGCACACTTAAGGTTCGGTGACATTTTTGGTATAGTTGAATTATTGATGTTGGTAACTGAATGTTGTTCGTAGTCCCGTATGAGATCCGGACGTCACGAGTGTCTCCGGAATGGTTCGGGAACGAAGATTGATATTCAGGATTGTTGCATTTGGCTTCCAGAAAGATTTCGGGCATTATCGGTAAAGTACCAGTAGTGACGAATGAGTTTCGGGGTTTTATCGGGAGGGGCCACCCACCCGGGAGAGGACCTAATAGGCCCATGGGTGGCGCACCAGCCCTTAGTGGGCTGGTGAGGCCAGCCCAATAGGGTTATTTGAGCTAAAGCAAAAGAAGGAAAGGAAAGAAAAAAGGAGAGGAGGTGGGCAAGAAGGCAAGGATTCCTCCACCAAACCGAATTGGAGGAGGAGACTTTCCTCCTTGGGTCGGCCGACCCCTCCTACTTGGAGTAGGAGGCAAGGAAGCCACCCCTTGGTTCCTCCTATATATAGTGGAGGTTTGAGAGGATTTTTGCACCTGAAGCCTTTGTGCAAACCTCTCTCCCTCCACTACTTAGTGACACGTCATAGCTAGATCGGTACGGCATGGCGAAGCCATGCCGGAGTAGCTCCACCATATGCTGCCGGAGAATTCAGCTACCTCTTCGTCTCTCTTGCTGGATCAAGAAGGCGGAGCTTGTCATCGAGCTGTACGTGTGCTGAACGCGGAGGTGCCGTCCGTTCGGTGCTAGATCGGGACGGATCATGGGACGGTGGTGATTTGGATCGCGAAGACGTTCCACTACATCAACCGTGTTTCTTAAACCCTTCCCACTTAGCGATATACAAGGGTATGTAGATCTGATCTCCCTCTCGTAGATGATCATCACCATGATAGGTCTTCGTGTGCGTAGGAATTTTGTTGTTTCCCATGCAACGTTCCCCAAAATTGGCATCATGAGCTAGGTTCATGCGTAGATGATATCTCAAGTAGAACACAAAATAGTTTATGGGTGTTGATGTTCAATTTGCTGCCCTCCTGAGTCTTTTCTTGATTCGACGGTATTGTTGGATTGAAGCGTCCTGGACCAACCTTACTCGTACGCTTACGAGAGACCGGTTTCATCGACAGGCATGCAACGTGTTGCATAAAGATAACTCGCGGGTGTCTGTTTCTTCAACTTTAGTTGAATCGGATTTGACTGAGGTGGTCCTTGGAGAAGTTTAAATAGCAATTTGCATATCACCATTGTGGCTTTGCGTAAGTAAGATGCAATCATACTAGATACGCATAGCTGCCACGTAAAACATGCAACAACAAATTAGAGGACGTCTAACTTGTTTTTGCAGGGTATACATGTGATGTGATATGGCCAAAGACATGATATGATATATTGGATGTATGATATGATCATGTTGTAATTGTTAAATATCGACGTGCATGTCGATGCTATGGTAACCGGCAGGAGCCATAGGGTTGTCATTAAACTAACGTTTGTGCTTGCAGATGCGTTACTATATTGCTAGGTAGTAGCTTTAGTAGTAATAGCATAGATAGCACGACAACCTAGATGGCGGCACAATAATGGAGATCATGATGATGGAGATCATGGTGTGGCGCTGGTGACAATGAAGATCATGCTGGTGCTTTGGTGATGGGATCAAGAAGCACAAGATCATGGCCATATCATGTGACATATGATTTGCATGTGATGTTAATCCTTGTATGCACCTTATTTTACTTAGAAGACGGTAGCATTATAAGGTGATCCCTCTCTAAAATTTCAAGATAAAATTGTGTTCTCCCCGACTGTGCACCGTTGCGACAGTTCGTCGTTTCGAGACACCACGTGATGATCGGGTGTGATAGACTAATACGTCCATTTTGCATCATGCTTTTATGTTGATATTTATCGCTTTATGGGCTGTTATTACACTTCACGGTACAATACTTATGCCTTTTCTCTCTTATTTTATAAGGTTTACATGAAGAGGGAGAATGCCGGCAGCTGGAATTCTGGCCTGAAAAAGGAGCAAGTTTGAGATACCTATTCTGCGCAACTCCAAAAGCCGTGAAAATCAATGAAGAATTATTTTGGAATTTATAAAAAATACTAGGCAGAAGAAGTACCAGAGGGGAGCCAACAGGAGGCCACAAGCCTGCTAGGCGCGGCCTACCCCCCTGGCTGTGCCTAGGGGGCTTGTGGGCTCCCTGTTGCCCCGTATGTCTCCCATCTTTGGCTATAAGTAGGGTTTCGTTCCAGAAAAATCAGGAGCAGGCTTTCGGGAGGAGTCGCCGCCGCCACGAGGCAGAACTTGAGCAGCACCAATCTAGAGCTCCGACAGGGTTGTTCTGCCGGGGAAACTTCCCTCCCAGAGGGGGAAATCGTCTCCATCGTCATCACCAACACTCCTCTCACTGGAGGTGACTCATAACCATCAACATCTTCATCAGCACCATCTCATCTCCAAACCCTAGTTCATCTCTTGTAACCAATGTCCGTCTCGCGACTCCGATTGGTACTTGTAAGGTTACTAGTAGTGTTAATTACTCTTTGTACTTGATGCTAGTTCGATTACTTGGTGGAAGATTATATGTTCAGATCCTTGATGCTATTCAATACCTCTCTGGTCATGAATATAATTTTTCTTTGTGAGTAGTCACTTGCGTTCCTGAGGGCATGGGATAAGTCTTGCTATAAGAAGTCATGTGAATTTGGTATTCGTTCGATATTTTGATGCGTTGTATGTTGTCTCTCCTCTAGTGATGTTATGTGAATGTCGACTACATGACACTTCACCATTATTTGGGCCTAGAGGAAGGCATTGGGAAGTAATAAGTAGATGATGGGTTGCTAGAGTGATAGAAGCTTAAACCCTAGTTTATGCATTGCTTCGTAAGGGGCTGATTTGGATCCACTAGTTTAATGCTATTGTTAGACTTTGTCTTAATTCTTCTTTCGTAGTTGCGGATGCTTGCCAGAGGGGTTAATCATAAGTGGGATGTTTGTCCAAGTAAGGGCAGCACCCAAGCACCGGTCTGCCCACATATCAAACTATCAAAGTAGCGAACACGAATCATATGAACATGATGAAAACTAGCTTGACATAAATTTCCATGTCTCCTTGGGAGCACTTTACCTCCTATAAGAGTTTGTCCAGGCGTGTCCCTTGCTACAAAAGGTATTGGGCCATCTTGCTACACCTTTGTTACTATTTTTACTTGCTACTTGCTACGAATCATCTTATCACACAACTATGTGTTACCGATAATTTCAGTGCTTGCAGAGAATACCTTGCCGAAAACCACTTGTGAGATCCTTCTGCTCCTCGTTGGGTTTGACACTCTTACTTATCGAAAGGACAACGATAGATCCCCTACACTTGTGGGTCATCAAGACTCTTTTCTGGCGCCGTTTCCGGGGAGTGAAGTGCCTTTGGTAAGTGGAATTTGTAAGGAAACATTTATATAGTGTGCTGAAATTTATTATCACTTGTCAATATGGAAACTAATCCTTTGAGGAGCTTGTTCGGGGTATCTTCACCTCGAACGGCAGCACAAGGAGTTTCTCCTCAACCTGCTTCACCTACTGAAAATATTTGTTATGAAATTCCTTCGGGTATACTAGAGAAACTGTTTGATAATCCTTTTACAGGAGATGGAACATCACATCCCGACTTGCATCTAATCTATGTAGATGAAGTTTGTGGTTTATTTAAGCTTGCAAGTTTGCCCGAGGATGAGTTCAAGAAGAAGGTCTTTCCCTTATCTTTGGGGGATAAAGCATTGATATGGTATAGGCTATGTGATGATATTGGATCATGGAACTACAATCGATTGAAATTGGAATTTCATCAAAAGTTTTATCCTATGCATTTGGTACATCGTGATCGGAATTATATCTATAATTTTTGGCCTCGTGATAGAGAAAGTATCGCTCAAGCTTGGAGGATTAAATCAATGTTATATTCATGCCCCAACCATGATCTCTCGAGAGAAATTATCATTCAGCACTTTTATGCTCGGCTTTCTCATGATAATCGCACCATGCTTGACACTTCTTGTACCGGTTCTTTTATGAAGAGAGATATTGACTTCAAAAGGAATTTATTGGAAAGAATTAAACGGAACTCTGAAGATTGGGAGTTTGATGAAGGTAAGGAGTCAGGTATGAATCTTAAGTTCGATTGCGTTAAATCCTTTGTTGAAACAAATACTTTCTGTGATTTTAGCGCTTAATGTGGACTTGACTCTGAGATAGTAGCTTCACTGTGTGAATCATTTGTTGCTCATATTGATCTCCCTAAAGAGAAGTGGTTTAAATATCATGCTCCCTTAGAAGTCAATGTAGTTAAACCCAATCCAGTTGAAGAGAAAGTCATTGCTTATAATGGTCCTATTGTTCCTAACGCTTACATTGAGAAACCACCTTTCCCTGTTAGAATAAAGGATCATTCTAAAGCTTCAACTGTGATATGTAGGGGCTACATTAGAACACCTACACCCCTAAGAAAATTAGAGTTGAACCTAGCATTGCTATTATCAAAGATCTCATGTCCGACAATGTTGATGGCCATGATATTCACTTGTGTGAAGATGCTGCTAGAATTGCTAAATCTCATGCTAGAGACAAACATAGGCCTATTGTTGGCACACATGTTGTTTCTATTAAGATAGGAGATCATTGTTATCATGGTTTATGTGACGTGGGTGCTAGTGTTAGTGCAATACCTCAATCTTTATATGATGAAACTAAAGACGAGATTGCACCTGTCGAGATGGAACCTATTGATGTCACTATTCAGCTTGCCAATAGAGATACTATCTCCCCTTTGGGAATTGTTAGAGATGTTGAAGTCTTGTGTGGCAAAACTAAGTATCCTGCTGATTTTTTCGTTCTTGCTACCACAGAAGATAGCTTTTGTCCCATCATATTTGGCAGACCTTTCCTCAATACTGTCAATGCTCATATTGAGTGTGAGAAGCAAACTGTCGCTGTTGGCTTTGGAGGTGTGTCACATGAGTTCAATTTCTCCAAGTTTGGTAGACAACCTCATGAAAAATAGTTGTCTAGTAAGGATGAAATTATTGCCCTAGTTTCTATTGTTGTGCCTCCTACTGATCCTTAAGAGCAATACTTGCTTGAGCATGAAAATGATATGCATATGGATGAAAGGAATGAGATAGATAGAGTTATCTTTGAACAACGTCCTATCCTTAAGAATAATTTGCGTGTTGAACTGCTTCGAGATCCACCCCACCAAAGGGTGATCCTGTGTTTGAGCTGAAGCAGTTACCTGATACTCTTAAGTATGCTTATCTCGATGAAAAAGAGATATATCATGTTATAATTAGTGCTAACCTTTCAGAGTTTGAAGAAAAGAAGTTATTAAAAACTCCGAGGAAGCACCGTGCTACTATTGGATATACTCTTGATGATCTTAAGGGCATTAGTCCCACTCTATGCCAACACAAAATTAAAACCGATCCTGATTCCAAACCAGTTGCTGATAATCAACGTAGATTAAATCCTAAGATGAAAGAGGTAGTAAGAAAAGAAATACTAAAACTCCTGGAAGAAGGTATTATCTATCCTATTGCTCATAGTGATTGGGTGAGTCCGGTGCATTGTGTCCCCAAGAAAGGAGGTATCACCGTTGTCCCTAATGATAAAGATGAATTGATCCCACAGAGGATTATTACTGGCTATAGGATGGTGATTGATTTTAGGAAATTGAATAAAGCCACTAGGAAAGATCATTACCCTTTGCCTTTTATCGACCAAATGCTAGAAAGACTGTCTAAACACACACACTTCTGCTTTATACATGGTTATTCTGGTTTCTCCCAAATACCTCTTGCACAATAAGATCAGGAGAAAAACACTTTTACCTGCCCTTTCGATACCTTTTCTTACAGACGTATGCCTTTTGGCTTATGTAATGCACCTGCTACCTTTCAAAGGTGTATGATGGCTATATTCTCTGACTTCTGTGAAAAGATTGTTGAGGTTTTCATGGATGACTTCTCTGTTTACGGGTCTTCTTTTGATGATTGCCTCAGCAACCTTGATCGAGTTTTGCAGAGGTCTAAAGATACCAACCTTGTATTGATTTGGAGAAGTGCTACTTTATGGTTAATGAAGGCATCGTATTAGGACATAAAATTTCGGAAAGAGGTTTTGCAGTCGATAAGGCTAAGGTTGATGTGATCGAGAAAATGCCATGCCCTACAAATATCAAAGGTATAAGAAGTTTCCTTGGTCATGTTGGTTTCTATAGAAGGTTCATTAAGGACTTTTCTAAGATTTCTAGGCCTCTTACAAATATCTTGAAAAAGGATATTCTTTTTGTTTTTGACGATGATTGTGAGGAAGCCTTCGAAATACTTAAAAAGGCCTTGATATCTGCACCTATTGTTCAACCACCTGATTGGAACTTACCTTGTGAAATCATGTGTGATGCTAGTGATTATGTTGTTGGTGCTGTTCTAGGATAAGAAGTTGAAAGTTATTCACCATGTTAGTAAAACTCTAGACAGTGCCCAAAGAAACTATGCTACTACTGAAAAGGAATTTTTAGCAGTCGTGTTTGCATGTGAAAAGTTCAGATCTTACATAGTTGATTCCAAAGTCACTATTCACATTGATCATGCTGCTGTTAAGTATCTCATGGAAAAGAAAGATGCTAAACTTAGACTTATCAGATGGATCCTCTTGCTACAAGAATTTGATTTCCATGTTGTTGATAAGAAGGGTGCTGAGAACACTGTAGCAGATAACTTGTCTAGGTTGGAGAATGTTCTTGATGACCCACAACCTATTGATGATGGCTTTCCTAATGAGAAATTGAATGTCATCAATGCTTCTGTAGCGACCCGACTCAAGACGAGTCAAGCCTCTGTGTTTCTGTGCCATCCCTGGATCAGTATGCTGGCACACACAGTACATCAATGTATATATCAAAGTGCAATCACATATAAATAGCGTAAAACTGATACATACCTTAATTATTTCAGCGGAAGCGGACAAGGGAGTGGAGTCCCAATAAACACCAACGCAAGTTGAGTGTAGACCTTAACCCTGAATCGTGCTCTTACTCGACGAAGAAAAATATCTGCAACATAAGACATTGCAGCCGTGTAGGTCAGCATATTGAATATGCCGGCAAGTCACATAAGAGAGGGGGTAAAGTAATAATCAACTATCTCTACGTGCATATTTGATCGGTGGAGCTAAGTTTTGCATAAAGCCAGTTTTATCCTACAACAAAAGGGGTCGAAAGCAAAACATTACTACAATGTTTGTTGTTAACGAGATGGTTCCGCCAACCAGTTCTCGTACCCGAGTTGTCAATAATTTCCCACATCAAATATATTTAATGGTGTTGAGAAATCCAGATAACTTTAGTTCCTTTGGCTCAAGTTGTCCATGACCGTGGACACGACTAATCGATTAGGTTTGAGTACTCTGCAGAGTTTTGCACACGTTCCCCACAAGATTTGATCGCCTCCGAGTATGTCCTCGCACTTCAGGGTGTTTCAAGACCGGATGATCAAAACATGGTCTTTCAACGGGTCCCTCTGAATCCCCGTCGGTGCCCATCCATTCCTACCGTTCGTCTACATCTGCTAGCACCGCCTGTCCAGAGTCGCCGCGTTGTCCAACCAAGCCAGAGCCCGTAATGACTTGTGGCTGTGCAGGTAAGCCTTGGGTCTTGAAAATATCCGTCCGTCTCTTTGAGCCTGGGTGAAGCTTTCCGCAGGATGACATGGCCTCTCCAGCATCCCGGGCATCCACTGGGTTTTCTAGGGAGCCGATCAACCGTACTTCACCCAGAGTTGCATTGCGTCCGAGGTCTTGAAAATCTTGTCTTAGTCCGGTCTTGATTATTATATCAACCTCGCATCACTCGTGGTATTCACTCAACCGTTAACCCGTCTACTCAAGCATAGCATTAAGAAATAGTCGTCCCGGGGCCAAGTGTCGGGGTTGTTGTGTTCCTACCACATGATACTACAACTTATACTAAAGTTTCCAAGTACCTAGGCAGCATGCAATTGGGCAAAGAAGGTGATCTACTATGCATCGAAAACATAGGTAAAATAACATGATCAAAGTGACTTGCCTCTGATGTTGACGAAGAAGAATCTCTCGAGAAAATAACTTGATAGACTACTCGTCACTCTCCGATGAAATCTATATAACAAACATATCATTCACATAAGCACTCATTCTAGCAATCATTCTAACAATCAAAACAAGAGAGAGCGAATAAGAATCCGAAAGAAACTTCAAATAAGACTAGGGAGTTTTCTACTACGTCAAACACTAAATAGTTTTGTCTAACAGAAAATAATAACAAGGAACTAAGATATAAATCTAACTAAGATAAAATAAAGTATCTTTTCACAAAACTTTTTGAAAGTATTCCCAAACGGGATTTGAAACAACGGTGAAACAAATTGCAAGTTACTAAGGAACTAGAATTGATTTCACGAAAACAAATAAACATAAAATAAAGAATTGTTGCAAAACTACTGTTAACTAACATAAACAAACAATAATAATGTTTCTGAAATAATAAAGAAAATATTTTAAAACAAAAGGAGAAAATGAATTGGCCGAAATCCTAAAAGCGGTGAAACAGAAATTGTTTCACATGAAACAGTGAGATAAGGTACTCAAACAAATCTGAATTTTTTACCACTGATACATAAGATCACTAGTGATCAGTACCAAAAGGAATCAAATTAAAAGCTATTTCTAAACTCCTGGAATAGGCAACACAAGGTTTAAACTAAATCTGCTCTAATTATATTAAAACAATTTCAAACATAGACAAATTATATGTTTTTAAAAACTACAGAAACTTTGTGAGCTACTGGAAAAATAATCAATGTCATTCGACTTCGGGATCAAAAGTTGTGGCCAAAACAAGATTGAAACTTTCTGTTTTTTTGCAAATAGGCAGAAAAAACTGAAGCTAACTATCTACAAACAGGGGGTACACGTGGCAAGCTGCGGTTGCTGTTTGTTTCTCGGTTTGGAGCAATCGGCCTATCTCTAAAAAACTACTGGTTAAAACATAAGTGATCTAAAACCACTGGTTTTCTTAGATAGACCGAAGAGGTACTAGTGTTTTAATCCACACCGTTGCATGGGATTGCATGGGATCTAAGGGCTAGGAGGGGATGCATGAAATAGAGAGAGAAGAGAGACGTTACCTGCTGGCAGAGGGGTGTTGCACCGGCGAGGGGGAGTTGGCCGGCGGGGGAGAGTTGGCTCCGGCGGTGGAGGGCTTCGGGCGGCGGCGGTGAGGTTCCTCCTCCGCGGGGGGAGGCGGCGGTGGAGAGGGAGAGCTCGGGGGGCTCCTCCTGGCGAGGCCGAAGTGGCAGCAGCTTCGGGCTGCTGCTGCTGCTGCTCAGGGTGGCGGCGACTAGGGCGGCGGCGGCGGCTCGTGGAGGCGCGGCGCTAGGGTTGGGAACGGGTCTCATGGAGGTTGGGGTTTATATAGGCCTAGGAGGGGTGGGCATAAGGAAGGAGGAGAGAGCTTTGGGGAGAGAATCGCGAGGGAGAGGAGCTTCTCGGTTTCGGTCTCTGTAGAGAAGGAAAGAGAGGAGAGGAGGAAGCTTCGGTCGCGGGGCTTGGGCAGGAGAAGGGGAGGCAAGGCAGGAGAGGGAGTAGGAGAGATAAGGGAGGAGAGGGAGTACTGGTGGAAGGGAGATCGCAGGGAGAGGAGTCGGTCTCGGTCTCTGCTGGAGAAAAGGAAAGGGAGGGAGGAAGGAGAAGAAGGGGACGTGGGGGAGAGAGAGTTCGGGTGGGGGCCGCAGGTCAAAGAGGAGGGGGTAGAGGAGCGGGCGGTATCGGTTTGGGATTTTAGATCCCAAGAAGTGGGGAGCTAGGCTCGGCCTGGTGGGGCTGGCCGAGATGGGGGCTTTGGCCCAGGTGGCAAGGCATGCCCAGGGCGGCAGTCATTAGAGAAAAAAAATTTAAAATCCTTTTCCAAACAGAAAAAATATAAAAGCCAAAAAGAAAAATAAATCCATATATTTATATATGGTGTTATATATAAAAAAAACAGAAAACGAATCTCTACCTGAATAACATTTTATTAAAGCCAAAATAAAAACTTTAAAAAGATGTTTTTTTCTTCAGAAATTCCCAATTTGCTATTTCTTTGTGCAATTATTTTTGCAAAAGAATTTTGGGTTTTCTTTGCTCCAACATTTCGAAAATTCCCGTACGATGGAGGGTCATTTTCCTCCGCTCTCTCTCTCTTGCGTGCAAGAGAGTTTTCTCCAGACATTTCTCGCGCGATGGAAATGCAAAACAAAAGACGAAAGAATTTCCCGGCATTTCTTGCACGAAGAAAACGAATGGAAATGCAAAAGAATTCAATGCAAATATCTCCGTTCAAATTCATTATAGTTGAAGAACTCATGTCATCTTCTCTCGTTGCTTTTAAAAAAATTGAATTTGAATTCACCGGGGAAGGGGAAAGTCATGTTATTCCCTCTCGTCCAAAAGTTTCGAAAGTTTCAAATTTCACACAAGTTTCAGTCACTCAGCAAACAAACAAACAAACAATCTAATAATTATATTAACATTCCAAAATTTATAATTTTGGGATGTTACAAACTACCACACTTAAAATGAATCTCGTCCTCGAGATTCGAAGAGGCTAGAAAGAAAGGTTAGGGTTTGGGGGTCTTCTAACAAATCCAATCTCCGGCTAGGTGGGATGCTACCACACTTAAAATGAGAGATACTGGTCCCTCAAAATGTTTTAACGATCCTCTGGGGTTTTGGCAACTGACAACGCATAGTCTTCATATTAAATCCTTTGGTGATGCTCTCCCGTTATACTCATAACGTTCTCATCAAAATCGAGGGTTCTTCTGTTGATACAAGCTTCTTCCATTACTGGGTCTTCTTAACTGACAGACTCGTGATCAATTCTAAATAACCTATCGATGATTCTCATGGTGGTCTAGCATTTTTGGTTATCCTGCAGAGAGAAGGGTCTTGGTTTTTATCCTCACCGTAAAATTCCTTACGTGACAACAAATGCCATGTACATGGGCCTTTCTTATACCATTCTAAGGCTTAAATAAAAGCTTCAAAGGACGTCGTCTCTCACTATGGGTAAGTCTCACAGATTTACCATTCCGAATAGCAAGAGAATGATAATAGTAAGTCGTCATGGTGGTCAAGCCATTCCGCACCCAAATCATTTCTCTGTATAAGGTTTAGCGAATCTCGCATTCTAACACTTGGGCATCCTCACAAGCGTTGCAGAATTCCTCTGGTCCACGAACGAAGTTCGGATAATCCATTGGTTCTGCAAGCTGAACAAACGACTATCGCAACTTCACAACTCTCAGGTTTTCGTATGCTCCTAAGAAAACGTTTGCTGATCCACCATAGCTTCTTCCATAAATCATATGCATTTCATAATCAATCCTTTATTACATCCTTAATTTCTTATCAAAAACTCCAATTCAAAAGTACTTTATTACAAATGCTGCCATCCACATGGTTCAGTATGGTCGAGCATTTCTGCCAACTTTATTCATCTGCCTCTCTTGCAGGTACTTTAGTTCCACTCGAACTTTCCGATGTGCTCCTTGAAATCATCCATCTTTTGCTTCATCATGGTGGCCATTAGGTTCATCTTCATCATTTCCGCACGTACTTCACTCAGGTATTCCTGGGTATGATGGAGTCTTGCTTCAAGTATTTCTCCGATCTGACGTATGGCTTCCATGGCAGCTTCACGAACAACATCAAAGAAGGTTGCTCGTGGTACACGTGAAATGAAAAGGTATTGCCCCATAGTCTTTGGACAAACTCCTTTCACATGGTGGAGGTGTACTTCCACGTACCAAAGTTCCACTCCATTTTCCATGAATGGGTAGCCTTTGTAGACTGGATCTCCTTCAAGATGAATGTGCTTCATCATGTCCTTCAGGATTTTCGGGTAATCATGATCACTGATCAGGGTCATGATCGTTTCTGGGCCCTTGAGGAATGACTGATGGAGAGTTTGTCATCTGCAGGTGTAAGTAAATAGGTACTGAGAGGAATGTATGTGTCTCCTTGGTAATCATGGTACATTCCTACTCAGTGGATCCTGTGGGTTTACCGATTACTACCACACTTAAATGAATTATACTCATGCCTGCATAGACCATATTTTCTCATATCCTCATAATTGTTCAGAGATCTTTGCTCATAGGGAAACAATGCATACATTTTCAACATAGGCAATCATGAGACAATAAATTCCATTTATTCATGATGTTATTACAATCTCAGGGACTTCCATTACAAAAAATATCACTCCATGATCTCATGAAAAACAAGAGTTCTCCATATTACACTAATTGCCGCGGCCAAAACTTAACTACTCCTTCTTAGCTTTCTTCCTTTGTGGACAATCGCTATCAAAATGTCCTGCTTCCTTGCAACAAAAGAAAATGAGTTCTGACCAGTCTCGAGGCTTCTTAGCTTCTGCTTTTGCTCCTTGGATTCCCGGCTTCCTTCCGGAGCACATGTATTTGTGGTGGCCAAATTTCATACACTTGTAACATCTGACATGACTGAGGTCTTTGTCTGCAGAGATTTGGTCCTTCCGCTGGTACTTTTTCTTCTTTCTGGACTCCTTCATTTTGGCTAGTTCTTCTATTTCAAGTGGATCAAACTCCACTTCTTCCGTCGGGAAGTATCCGAGATACTCTTGGCTTCTCTTCGTGCAGTCCTGTGAATAATGTCCTTCTTCTCCACATGAGTAGCATGCATTGGAGAAAAATCTGGTCAGACCTTGTCCATCAGGGTCTTCAATATTTTCAATCATCACCGGTTCTTCTAGAATCTTCTCATTGAGGGTTTCCTTCACTGTATCTTTCTGCTGCTTCACAACTTGTTGTACCTTGGGGTAAATATGACACTGAGCTGGGTAATGGGTGGTTTCTTCACACAAGAAACAAGTCACCTGACTAGTTGGGCACTCCTCAGCTGGGTGATTCTCTTCGCAATAAGGGCATCCATCCTTGTGTTCTTCCTGGGTGTGTCCTATTTCTCCATAGATCTTGCATGCACAAGGCTTCTTCATCGGATTATCATAGCCCTTCTGAATAAGACGGGATCTTAACAGAGTCTTCTTGAATTCGTCCCAACTTTCTGCTCCACTAAACCCTTGTATGGCCTGGTGCATTTTCCACCAGATTGCAGCACTTTGTGTAAAGTACTGAAGAGCGTGTTCCACTTCATACTTCCTTGAGATCAAGTTGCTCCCGAAGTGGTTCTCCATGTTCTGAATCCATATCTCAGCTTCCAGCTGGGTCATTGGTCAAGAGACTACAAGTCCAGCTTCAAACTCCATCTGGTAGGGTTGAGGTTTTGGGGATGAGGCGGGTAAGAGAGGGAGGGAGATACACACAATACAAACAATATTTTTGAGAATAGATTTTTGTTGTGGCCGTCGGAAAACACACACCAAGGACGGTTCACAAATCATCGTATCTAACGTGGGTATATAAAAGGGGTTTGGACTTCTAATGCTCATATAATTATTTGAACACTTCAGGGTCTTTGAGCTCTTCGGGTCTTGAGAGTCTTCTGTGGGTGTAGCTTCAATTCTTCAAACGCGTGGTGAAATCCTCTTTATTTTGAAGTAGAACTCCGTTGATTCTTCATGTGGTCAAAGGGGTAAGGGTATTGTCTAACTATTTTAGGTGAGAGAGAACATTTGATGAAATCAAAAAAGATGAGAAGTAAAGGATGTTAGTGGAAATAAAAATTTTGAGAGATCCTATCCTAAGAAATTTCCAGTTTCTAGGGTCACGTCCTACAGTCAACATGTGCTCCGATACCATCTCTGTAGCGACCCGACTCAAGACGAGTCAAGCCTCTGTGTTTCTGTGCCATCCCTGGATCAGTATGCTGGCACACACAGTACATCAATGTATATATCAAAGTGCAATCACATGTAAATAGCGTAAAACTGATATATACCTTAATTATTTCAGCGGAAGCGGTCAAGGGAGTGGAGTCCCAATAAACACCAACGACAAGTTGAGTGTAGACCGTAACCCTGAATCGTACTCTTACTCGTCGAAGAAAAATATCTGCAACATAAGACGTTGCATCCGTGTAGGTCAGCATATTGAATATGCCAGCAAGTCACATAAGAGAGGGGGTAAAGTAATAATCAACTATCTCTACGTGCATATTTGATCGGTGGAGCTAAGTTTTGCATAAATCCAGTTTTATCCTACAACAAAAGGGGTCGAAAGAAAAACATTACTACAATGTTTGTTGTTAACGAGATGGTTCCGCCAACCAGTTCTCGTACCCGAGTTGTCAATAATTTCCCACATTAAATATATTTAATGGTGTTGAGAAATCCAGATAACTTCAGTTCCTTTGGCTCAAGTTGTCCATGACCGTGGACACGGCTAATCGATTAGGTTTGAGTACTCTGCAGAGTTTTGCACACGTTCCCCACAAGATTTGATCGCCTCCGAGTAAGTCCTCGCACTTCAGGGTGTTTGAAGACCGGATGATCAAAACATGGTCTTTCAATGGGTCCCTCTGAATCCCCGTCGGTGCCCATCCATTCCTACCATTCGTCTACATCTGCTAGCACCACCTGTCCAGAGTCGCCGCATTGTCCAACCAAGCCAGATCCCATAATGACTTGTGGCTGTGCAGGTAAGCCTTGGGTCTTGAAAATATCCGTCCGTCTCTTTGAGCCTGGGTGAAGCTTTCCGCAGGATGACATGGCCTCTCCAGCATCTCGGGCATCCACTGGGTTTTCCAGGGAGCCGATCAACCGTCCTTCACCCAGAGTTGCATTGCGTCCGAGGTCTTGAAAATCTTGTCTTAGTCTGGTCTTGATTATTATATCAACCTCGCATCACTCGTGGTATTCACTCAACCGTTAACCCGTCTACTCAAGCATAGCATTAAGAAATAGTCGTCCCGGGGCCAAGTGTCGGGGTTGTTGTGTTCCTACCACATGATACTACAACTTACACTAAAGTTTCCAAGTACCTAGGCAGCATGCAATTGGGCAAAGAAGGTGATCTACTATGCATCGAAAACATAGGTAAAATAACATGATCAAAGTGACTTGCCTGTGATGTTGACGAAGAAGAAGTTCTCGAGAAAATAACTTGATAGACTACTCGTCACTCTCCGATGAAATCTATATAAGCACTCATTCTAGCAATCATTCTAACAATCAAAACAAGAGAGAGCGAATAAGAATCCGAAAGAAACTTCAAATAAGACTAGGGAGTTTTCTACTACGTCAAACACTAAATAGTTTTGTCTAACAGAAAATAATAACAAGGAACTAAGATATAAATCTAACTAAGATAAAATAAAGTATCTTTTCACAAAACTTTTTGAAAGTATTCCCAAACGGGATTTGAAACAACGGTGAAACCAATTTCACGAAAACAAATAAACATAAAATAAAGACTTGTTGCAAAATTATTGTTAACTAACATAAACAAACAATAATAATCTTTCTGAAATAATAAAGAAAATATTTTAAAACAAAAGGAGAAAATGAATTAGACGAAATCCTAAAAGTGGTGAAACAGAAATTGTTTCACATGAAACAGTGAGCTAAAGTACTCAAACAAATCTGAATTTTTTACCACTGATACATAAGATCACTAGTGATCAGTACCAAAAGGAATCAAATTAAAAGCTATTTTTAAACTCCTGGAATAGGCAAAACAAGGTTTAAACTAAATCTGCTCTAACTTATATTTAAAAAACTTCAAACATAGACAAATTATATGTTTTTAAAAACTAAAAAAATTTCTGAGCTACTGGAAAAATAATCAATGTCATTGGACTTCGGGATCAAAAGTTGTGGCCAAAACAAGATTGAAACTTTCTATTTTTTTGCAAACAGGCAGAAAAAACTGAAGCTAACTATCTACAAATAGGGGGTACACGTGGCAAGCTGCGGTTGCTGTTTGTTTCTCGGTTTGGAGCAAACGCCCTATCTCTAAAAAACTACTGGTTAAAACATAAGTGATCTGAAACCACTAGTTTTCTCAGATAGACCGAAGAGGTACTAGTGTTTTAATCCACACCGTTGCATGGGATTGCATGGGATCTAAGGGCTAGGAGGGGATGCATGAAATAGAGAGAGAAGAGAGACGTTACCTGCTGGCAGAGGGGTGTTGCACCGGCGAGGGGGAGTTGGCCGGCGGGGGAGAGTTGGCTCCGGCGGTGGAGGGCTTCGGGCGGCGGCGGTGAGGTTCCTCCTCCACGGGGGGAGGCGGCGGTGGAGAGGGAGAGCTCGGGGGGCTCCTCCTGGCGAGGCCGAAGTGGCAGCAGCTTCGGGCTGCTGCTGCTGCTGCTCGGAGTGGCGGCGACTAGGGTGGCGGCGGCGGCTCGTGGAGGCGTGGCGCTAGGGTTGGGAACGGGGCTCGGGGAGGTTGGGGTTTATATAGGCCTAGGAGGGGGTGGGCATAAGGAAGGAGGAGAGAGCTTTGGGGAGGGAATCGCGAGGGAGAGGAGCTGCTCGGTTTCGGTCTCTGTAGAGAAGGAAAGAGAGGAGAGGAGGAAGCTTCGGTCGCGGGGCTTGGGCAGGAGAAGGGGAGGCAAGGCCGGAGAGGGAGTAGGAGAGATAAGGGAGGAGAGGGAGTACCGGTGGAAGGGAGATCGCAGGGAGAGGAGTCGGTCTCGGTCTCTGCTGGAGAAAAGGAAAGGGAGGGAGGAAGGAGAAGAAGGGGACATGGGGGAGAGAGAGTTCGGGTGGGGGCCGCAGGTCATAGAGGAGGGGGTAGAGGAGGGGGTGGTTTCGGTTTGGGATTTTAGATCCCAGGGAGTGGGGAGCTAGGCTCGGCCTGGTGGGGCTGGCCGAGATGGGGGCTTCGGCCCAGGTGGCAAGGCACGCCCATGGCGGCAGTGGTTAGAGAAAAATAAATTAAAATCCTTTTCCAAACAGAAAAAATATAAAAGCCAAAAAGAAAAATAAATCCATATATTTATATATGGTGTTATATATAAAAAAACAGAAAAATAATCTCTACCCGAATAACATTTTATTAAAGCCAAAATAAAAACTTTAAAAACATGTTTTTTTTTCAGAAATTCCCAATTCACTATTTCTTTGTGCAATTATTTTTGCAAAAGAAATTTGGGTTTTCTTTGCTCCAACATTTCAAAAAATTCCCGTACGGTGGAGGGTCATTTTCCTCCGCTCTCTCTCTCTTGCGTGCAAGAGAGTTTTCTCCGGACATTTCTCGCCCGATGGAAATGCAAAACGAAAGACGAAAGAATTTCCCGGAATTTCTTGGACGAAGAAAACGAATGGAAATGCAAAATAATTCAGTGCAAATATCTCCGTTCAAATTCTTTATAGTTGAAGAAGTCATGTCATCTTCTCTCGTTGCTTTTAAAAAAATTGAATTTGAATTCACCGGAGAAGGGGAAAGTCATGTTATTCCCTCTCGTCCAAAAGTTTCGAAAGTTTCAAATTTCACACAAGTTTCAGTCACTCAGCAAACAAACAAACAAACAATCTAATAATTATATTAACATTCCAAAATTTATAATTTTGGGATGTTACAACTTCACGTAGTACACCGTGGTATGCTGATTACGCAAATTATATTGTTGCCAAATATATACCACCTAGTTTCACATACCAGCAAAACAAGAAATTCTTCTTTGATTTGAGACATTACTTTTGGGGTGATCCTTACCTTTATAAAGAAGAAGTAGATGGTTTTATTAGACGTTGTGTACCTGAGCATGAACAGGGACAAATCCTATAGAAGTGTCACTCCGAGGCTTACGGAGGACACCATGCGGGAGATAGAACTTCACACAAGGTATTGCAATCCTGTTTCTGTTGGCCTACT